>NC_141873.1:410066951-410369981 GCF_056163025.1 Triticum urartu
AAGACTTAGAATATTTCGAAGTCCCTGAAATCAGCAACATTAAGAGGGCTACTTTGCATGCTTGTGCTAGTCACCACAGAGATCACAAAAATACATGGCATACACCCCTGTAAAGATGGCATGACATACTTCAAAACTCATGTAGAGCTCAACACCATAGGAGGAACACATCAATCATGGCAAAAATGACAAATGTCCAATTACTAATATGAATCTGAAACTAACAGAAACTAGCACTCTTCCAACAACATTTATGGCATCAAGATGAGCTCAAATAAACATGATGCAATGAGATGAAACGAAGTACTCGTCGAGACGAACAATTTGATATGCTACACGCCCAAAACGGAGCCACGGATGATGAGTTATGATGCAATGAAAAATGCACAAAATTACTGGAAATTAGGGCAAAAGTCAACCGAGGTCTCCAGATCCAGATCTGCATGCTTCCCGAGGCGCTCGCCGGAGCACTGTTCGCCGGAGTTGGAGTCACCGGCCGAAGTCACCGAGCTCACTGGAGAGAGAGAGATGCGGCTTGCCGGAGTCGGGGACGGAGCGGAGGGCGGCTACCGGAGTTGGAGGAGGCGAGGTGCGGCGTCGGCGAGCCGGTGCGGCAAGGCGGCGGCGGGCCGGCGTCGAGGCGGAGTGGCAAGCCGGCGCGCGGGCGGCGGGGCAGCGCGGGAGGCGCGGGCGGCGATGGATCTGGGCTGCGGCGAGGCGCGATGGGCTCGGGCGGCCCGATCCGGGCTCGCCCGGGCCGGCGGCGGAGAGAGCTGCCGTTCCATGTGGCGGCGTATGATTGGCGGCGGTGGGGATGTCCAGCGGCAGGTGGACGTTGTCCGGTGCACGGAGAGGAAGGGGGCTAGGTTAGGGGTGGAATGGACCCGGAATTTCAGGAGAGAGGCTATATTTATAGGTAGAGGGAGCTAGGAGGCTCCAAATTGAGCACGATTTTGGGCCACGCGATCATGATCGAACGATCTAGATGATGGAGGAGGTTTAGGTGGGCTTTGGGCCACTTTGGAGAGGTGTTGGGCTGCAACACACATGAGGCCTTATCAGTCCCTCGGTTAACCATTGGAGTATCAAACAAAGTCCAAATGGCACGAAACTTGACAGGCGGTCTACTAGTAGTAAACCAAGGCCGCATGACAAGTCTCAGTCCAATCCGAAAACGTTTAACACCCACACATGAAAAGAGGTAGAAAGGGACACCGGAGGACATAGGAGCGCCGGAATGCAAAACAGACAACGGGGAAAATGCGCGGATGCATGAGACGAGCACGTATGCAAATGTGATGCACATGATGACATGATATGAGATGCATGACAAAGAAAAAACAACATGAAGACAAAAACCCAAAAACAAGGAAATAACATAACTTAGTGCCGGAAACGGCAAGAGTTGGAATACAAATATGGCAGGTTACATACAGGGTGTTACATTAGCATAGAACAAACCAGCTCCTTATTGCAAGCTATATTGGGTACAAGGGGATTACATCAGCACGGATACACTGCGTCTGCCGCGGTTGCTCTATGTAAGAAGCAATACAACTCGATGCAGTGGAATGACTACTGGCAGCGGAACAACGACGACGGTGATGAAGTTCACTCCACAGGTACTCTGGCTGGAACGCTTATCCTAGCGCGCAAACAAGGAATCCACGACAAACAAGCAATCAAATCCGGCATGACCTGCAAACTGGCATGACACGCTAGGTCAGTACATTGAATGTACTTGCTAGCTCACAGCAACCAAAGCAATCAAGACAAATAATAGCATGGCAATTATAGGTTAACCAGGTTTAACATGATACTATCAGATCAATCATAGCATGTACAACATGATATAGCTAGAACAATACGAGCATGGCATAAACGTATGAACATGATGAGACTAGCATGCAACATGATGAAACTATCATGCACCAACTAGCTCTGCTCGGGTTATCTCGTAACCATCACATGCATCACTTACCATCATGGACATCACACGATCATCTCAGGATCCAATCAAGCTTGGTATTAACAATACCGTAGTAATCATTCATGACCACAAGGAGCTTGACCTTTACCCTTGACTCTCGCATAACACCACAAGTATCTAGTAAGTCGGTATTCATGATACCACAGTGATCCTCTCGTGATCACAATAAAGGTCAACCAACTTGTTTCATCATCGAACCAGGGTTGTTATTAAGCACATTATTGTTATTATTGTTGACCCATAGTCTGACCAACTACGAACTGGCCCATATCCGCGGGCGCGGATATCGATAGATTTAACACACACACTATGCAGAGGTTAGCACACTATACCCACACCATGGAACCCTGGTCTCGCACTCCCATTCGGGTGGACCAAAGCGTTTCGACAAAACCGTCCTACTGCCATGACACTCTCCCGGCCACTCCAACCAACTCCCCTTTGGGCTAAGTCCTGGGTGGCCCCGTGCCTACCAAAGGCACCAACGGCCATCGTCGTGGCAAAACAATCCCGAACGGGGACAAGGATCCATACTCAACAATGGGCACACAAGGCTTATGCCATCCTACCTGATCAGGGTAGCGCCCACGCATAACCTTCCCTCGCGGGAGGCACCGGTGAGAGGCATGATAGTAGACCCAGTTAGGACCCCCCCCCATAGGGTAAGCCTGGTTGCACTGGTCAGACCGATATGGTGTCACCATGACTCAGCCAATAGTTGTTCAAGTTCAATTTAATCCGGTTAAACTTGAATGCAATATGCAGATTCATGACAAAAATAACAGGATGCAACGACAATGCATGAACATGATATCAAACATAAGCATGGGGGTGCATCATAATCAACGAGCATAGCAACAACATGTAACCATTTATCTAGATGAGCATGGCATACTGACGAGGATGAATATCACAACTAGCACACTACCCATAGCATGAAATGACCACAAGCATCAATAATAAATACCATGCAATAACATAATGATAAAACTACCATGCAAGTATTTAATCAATTGGATGCAAAAGAAACATGCATACGGTGGTACTCAGAACAAACGATAGTCATGCATCAAAGACCATCACAAACATGTACTACTACCAAACATTGCCAATATTAAAGTAATACTAGCATGAAGAACATAATAACATAGTGCAAGAAAACATATCATGACGGTAAACACAGATCCATAAGCATAACCGAAATACCGACATCAGTAGCAAAACAATCAAACAGTTGTTAAAGACTCAAGTTGGAAAGGAATGCTTCTGCATGGCTATCATGCAAATGGTGGTTGTGTCTTGCCTGGGGATGAAGAAGGCTCCGGGGAGAAGTGCGGAAAGATCACGGAAGTAGTCGCCGGAAAGGGTTCGCTCTCGGAGGGGGCTGATTAGTGGCAAGGGCAAAATGGTCATATTCAGAATGTCAAACCATATTGAAAATGATACCAACCGAACGGGCTCGACAAGACTAAGAAGTGGGCGTTGGATTCACCTCATTTGGAGTCTCGGTTGAAAAGATATAGCCCGACGAAGTTCAGGGACCAATCTGTAAAAATAACTCTACAAACAGGCCCCTGGAGGATAAGACAGAAAACGTATTTTAGAGGAATACGCTTTTAGAACTGTTGAAACTCATTCTCAGCCGAAGTAAGACAAAAATGCGCTTTCAGACTAAACGAAGCGCACTTACGGCCGAAGAAGACCTGGAAGGCGCTTTCGGTGGTGGGAGACGTATTCATAGGAATACATCTTCACTTATCCACCTCAGTAGAGGCGGAGCCGGGCTCCTGGATCGCTTACAAGTGGGTCCCGCGCCTTGAGCTGTCTCCTCCCGCGCCTCCTTCTTCTTCCCACGACGCGGCGCAGAACAGAGGGAGAGGTCACCGGCACCGGCAGGATTCCGGCCAACTCCGGCCACCATTTGGGATGCCACGGCCACTGAAGAACTCAGGAGGCTGTCGTGCATCCGTTCTAGGGTCGCACGAATGCCGAGGAGGACCGGAGCGACGAGGGCCTGGACTTCGGCAGAGATGGCTTCGGGTGGGGTTGGGCATCATGGCCAGGGGCTACCAGAGGACGAGGAAAACGGCGGGGAGGCTCTAGGGGTGCGGTGGAGGGTTCTGGTGGGGGCCAGGACGAGGGGAAGGGCTCGTGTCGGCCGAATTTAGCCGAGGCCGTGTGGAGGCCATGGCAGCCTACTGCGGCGAGGAGGGGCTCTGGAGTCGAATGGATCGGTCTGGAAGGTTGCTTGGAGGGTGAGGAAGAGGCTGGTGAGCTCGGGGCACCTCGGGGTGGGCTTATATTGCCGGGGTAGCGAAGGGGTGAGGTGGCACACGCGCAGCTACGTGTCTGCGCTTCGGTGACAAACACGCGCGGCCAAAGGTCATGGGGAGGGGTGGCAAGGCAACAAGGGAGGGAACGGACGAGGCGCAGAGCTCACGGAGACGAGGCAGCGCTTCGGGACAAGGGAGGAAGAAGACATAGCACCATTAATGCCTTGTCGGCACTGTGCGCCCGTGGACGCGCTCTGTTTCTTGATGGGGACGGGTCACTGGGGAAGCAAACGGAGGGGGAAAGCGCTCCAGAGGGACGGCGAAAACGCATGCTAGCTGTTAGACACGCTCACACGCGCGAAGACAACGAGAGGAGGAGGGGCCCGAAGCAAAACAATGCTCTAGACATGACCATTGCTACCAGAGCACGTGCAAACGACGCAGTCACCACTGTGACCAGCAAGGTGGGGACTAGCACTACAAAAAAAAAGACACATCCGTGACATTTTAGGTAGAACGAAAAAAAATTCTGTCATACATATGACACTTCTATGACGATAATTGTGACAAAACCCGGTATCATCATAGATGTGGTGGGCTCCTACTTCTATGACAAAAAATCATGACAGAAAATGGGCTTTTCGTCCTGGGCGGGGCGGAGACGTAGCTGCATGACATTCTTTGGGCCGTCCATGACAGAAAAAACCGTGGTAGAAGCGAGGGGGTGGAAAACTTCGGGGAGTTCCCGGTTACGGTGGGAGGTCGGGGGCCGAGCGATGCGCGTTTCTCTCGTACATGTACGCACGTGTGTGCGAGGCGTTGGCTCTAACTGAACCCGAGCGAGGCGTTGGCTCTAACTGAACCCGAGCGAGGCGTTGGGCTCTAAGTGAACCCGAGCGATTGCATTGCAGGCTACACGTTACTGAACCCGAGCGATCGATCGATGGCTGTTAACTGAACCCGATCGAGCGATTCCTTGGCTACTGCTACTAACTGAAGCCGATCGATGGGATGAATAGTGAGCGTTGTGGGGGGGTGGATGAACAGTGAGCGGTGGCGTTGCCTCTGGATGAACAGGACCCCGTGGTGTGGTGGAGGGCAGGATGAACAGTAGTCGGTGGAGGGGTGGATGAACAGGACCCCGTGGTGTGGAGGGCAGGATGAATAGTAGACGGTGGAGGGGTTCCCGTGGAGGGGTGGTTGAACAGGACCCCGTGGTGTGGAGGGCTGGATGAACAGTAGATGGTGGAGGGGTGGTTGAACAGTAGCCGGTGGAGTAGCGCGCGGTGGAGGCTGGATGAACAGGAGCCCGTGGAGGCTGGAGGAGGTCGACGGTGGATGAACAGTAGCTCGTGGAGGCTGGAGGGGGTCGACGGTGGAGATGAACAGTATCCCATGGAGTCCCGTTTTGCGGTACGCCACACCCCTCCCGATGAACAGGACTCCCGTTTCGACTGTAGCGCGCCAACACAAGTCTGTTTCCTCCGTTTTGCGGTACGCCACACCCCTCCCGATCAACAGGACCCCCGTTTCGACCGTAGGAGGTCCGTTTCCTCCGTTTTGCGGTACGCCACACCCCTCCCGATCAACAGGACCCCCGTTTCGACCGTAGGAGGTCCGTTTCCTCCGTTGTGCGGTACGCCAGGCCTCGTTTCCATCGCCTCTTCCGTCCAAGCCCTCCCGATGAACACGACCACGCATTCCGTTTCGACCCGTGAACATGACGACGACGCTGTTTCTCCGTTCCGACCCAGCCATGTACACGAGCCCTCACCGTACGTATGCGCGAGTAGGCGTTTGAGACCCCGCCCGTATGTACACATATGTGGCTGTATTTTCTTTCTTGCACCCTGGCAGCTATACATACGTGTACATGCTACGTTCGCGCCTCTACTACGACACGTGCACGCCTCTACATTGACCAGTATGTACGTACACGTTCACGACCAGAATGTCAACGCTATGTACGCTTCGACCAGGTGGGTCCCGACTGTCAGGCACTTCCTTGCCTGCAAAGATGTAGCTGGTGGGTCCCAGCAGTCATTGGGCGAATCATTTTTTTTGCCAGGACGCACTTCCTTGCGTGCAAAGATGTAGCTGGTGGGTCCCAGCAGTCGGGGGGCTGGTGGGTCCCAGTAGTCATGGGGGCGAATCGTTTTGGTTTTTTTTGCCCGAACGCACTTCCTTGCGTGCGAAGATGTAGCTGGTGGGTCCCAGCATTCAGGGGGCGAATCGTTTTTTTTGTTGCCGGGACGCACTTCCTTGCGTGCGAAGGTGTAGCTGGTGGGTCCCAGTAGTCAGGGGGGAAACGTTTTTTTCGGGAAATATGGTGGCCCGTCCGGTGGGTCCCTGCTGTCAAGTGGAGGAATCATTATTTTCCGCGTAATAAGGAGGCACTTCCTTGCTGCCGCCGTGGACCCAGCTGTCAGCCTGTCCACGTACAGTCCACGTCCGATGGAAGTTGTTCCTTGACCACGTTGACCACGCCGCGCCGAGAGCACCAGGGCGGTGGACGACGGCGAGGCCTAGGAAGGGGACGACGGGGAGCCGGGGAAGACGCGGCAGTGGAAGCCCGCATGCGCGGAGAGGAGTACGAGGGTTCACTGGTTCGGCTACGGTGTGAGGCTGCCGTCACCGCAGGGCCTGGCCAGCGATGGGAATAGTAGGGGGCGGTGAGGCCTCCACGGCAGCACAGCCGGCCACGGGAGGCAGGAGCATGCGGCACGACCGGCGCTGCTTTGGGCGGCTGGAGCAAGAAGACCAGAGGTTGAAGAAGCACTACGGCCGTTGCATGGACATCGTACGGTCAATGGAGCTAGAATCGTTCATATTCACTAGGTTGACAAAGCCCTTCGTCCCCGTCAACTTAGTAGGCCCACAAGTCAGCCTCCCACCAAGGTGGGTCCCAGCTAGCCGGGGGAGTATTCATTTTTTTGTGCGTAATAAGGAGGCACTTCCGGTGGGTCCGAGCTGACAGCGGGGGGAACGTTTTTTCGCGAAAGATGGTGGCCCATCTGGTGGGTCCCAACAGTCAGGGGGAAACGATTTTTTTCGCAAAATACTGGTGGCCCGTCCGGTGGGTCCCTGCTGTCAGGTGGAGGAATAATTATTTTGCATGTAATAAGGAGGCACTTCCTTGCTGCGGCCGTGGACCCAGCTGTCAGCCTCTCCACGTAGAGTCCACGTCCGATGGAAGCCATTCCTTGACCATGTTGACCACACCACGCCGAGCGCACCAGGGCTATATATAATGATTTATATATAGCTCATGGAAACTTCTTATGCAATTTATTGCAGTCGTTTTTTGGTTGGCCAGGGCCAATTTCGCATATTTCTATGGGTTCCAAACTATTTTTAATACCGAAATGTCCAGCCAGATTTAAAGTACTTTGAAGATATATTTAAATTAGGTTAATGCCTAGTGAAATAGGAATCTGAAAATGTGATAAAATTCAGAAATTATAAAGTAATTGCCAATTTGTCATCTGTTTTTATATTTACAACCCATTTCATATTACTTTCCAGATTTGCAGGCGTCTTGAAAGAGTTTCAGCCCATCAGGGCGTAGAAAAAATAAGTAGGCCTGGATTGGGTATTCTTCAGAAAAATAAACTGGGCTCATTTTCACAAAGAAAAAATAGCTGGGCTGGTCACATGGTGAACATAAAATATAAGCCTGGGCTAGATGGGCCACAACCTAGTTCAAACCCTGCTCCGTCTCAACAATACCAAACAAAAAAATACTGCTCGAGTAGCTACGTCCCAGGTGTCAGCCGATCTTGTGCTGTTCTCTTGTCTATTGACTATATATGCTCACGATGTCGTGGGTCCCAGATGTCAGGAAAACACTAGGAGGAAGCATTTTATTTTTCCATACGCTGACGTGGTCGGCCCCTACTGTCATCCTCTCCACATACTTCTGCCGATTCCTGTTGTTTGTTGACCATGTTGACAACGCGAGAGGGCGGCGCCGCGGCGAGTGCACCAAAGCGCGCGGAGGACGTCGGCGTTAACGATTTAGGAGACGGCGGGGCGGCGATGCGTGCGCTGAGGCGCAGCCAGCCGTGGGAGGCGGAAGCAGGCGGCCCCGCCGGCGCTGGTTTGGTTTTGGCGGCTGGATGAAGACAGGACTGAAGAAACACGATAGACTGTAAAAGCAGCAGGAGTACTTAACAACCTTAACTGAAACCAGCAGGGGCACTTAACAACCAAAGCCGAAAGCAGTATGAGTACTTATACAGGTTCAACCGTACAAAGCACGCCTTGAACAGTGCTACTTTGCCTATAGTTAACCAAGGGTGAGGCCGCCAAGCCCCAGGACAAGGCCCAGGCGCCACCCCGCGCATCCACAACCTTCTGAAAGCGGCTTCATCTCGCAACGTGGTCAATAAATAGGATATTCGCTTTAGAGCCATGGAAAAGCATGAACATAATCTTCTGTCCTATTCTCCAAGATGGACGGGCCTTCATTATTTGAGACCACCCATGAATAAGTATCTTTTCACCTCCAAGGGGAATTGAGTAGGTAGACATATACATCATGTTGTGACCAAGCGCAAGTCTGACCCGACCATGGTCAGGCATCTGTATAGGAATAATAGAACTCGACAGTTCCTGTTTCAAGAAGATCACAGCTGTAAAACTGTGTATAAGCAATAGTTTATGAACAACATATAACAGAAAACAGCTCGTACCATAAGTTTCTCGACACAGTTGGACCTGTTCAACGAGTGCAGCAGTGGGACACATATCCCACGTGGCCTTCGACCATTGAAACGCCCCACAAGGACCTCAAGACGATCAATAAAGTGTAGGAACTTGTGGATGTCGATCCAGTCAACTTCAGTGCCATTAGTAACAGCCGACTTATTACAGAGTAACAAACGAGTAGACTGCTTAACTCCGAAAAAACCTACACGTGCCACCAATTATAAGAAAATATTAGTTAGAAGTAGCATCTTCGTGAGAGATTCGCTGCTACTTATAAAGTTAAATTGTGATTAGTTAGACAGAATAGGTGGATTAAGAAGTAATCGAGGCAACAAGAAAGAACCAGATACAAAACTAACATGGATGAACAATTGGAACGACGTCGGGGTGGAAGATCGTAGTGAACATGAGACCAGGTTCTGCTATTTCCATCAACATTCGTGAGATCCAATGGCTTGGGAGTAGTCTTTGTAATTATGCGCAATTTCCAAACACTCCAAAGGTTTTTTTGCAAATAAAACATTCAGGCCTCGTGCGTGCCGCTGCATCTTCGATCCAACGGCTCCCCGGTGCTTATATTAGGTGCTCCCCGTAGCTTAATTAACTGCTACGGTGATATGAGCATCTAGGTCATATGATCAGTGATCAGATGGCACATGCGTAGTACTTGTACTTTCTGCGCATTTCCCAAACTCTATCAGCCGTATATTGCAAAAAACATTCAAACCTCCTATTGTGGGCCGTTAGATCTCAGTGAACTTGTATCACCATAGAATCTATGGTGCGGGAGCACCTCATACTCTCCCGTGCGAGAAAACATAAGGTGCTATCGCAGCTTGGATGCTACGGTGATACGAGCTTGGAGGTTGTTTGATCTGAGATCCAATGGCATCTGAGCAGTCTTTATGCTTGTAAGCAGTGGCCAAACTCTTTTGGGGCTTTTCTACAAAAAACCATTCGAACCACCAAGGAGGTGTTGGGTCACAAATCCAACGCCTCCGAAGAGCTTGTATCACCAAAGCATCTAAGGTGTGGTAGCACATGATATTCTTACATACAGGAGAATATCATGTCCTCCTTCATCTTAGATGCTACGGTGATACGAGCTTCGAGGTCGTTGGATATGGGATCAAAGGGCATCTAAGTAGTTTTTGTACAAATTGTGTGCAATTCTCAAACTCATCAAGGTTTCCTGCAGAAATATTAAGACACATCATGTGAGCTGCTATATCTCAGATCTACAAGCTCCAAGCAACTCGTATAGGCATATAGCATCTAAGGTATGGGGGCACATGATATTCTCCCAGGGAGGAGGGGTGGGGGTGCACAACCAATCGGTGGCTTGGAGGGTGGGGACAAATATAATCTAAACAACCCTAAACATAGCTCCACAATTTTATCTAAGGTCAAGGGGTTGACCCCCGACAATCATAGCTCCGCCTAAACAGAACATTTGCATGTACTGTAGTAATAGACTTAATATTCATGTTTCAGTTTCATGTTAATTTTAAATATTGAACTGAGGACCATGGATGTCTTACATTTTACTCCCTTCATTCCCAAATATTAGTCTCTTTAGAGGCTTCAAATGGACTGGCACATACGGATGTATATAGACATATTTTAGAGTCTAGATTCACTCATTTTGCTCCGTATGTAGTCACTTGTTGAACTCTCTAAAAGACTAATATTTAGGAATACAAGGAGTATTTTTGAATTCGTGTCATACATGCATGGTTTGGAAAAATAGATGCACTATACTTATTGGATTGTTGTTGTGTTCGTGCGTGTGTCTCTCTCTCTCTGTGTGTGTGTGGTCATATGCTTGATACATACAAAGTTTTCTCACCTCCATGTTGTTCATATTTTAAATTTGAATTCACATTGGAAAACTTACTAGGGATACCATGAAATGTGAAATCCACGTTGAGATCACTATATCACAAACTCACTCTAATTAAACAACTCGTCATAAATCAATTACCACGTTGAGATTAGTATTTGCATGGAAAATACGGGTATTGTAATAAACATAGATTCGTTCGGCAATTTAAAATGTTCCTTTCGTATTCTCGAATGGTAGGACCCAACGACGTACCAGCCAGATCTTGGCTCGTGTTGATCCTAAAAAAAGCGGGCTTGTGTCCTTCGGTGGCGTGCGTGGTACGCACATTAGGCAACCCCATTACCCCAACCAGTTGAGCCTCAGTATTTCAAGTCGAAATATCTGGCGACCACAATTCCAGCCCTAGGAAATTCCTGTCATGTCCCCGGTCCGTAATGACTACCGATGAACAACGGAGGGATGCTTTAGTAACTAGACAATGTTACCTACCGTGCCGAGCATGGTTCAATTCCCTCGGTCGCCGCTCATCAAGGTCACCCGTCAACTGCATTGCCTAGTACTACTACTACTACTACACCAGGATGAGCATAGAATTGAGCCCGTTTGTTCGTGCCTAGTACTTGAGTTAATATATCAGGCAATGCACTGGTACGGAGGGATTATCCTTTTACTCTGCATATATAACTTGTCTGAAGTCTAACTAAGCAAAATGTTTGACCAAATCATTTCTTAAGAAATACAACAGGACAGATGTACGGCTTGAAAATTTATTGCATGATGATGCAGGTTATGATATTGTTTTGAATCCTGGATCTTAAATTTCTGAAAATCCAAAAGTGAGCATAAATTCTTGAAACTAAGCATGGTCACGTGATATGGCACAAATATTACTTCGTAAGTTTTTTCTTCAATTTGAGATAAGCTGCTTATGACAAGTTGCACAAATGAAGAGCCAAGGTATTTTGGAAGAAAGACCTGTCACGTTAAGGCGAACGCTTTCACTATTGAAACCGTGGGCGTTTACGTGCCGCCACGAGTCCCCGCTTCTCATCGGCAATCGGCAGGTGCCGTCCGAGCAAGCGCGTGAGTCGATGGGAGGCATGTGAGCAGACCGCTGCGCCGGCTGTCAGGGAGGCGTGCGAGCAGACCGCTGTGCAGGCTCTCCGAGAGGTGAGCCCTTTGACCAGGCTTCGCCGCCCACCGTCGTCCCAAGTGCTCCCACTTTTAATGTCGCCAGTGCCGCAGTTTAAAATCAACCCCGCACTACCCGATACTCCCTCCTTTCCGGTTTATAGGGCTTATCTCAAAATATTAGTTTTTCCATTTTATAAGGCTCAATTTTGTTGTTTCCCATCACATGTTCAGATTCCAAGGTAAATTAAATCATTGCATGCAAGTATTAAGAGAAAATTGACCAATGCATGTAATTTATGCATGCATGCATTGCAATTAATGCATTGGTAAACATATTTTTTTGAAAAAACAAGAGCATTAATTGGGTGCTTTTGCAAACTACAAAAAGTATTCCACCACTCACCATCTACCTTGGTTGGTGAGATTTTTGAATTGAGCCATATAAACTAGAAAGGAGGGAGTATCGCTAGAATCCTCTCCCTCTCCGATTCTCCTGTCGTCTACCTCCAACTAGCCTGAGCTAAACATACGCCATGCCGCATCACGATGGTCTGCCCTTAGTGTTCCAATTTCCTGAGGAAGACACCCAGCCGGAGTCTCAAGAACATAAGGCACTTTGGGACGAGCTTGAACTGGCCTTGCGGGAAGACGTCGCGCCTGTCCCCGCTCCCGTTCCGGCTCCCGTCGCCCTGACTGCGCCAGCGCCCATCCCCATAGCATTGATGGGCTGGGAGCCGCACATTGTCGCCGAGCTTGATCCCACGGGGTTCCACGAGGTGCCCGCCGACTTTCACGCGCCCGTGCACCTGCCAGCGCTTGCGCCTGCGCGTGCACTGACGTGCACGCCCATGCCGGTGCTCGTGCACCTGCCAGCGCCTGCGCCTGCGCGTGCACTGACGTGCGCGCCCGTGCCGGTGCCCGTGCACACGAATGTCTCCGCCGCGCCGTTGACAGCGTCTGTCCCCGCGCGGGTGCCAGTGCCCCCCTCAGCGGCATGGATGGCCGCCGTCGACCGCTTTCTTGCACCAACGCCAGTCGCCTCCTCCCGCCAGTCGACTCACTCCGAAGTCCAGAACATTTTGGCCTTCCTTGAAGCTAGGCCAACGTCCAGGAGTACGCCAACAACGGCGCAAGACGCTGTCGTCACCGTCGGTCAGTGGCCCGACGACACACAGACCATGGCAGAGGAGCCGCTTCCCACCGCGAGACGCCCCCGCCAACGCCGCGTAATCTAAATTTTCCATGAAAAACATTCGGATTGCCATGCTTAAAATCCGAACGTTTATCATTTCCGTTTATTTTAATCGATCGTCGTATAATTTAAAGTCGGAGTCAGACTGAACGAAATGTATGGTCTGATCGATTGAATGTTCTGCTAGAGCCGTATCAAATTAAATATAAAACGTCATCAAGCCACATGTATTCCTTGTCATCCAACGACCTAGACTGCTTCAATGTCGAGCGCTCAACACGTTTAGCATGCAGTTAATTTCATGCCAAAAATAGTGCTAATCACATGACAACATGCAAATAATATCCTAGTAGTTAATATCCGCATGCACTTAATATACATCCAAATTAACGTGCATTGCACGTACACACTGACTAGTGCTGCTAGTACGTGAAACTGGTGCCATGACTTGTGAACGCGTCCAGATATGGTCAACGGCAACATCGCCCGCGAGTTCTTCCTGTTTGCCCATGCGTCTAAATGCAGAAGGGGAGGAGAGAGAGAGAGAGCACACATGGAACCCACCAGTAAGTGAAGACGTGTATATATATTTTGTGCGTGGGAGGAAACAAGGTCAACCGGTCACATAGGGTCACCGTGCGATCGAAAGAGTGAGATGGGTTGGAGAGAGTGACCTAGATAGATGATGTGCGTGAGAGAGTATACAATATGAATAGGTCGAATTGGGCTCAAACATGGTGATATATCGTTTTTGTCCAAGAAAGAGCGAGGTCAATCGAGAGATACAGAGAGAGAGAGACAGAGAGAGATTGAGCGAGCGTGGCCCACCATGAGGTCGAAATAGTGGTGGCGGCTTGGATGGACTGACCTAGATAGACAATCTACGTGAGAGAGTATAGAGTGTGTCGATCGAGGCCCGAACAGGGAGATATATCATTTGTGTGTGAAAGAAAACGAGGTTAAACGAGACTCGGATAAAGAGAGCGAGATTGAGCGAGAGGTTGGCGGGCTAGATAGGCAATGCATGAATTTAGCGCGAGAGGGTGAGAGGGAGAGGGGGGGGAGAGAGAGCTCGGCATGGGGTGCAATGGAGGGCGTGTGAGGTAAATACATTTGGTAACAAAGTGGAAAAAGGGGTTGTGTAGTTGAGAGACTTAGAGATGGAAACATGGAGAGAAAGAATGAACGTGTGTTGGAAACCGATAGCTTCCTAAGGTGGTTAGGAGAGGAAGATTGACCGATACAGGAAGTATGTAGCATTTGTGCGGGGGGGGGGGGGG
This sequence comes from Triticum urartu, assembly GCF_056163025.1. Lineage (NCBI taxonomy): Eukaryota > Viridiplantae > Streptophyta > Magnoliopsida > Poales > Poaceae > Triticum > Triticum urartu. The sequence continues at coordinate 410,081,377 of NC_141873.1, forward strand.
GGGGGTAAAAACAACATTTGAATGTACATAGTACGAGACTTAATATCGATGTTTCAATTCGGTGTACATTGTAAGATTTGAACCGAGGAGCAGGCATACGGGTAATAATTTCAAATTCGTGCCATACTAAGTTTTGAAAAGTTGACATTGACTCAGTTTGTTGTGCTATTTTGTAGGTCGTATGTTTGAATCCATCCAAAAGTTTTCTCACTACCATGGTGTTCATCATATACATATGCATTTGTATTAAAAAAAGTAGCATGGATACAGTGAAATGCGAAATCCACATTAGAATTGGAGATCGCTACGTGACACACACTCTAATTCAAATAACTAACTATGTGACACACACTCTAATTCAAATAACTAATTATGTGAGACACACTCTAATCCACGTTAGCGTGGGTACCGTTTTGATTTTTTTCAAATAACTCCTCATTAATTAATTTATAGTACTCCCACTGTTCACTTTTATAAGACCATGAAGACATTTCAGACAATGTGCAAAACAGTTCATTTTAAGTTGTTTGAAACGACTTACAAAAGTGAACGGATGGAGTATCTCGTTTCGAATGAATAATTATTGCAAGGAAAACACGGGCATGGTAATACATACAGATTCGTTTGCAAATGAAATAAGATTCGTTTGCATTCTCAAATGTAGGTGCACCAGGCAAACCAGGGTCGTGTCATTGTGGACGCTGCTTCGGTGCCTCAAAGGCAACTGCCTTTGCGTCACTGACATGTGGGCCAGCCACCTGTTGGGCCCATATGTCATGGACACAAAGGCAGGTGCCTTAAGGCACCGAAGCATAGTCCTGTCGGGGTGGTCGCGTGTGTCGGACGGATGCGTAGCACCCAGCCACCCACCACCCTCCCCTCCCCCCCCCCCCCCCGAAAAAAGGACAACGACAATATAATTTCGCGCTTCCACGTTTCGGATTGAAATATCTGGCGGCCCCAATTCCAGCCCTGCAAAATCTCTCTTCTCCACCGTCCCCTTCCGCGCCCAGATTTCTCAAATCCCTAATTCGCCGCCAACCCTCGAATCGCCCCTCGTCTCGTCTCTTTCCCCACCGTTCCCCACCTCTGTGTTGGACAACGACGACGAAGACGACGGTCGCGCTTCACCACCGCACCGGAGCTACCTCATCTACGCCCTCGTCCGCCGCACCGGGTGGTCCACCGACAATGTCGGCCGCCGCAACCGACGTGCCTCACAGACACCGAGTTCCACCGCATCAGGTGCGCTTCACCGACGCCGTCTCCCAGCTCACCGGGGCTACTTCATCGAGCACATCGTCGCACCTCCGCCCCCCGAGGCCGTTGGGGCTTCACCAGCGGTCTTGTCCACCGCATCGTAGCGCTCCGCTGCCACTCAAGATCTGCATCCATGTGCGGCGAGCCAACGCCAGCGCATCACCCTCAACGGCTCTGAAGTGGCCCACACTCTAGCTAGGCGAGCATGCCCAAACGCCGGCCTGAACTAGGTATCCACAAATCACTCCCTTGTGCACTGTTCTGACGATGTTTGGATATCCTTTCACTGCTCTCTTTGCTTACACGCCTATGCAACTCTAACCTTAACTCTTATTTCTTCTGGAGATATCATCTGAAACAAGCAAATCCATATTTTAGCGAAGCCATGACGGCGCTACGGGATATGGTACACATCTTGCACACCCGTATAACCTTGTAAGTATCTGTCCTCCGGTACAAACATCAAGGTCGATTCCTCTTATTTGATCAACCATTCGCCATGTCAAAAATGTAGAGGGGGATGCAAGGAGCACAAGGCCTGCACATCCAAGCAAGTGGTAACATGGACTTGTACATCGAACATCCCAAGCGCAAGCAGAGCTGTAGTGAGCCTGTACAACAAGCTGGCGTAAGTCCCTGCATTTCATTTAATTCGTACTGGCATTCATATATGATTTGTGTGCAGTGGCTGATCCATGAATTCAAGTTACCAGGGGCGAACATTTAACTTAAAAAATAGGAAGGCACTTGCACTCCGGAAATCAACATAACTTGGGAAATGTGAAGCTACATGCACTTTGAAAATCAGCTAATGATCCAAAGTAGTTCAGATTATAAACACTAAATGATGCAAGCACCAAAAAACACAAAATGCAACATGGTGTACAAGGACTACAAACATGGTATGTACCTGCTTGAATTATTCGTTCTCTGGCTGAAAATATCGAAGTGTAATTGCACGTATAACTAGTGCGCAAACTGCATATCAATATATCTATCCTGCGCAAGTATGCCAATAGTTTCAAACAACAAATTAGAAAAGTATTTATGCTATGTTGTCATGATACGGGGACTTTCTGGTAGATGGCCTCGACGTTTCCTCAAGCTATGAAAATGCACTATAATTTGCTTGTCATCAATGCCTACAAATCTCTGTCTCTCTCAACATAGTAGATCATCATTATACACTAAATCCTTCAATGAGCTTGCAAAATGCTTGCATTAGATCCCTCATTAGACACTATATGTTCATCACCAGGAGCATGTAAAATGTTTGCATCAAATCCTTCATTAGCAGTCTGTTCATTAGACACTTTAGGCCCAAGAACAAAATGAGCTTGTATGTTTGCACCGGAAACTTGATTACATACATCAGATTCAGTCAGTTCAGTATTGATTGGGGGAGTTATAAAATAAGTAGAAATTGGTTTCATTTTCTCATAGATTCCCTACATACAAGCAGTTTTACAACACCGTCAGGTTTAACTTTTGGCCAGAAATTGAAGAGTTGAATTAGATATAATCAGGGATGTGATGTACCTGCTCGTTGCGCATACTACTCTTGTAATTAGCGACTGTCCGTTTGCGCAAGATCGATGCCATGCCCGTGCTGTCGCTGCTGCCTCCCACGCAGGCTACACCCAGGGTTGGATCTTTATCTTCTTGTCCTTCCATTCGCTTGATGCCCGGCGAACGCCCTCCAACAAGGGCGCGGGGAAGTGCTGTGTCGGTCTGTCCAGCGGCGGCTAGGTTAGGAGCGAACCAGACTGGAGGCTGGAGCGAATGAATTGGGATTTTTCCTGCTGTCGATCGATATGGGAGGCGCTCGTTTGGGCCTGGAGCCTGCTATAGGGCCTGCCTTGCACTTATGTTATTGTCCCATCCAAATTGAAACATTTTTCTTCATTTTTACATTGCCTGCTCGTGCGTTGGACGAACAAAACTAGCATGGGCCAACCTGGACGACTCAAACTAGGTGCACACTTTCCAGCCACCTGAGGCGGCCGCCCATACCAGCCCCTATGGTGGCGTCGCCCCTTTTTGCATGTATGATTGGATAGTGAAAAATATTCCAGTGGCGCTTTTGATTTACCCACAGAATGGTTGAATTACTTGTTTCTATGAACTGAGTTCGCCAATAATGTGAAGGATGCCAGTCTTTTCATCCTATTGTAGATTGCTTAGATCTCGATATGCCAAAATTAATCGCATGAAATATACAGTAAAAGTCAGTGTGATGTGTTTGGCTACAAGTAGTCTGACTACACGTCCTCATATAACATATCAAGGACGCACCATCTTACTAGATTAACCATTCGACTTACCCATGCAGTGTGGGAAGAAAGAAGTATTGGGACTGCGTATCCAAGCAATTGATGCCATGGACTCCTTCGTACAACCATGTAAGCGAAAAAGAAGTTGAAGTGTGCTTGTACAAAGAACTAGCGTAAGTTCAGTTACTTGCTTCTCGGAATTTTAGTTAGCCACTTATTGCAAAATTGTTCAATTACGTTGCTTGGCTTAATTTAGTTTTCTACTGATTACATAATGGCACAGCCTGTTAATCATATCGTAGACTACGCCTATCTATGTGTTTGATACTTACTGTTAAGAATTACCTGTTTGCCTTAACTTAAAATATCTACTTGTTTGTATAACTACTTTGCTGCTGCAACAGCGGGTTACAATGATGTTAATAACTACTTTTCAGCATCCAATTGAAACTCTTTAATTCCTTGTTTGTTTAACTGGTTTGCTGGTATAACTCCAAGTTAAGATGTTTTTCTAACTTCAACTTTTCTGTATCCAATCGGAACTTTAATGGCAAAACAGGTTAGCCCAAGATCAAAGAGCGAGGTCCCCATGGACGTTGCATCATCCCGCAGCAGTGGCACCGGCCCAATCGTGCATTATGAATTGCCAACTGCTCATGCTCTAGAGGCTAAACTAGTGGTAGAAAGAGATTCTCCTTTCGCACTTAGAGATGAAGTTGACATGTTGAGGAAGCAAAGAGCACAATCACAAGCAGTACTCAAGACAACCATTAAATATTTGGTGGATTTCAAAATGAAGCAAGCTGAGGCTGACCAGATTGTTAAGGTCCTGAAGGAAAAAAGGAAATTAAATTCCTACTTGGTAAATCATAGGTGAAATGTTCTTTCCATAGTTGAATAACCTTTGTGTTTTCTGTTCATGTAATCAATCAAACCATTTGTTTTAGAGATCATGTAATAATTGTTTTTTTGTTTTTTTATTTGTAGTTTTATTTGAGCACAAGTCTGTATTAATTGATAAGACTCGGAGACATTTCATTTGGATTGTTGTGCCAGACCTACAAATATGCCAATCGGGCTGAATGTGCATTCAACAATACTAGTATAGATGGACCATAAGTGGCACGCATTGGAAAGGGCCAAGATGGTGGCTAAAAAAGGGATGCTATTGTAGCCAAAAAAAAGTACAGCGGCCTGGCTTATGTATGTTAGTTGATATTATTGATCCATATACTCTATAAGTGTTTATATGTCTGTTAGTTCCGTACATTCTTGGTTGATTGACTCGGTATTTGAATCTTGATACATCGCTTGTGTACATATCTAAATGGGAGTACACATTATGCTGCGTGTGACATTTGAGTTGGATATGAAGTGTTCCAAATATTCGAATTCACCTTAAACTGGATTCTAGTTTCTGAATTTGAGTATCGGCATTTGTAAACCATATTCATATATGACAGTGGAATACATCTTTGTCGTCCTTTTGAAGATATATAAAAACACATAGAATGATTTATAAAGATTCATATAGGAATACAAAATGGATTCGAATTTAGTTGCCAGGGTAAACTTGGATGCTTATTGTCCCAAAATTCGAAAGAAACAGCAAAATGTCCACTCCCACATCGGCTGCCCGAAGCCAAGTGTTTGGGAGATGGAAATTACTGTCTACCCATTACACGGACAATCCATCGGCCCGATTTCCACTGCTCTAAATAGGGGTAGGTCAGTAACTTCAATTAGACGTAACACGACCGCCTCTGAGCCCATTCCGACACGGTGGGCATCAAACATGGGCGGCAAAACTCATTTGATTCAAGATCATCTGAAAGACCTCTATTTCTCCCTCCATTCCCCATTCATACACGGTGGGCGGCAAAACAAACTCTCCTCATCTGAAATAGATGTAGGCTAATATTTTAAATAGGGGCAGATGTGTAACTTCCATCATACGTGACACAACCGCCCTACCTGTCAGCCCCGTTCATACACCATGGGCGGCAAAACACCCTCTCCTCGCCCGAAATAGTTACCGGCAAATATTTGGGAGATGCGAGATTACCGTCCTATCCGTAACCGACAAGACATCCAAATTTGAAACGGGGGATAAGTTCGTAACTTTCCCATATTTCAGACAGGCGTGTCCCAAAAACATGGTTCCCCGTACCACTCCCTCCATTTTCCCATTCATACACCGTCCGCGCTAGAACACCCCATTCCCACACCGTACCAACCTCCGTCCTCCACCCCATCCATCGCCGTCGTCCTCCACCACATCCATCGTAACCGTCCTCCACCATGCCGGAGCGCCTACCAAGACCGCGTCGTCCACTGCTAGAGATGGACGTTTCTCATCCACGGCGACGGACCAATAGCCTTGCATCGCGTCCTCTCGCTTCATTGGCGTCGTCGTCCTCTTTGCCGGGGCCGCTCACACGACCTTCTCTTCCACCGCAACGGGACTTATCCCCCGATGCACCCGTCTACCATCGCAGATCTGCTTCAACGCCACCGACAGCCATCGCACCCCCGATGCCTACACGGCGCCGCAAGAGAGGTGGTACTTCATATCTCCTCAACTTTTTGATCTCAACCAGAAAATAGATCTTAACTTGGTTACTCTACTTTCTTTTCAGCTCTTAGAATTTAGTTCTTAGTTCATAGCAAACAATGGATGCTAAATATCATTTCTCTGGTTTGCAGCTTCAAATCTGCCATGGCACAACCATAATATGGTTTAATTGATCATGCTTAGGGTTTAATTGATCATGTTGGTTCCGTGGTGGTTTCTTTAATAGAAATCAGAGGGGAAACCCTCTTTTGCTAAAAAATATATGCTTAGAGTTTCCCCTTTTATGATCACTATACGATCAGAATAAGTGCTTCGTTTCATAATAACACTGCTCCACCCATCAAGCTAAACAAGCTTAGTTGTTCAAATACGAATCTAAGATTATTAAAACAGAGTTGTTTAATTGGTCAGCTAAATGTTCCTAAATTAGTTTTGAAAATGCATGTTCGCCGCTCGGGTGTGTATCTCTGTGTGTGGTCTGGTCAGCACGGTTGGGGAGGTGAACTTTGCATATGCAGGGGTTTATAGGGAGACACTCTCCGAGTTGAAACCGCAATGCATTCCATAGATAATCTGACTACTTTTTATGTTTTCATGAATCTCAGATTCTGAATAGCATTATAATGATTATGAGCTTGCGCGCATGAAAAGAATAAAGCAGAACAATGCCATGGTTGTCAAACTTGGCATTAAGGGACTGAAATCAAGTCTGGATGCAATGTAATGCAAACACTCTCCACCTACAGATTCATGCTCAGAATATGATCCTAATAGTGATTCTGAGCTAGAGGGAGACCTAAGTCAATGTAGCTCCCTAGTGGAGGAGTCAGAGGAAGATGCCCTATCTTATTCACCCATCAAGGTACATGCTCTAACTTTCCAAGGTTACATTGCTCGCACATATCTTGCAACTGATGCTTTGCATTGCTTCTACTTTGTTGAACTGCCATTAGCTTAGTTTACGCATCGTGTATGTGAATACGCCCTGCCTATCCATTTTCAGTACATATTCCATCTGACATAATACCATATTTATCCATTCAAATGATGTTCTTGTGTATCAGACGTTCAAAAGGAAGAGGGCGATTGCTGATCATGGAGGAGCACAAGCAAAGTATTTGGAAAAGGTAGTGCAGTATTTGGAAAAGGTAGTGCCACCTGATAAATCAAATAGCCCATTAGGTGTAGTTGCAATATCACCTGACCCACAAAATACCCCAACTCTAGCAGACTCTAGCCCTACTACACTGGTCATTTCTGATGCCCCAACTCAGCAGACCCCAACTGCAGCAAACAGTATGATTACGCCAGTTGACATAGCACCAGCTGTATAACGCAAAACCCCCATTCCAACAAAGAGTACACCAAATCCAGTTGCCAAATCCCTTTTCGAACCAGAGAGAGCTCCAATTGCAGAAAATAGGACCCCTGTTCCATTTCTTCCCAGTTTAGAAGACGAAGCTTATGTTGTTGTCAGGAACTTTGTGCGCATCTTTCCTTCATGGAAAGATTATACCGCAGACACAGAACAATTTCCAGTCTTCCTCCGCAACTTACGCGTAAGTAATGTACTAATGTTATTCATGGTCATTATTTCATATGTTTCTGCTGACAGAAGACACAAGATTTCATTCTTTTAAATAGGCGAGGCACAAATTGGATTGTGATGACGAGCAAGGGTTGGTTGCGCTTTTCAAGCACTCGTTGATGAAGTATCGTTCGTACCTGAGGCAAGCGCACTTCGATGGCAAGCCTCTGAATGAAATTTCTGTAAAGTCTCCGGTGCTACATTTATCCGATGGTGACTGGAATAATCTTGTTACACATTGGTCTCGGCTGCAGCGTAAGGTACTATCTATGATATCACATCTCAATTTGAACTACATTTCTGCATTTGCCTTAATGTCTCACTTGTACGAAAACTGTTAGCAGAAGAACATTTGTTCTCAAGGGACCACAGAATATCGCAACTATACTGCACACTTCATTGCTCTTGTGAGTACCTCTTGCCCTGTATGACCATATTTACTTTCATAGTTGTTTGATTATGTAGCATCACTGCACATGTTAGCCTCGTAATCGTCCATTTGGTGGACATTATAAGATCTGTATGAACTCTTACATTAATTTAGAATCAACCCAATGCTTTTGAAGAGGTTTAGCTCTGCAGTCCTCTTGTAAGGACTGAACGTGGTCTATCACTGTACTTACATTAACAGCTACTCCCTCCGTCCCATAATATAAGAACGTTTTGTACAGTACACAAGTGTTCAAAACACTTGTATTATGGGAAGAGGGATTGGTTCATTTTGTAGCATTCTGCATCTTATCTCCCTCGCCCACCATTTACTAAAAAAGATCAGATCTATATTTAATCTTACCAACAAGTAGAATACACAGACAATGCCAGTGCAGAAGTGTAGCCCATTGCTCTTGTCAGTACATTTTGTCTTGTAACGCTTGTACTTCCAGTGATTTGTAGTTGATTATGTAGCATCAATCTGCATCTTATCTTCATTATCCTCTAGCCCTTCCAGTATTATCATATCTATAATTACTCTATACAAAATGTAGAGTATAGGCAATGCTTATGAAGAAGATTATGTGCTGAAATTCTTGAGTTATCCTTCCCTTGACATGGAGAAGGGCATTATAAAGCCGGTGTTAACTGTTAATGTAAGTCAGTCCTTCTAAAGCCTTTATCCTCAACTGCTGTTTAATTTGCTCATACTCCCTATCGTTTCCTGCTGTTTAGTTTGCTGTTTCTACCGAAATGCATGTTCGTAAGAACCGTAAGTTCTAAGTTTTACTTGTAAAACCAAATTCCTTATTCATACCATGCACATTACTTAATACTCCCTATATGTATGCTTGTTTTTGTGGATCTATAATCCAGTGTGTGGTGAAGCAGCCCACGTTTGCACCTTGTCATCTCCTGTTTTATCTTACTGATGTGGCTGATGATATGAACAACATGCCATGCACATTATCCAAAACAGATACAATGATTTTCTTTGCCCTTCATCTATGCTTGTTATGTTGACATGGTAATCCGGTAGTGTGGTGAAGCTCCCCACATTATGAACAATGCCAAATTATGTTATTGATATTTTGAACATACTCTTTATTTTCTAATTTGAAATTGGATAGAATTGACAGAACAGTTATCATCTTTGTTTATACACGTGGAAAACCTGTCATCTCTCTGCTTTGTTTCAGGGTGATATGCCTGATGGCATGCACAAGTATGCTGAAGGCTGTGAGACAAACCCAACATATATTGCAGCAACCCAACATATATTGCAGCAAAGAAGGCAAAACATCTTGAAGATAGCGTGGCAACCCCAAAGTCTTGTCTTGATGCAGTGTTCAAGTTACTTGACACTAACAGTCAGACAAGCTCACAGAATTCGTTGTCTGAATCAGTTCGACTTCTTCAGTCCCAAGTTCTAGCAGACAGGCATTCTGCAACTCAACTTCGACTTGAAGTCCTATCTCTAAGAAAGATTGCGGAGAACACCAACGAGAACCTCATCGATAAACAGCTACACCTGGAAGCTATGGCCGACATGCTAGGCCGGTCTCACAGCCTTGCTCAGCAGCTTGCGCAGCAGTTCCCCCGCAAGGCTAACCTTTCTTGAACTGTCTTGGAAGTGGTCCCGGTTTAGTATTATTTTGTTACGCTGCAATGGTGCCCAGTTTTTGTAATCTCCTTCTACGTTGCGCTTTATGATCACTGGTGGCGAACTTCGATGCCCAGTGGATGTAATATACCTTAAACCCTTTATTGTATAGTGTAGGTTTATTCTAAGTTACTATGCCGTAATTTCTTTATTGTATAGAGTAGCTTTGTTCTTAATTCATACTAGTTACGCAGCAACGTGAAATGAACCCCGACCCATGATTGTGCGAATCAAATCATGGGCTTTTAACAGGCCAAAATTGTCTCGATCCTTGTTTGGCCCAATCAGATATCGGCTGCGAGCAGGCCGGATTCAAACAGGGCCATAGTTAGGCCCAACTATATGACTGGCTTTTAACAGGCCGAAATTAATATAGGGCCGAAATGTTAAACGGGCCCTTAACAGGCCAAAACTAATATCAGGCCGAATTACTAAGTGGGCCTTTAGCAAGTGGACCCAAAAGCATAGTGTCCAGTTGACGGGCCGAATCTAATATGGGCCATAATTGAGCCCAAAGCCTCTTAAAGGGCCGGACCTGATCTGGGCCGTAATTTGGCCCAGAACGTGGTAGGCTTTTAACGGGCCGGATCTCATATGGGCCACTATTAGGCCCGGAGCGTGGCAGTCCATTAATGGACCGGATCAAATATGGGTCAGTATTTGGCCCAAAACATGGCAGCCAGTTAATGGGCCAGCCTACTAGGGTCCTCAAAATCTTGTGGGCCTACGGCTGGGCCGGCCCATTAATGTCGGCGAAATCTCATGGGCCTTTAGCTGGGCCGGCCCATTATGACCCGCAAGAAACTTGTGGTCTTTACCTGGGCCGGCCCATTATGACCCACAAGAATCTTGTGGGCTTTACCTGGGCCGGCCCATTATGGCACACAAAAATCTTGTGGGCCTTTACCTGGGCCGTCCCATTATGGCCCGCAAAATCTTGTGGGCCTTTAGCTGGGCCAGCCCATTACGGTCCGCAAAATCTCGTGGGCCTTTAGCTGGGCCGGCCCATTATGGTCCACAAAATCTTGTGGGCCTTCAGTTGGGCCGGCCCGTTTAAACTTGTTGGGTCATGCCACGTGTCGACATATCATAGGCGCCTATCTGACCCACTGATGAGCTGACACGTGTTTCGTCCGGCCAATAAGAATTTTACACATGGAAATTTCCCATTGGTCGGGGCTGTTAACGGGTTATCGGATCCAAAACCCGACCCGATAGCTTAACGGCGTTCCGTTACGGTGGATGCAACGTGTCAGTCACCCTTGATGAAAGCACTTCTATGATGCACGATGTATCGTCATGGAAGTGGACACTTCCGTGATGATAATTTTGGTAATGTCATGGAACATTTCTACGACAGCACAGGTATGACTATCTTGATACTATCATAAATTTGTCATGGATGTACATGCATGACAAAAAAGCGACCTACTGTGACAAACACGTATCATCACGGAAGTGTCTTTTTTTGTAGTGTAGAGAGGCTGCAGCGAGATGTCTAGTGATGAGTCCTTGCATAACTCAGGCTGGGGTAAGTGATGGATCAAATGAATGAGCTCTGGATCGATGGGATTACTCCTCTAAAGATTGTTGTATCAAACTGAATCAGGTTACATTGATCAACAGTGAAGGGCTTGGAGCCAAATGAGTTGTCTGGTGTGTTTAGGATAGGAAGGACCAGAATCATGTGAAGTTTGGAGGGATTTGGACCACTAATTAATATAGTAGCTTTACAACTAAGTAATCGGGTCCAGAATGAAGATCATGATGATGCACTCAAATGGAGAAGCCATTTGAGCTGAAATTTAGCAAGGAAGGGTGATTTGGGCATATGAGAGTGCTGTAAAACTTTCATGCCATTTGGCCAAACCAAAAAGACACTTCCTTCATACAACACCACTCTAGATAGAATTTTAGGAAAATTCCTAAGGGAAAATGGCTAAACAAAATATGCCCAAATTTGGTGGAGATAGGTTTTATGAATAAGAGTAGGCCTAGGAAAAATTTCAGACATAATGGAGCAAGATAAAATATACTTCCTTCATTAACTGAAAATTTGGACAGAACCAAAGAATTGATGCTCATCTCACATGGATGCATTGCATGAGCTCAAATATTGTGGAGAGCTTTTATTTGATGAAATTAAAGACCATGCAAAAATTCAGCTCAACTGGATTAACCTAGCTAGTACTTCCTTCACAACCAATTCCCTCAGACAGGAACTTTGAAAAATTGCTCAGGAATATTTACTAGGCAAATTAAGTTGAGGGTCATCAGAGTCTTTGCAGCAAAAAATAATGTTAGAGAGGGTCAAAAGACAGCCACACCAGCATGTGGCCCAAATATATGTGAGTGAAAAGGGTGGTCTGTGATGTTCAAAATTCCAATGCACAACTTTGACCCCGTGGGCCCACGGTTGGGCGCGTCGTTGAAGATCGATGAGAGGGGCCAGAAGTCAAGAACCACCTGGAAGTGGCCAAATATATGTACGAATATTGGGGATGTTTAAAACTTTAAATACACGATGCATAACTTTGGTGGCACCTGCCTTGCAAACCCGAAAGCACCCTAACAACCACCTAGCTAGGATATATATATATATATATATATAATGAAATAATGTGGTACCTAGCTAGGATGCTTGGCCCACCACCTCCCACTTCGTGTCAGCGGGGCAGATGCACATAATGATCGATACTTCGGTCGTACATGCATGTCGTCATGACCTACCATAAGACGGACCAATGAATATATCGTTTGGTCAAATGACAGTTGTTGTTGGCGATAAACCGCTTGGGCCAATAGATTGAACCATCATAAAAATCGCACGAGAGGGACCACAAAACCAGCACCTCTTGCATGCGGCCCAAAATGATGTACGTTGGGAAGGGGTGATGTGTGTTTTCAATATAGAATAATGTACAATTCAGATGTGGTGCCTACCTCTCGATACACACAACAACCATGAAGGCTAGGTAGTTAAGGACGAGATACACAGGGTTTGATGTAGGTCGAACCCAGCAATCCGAGCATCTGGGAGGGAATCCTTACAACACATGAGCTCAAGCTTTGGTTGACCGACATTTGACGATGACCGACCCTAACACGAACTAGGAGGAATCCATTCATGGCCAACACATACCCCTCATTATCGGTTAAAGGGATGATACATATACACTTGGGGAGCCCACAGATATCCATGTCATCACAAAAAACCGCACAAGGGAGAGATGGTCGATCAGAAGACCCCTTATACACTGCATGCGGCCCGAAAATATGTATGGGTACGATGGTGTATGATGTGTTTAAATCCCAAATGCACAACTTCGATGGGCCACCAACTACATTACAAACCAAACACCGTACCCGACTCCAAGCCTGGTTCAATACGTATGACGTCAGTTTCCGAACTTCGAGGCAGCGGCTGGGGGGGTGGTCGTCCCACGCATGCGCTCAAACTTTATTTTGTCTAGCATGAGACACATCTATATATATCTATACATCTATACACCTATATAGTGTGCGAATAACTTTGAAAGTTGCTCGTTGGATGAAGCCAATCCGACGGTAGAGAGATGGAAAATCCGAGCACTAGTGGCCGTTGGATATCATCTGCATTCCACCAGATTATGCCACATGTACAATCTACAAGACTCCATGGTTGAACTTAACCATAATGCACAAACCTCAAAACACAAGCACTTCTCCTTTGTTCTGTAGAATCTTCCATATCTTAATTGCCCAAACTATTTTTTTGTAAATGAATTATCACCTTTTGTTTTTACCTTTGCAATGCACAACTCCATGAATCTTAAACTAGATTTTTTATAAAACTAATTGATTTTGGATGAGATGAACTATAAGAATTAAACGAACATCTACATCATGAATATCCGGGAGAAGAGTGTCACATCCCTAGCTTCTGGTACTGCTTAGTGCTAGCATCTGGTGTTGCATCATGTTTAAATTCCTCAGAAACTTGAAATGGGGATGTCAGAACCCCCAGCACCCCCCTTAAACCAACTAGGGTTACTAAAATCATTTTCAATGAACCCAAAAGGCCCTTCTAAAATGTTCATCATCTTTGTCGTGGTCTAGAACCTCTGATAAAAATGGTGCACAAATTTCTAGGTCATCCAAAGGTCACTGGATTAAATCATAGTTATTTGAATTTGGGAAATTAAATGTTAGTAAATATTTTAAATGCCCAAGTAATCCTAAACTGAAATGTTCCATGTTGGATATATTCAATACAATGGGAATGTGCAGTTTGGTGATTTTTGAAAGGGTCTAGTCGTTTCTAGAAAAGCCACAAAGATTACAGAAAAATAGAAAACTGAAACAGAAAGAGAGAGAGAGAAGGAACCTCACCTAGGCTTACCTGGCGGCCAAAGTGGCCGGCCCAGCCCACCACCGCAGCCCTCTGTCGCCTTCCTCCTCACGCCAGTAGGTAGGGGCGTGTGCTCGGTGCGCGCAGCCACACGCCGGCCACCTCCTCCCTACCTGGCTGCCTCCTCCTTCCCCTGGATGTCTCTCGCAACGCCACACACCCCCAGGAACCCTCTCACTCTCTCCCGACCTCTTCCCCCTCCTCTGCTGAAAGATCATGGATGTCGCCTAGAGGGAGGTGAATAGGTGCTTTAAAATAATTACGGTTTAGGCTTGAACAAATGCGGAATAAACCTAGCGATTAATTTGCCAAGCACAAAACCTAAAACAACTAGTCTCACCTATGTGCACCAACAACTTATGCTAAACAAGAAACAATATGGCTATCACAAAGTAAAGTGCATAAGTAAAGAGCTCGGGTAAGAGATAGCCGAGGCACGCGGAGACGATGATGTATCCCGAAGTTCACACCCTTGCGGATGCTAATATCCGTTTGGAGGGGTGTGGAGGCACAATGCTCCCCAAGAAGCCACTAGGGCCACCGTAATATCCTCACGCCCTCGCACAATGCAAGATGTCGTGATTCCACTAAGGGATCCTTGAGGGCGGTCACCGAACCCATACAAATGGCAACCCTTGCGGGCGGTCACCGAACCCGTACACTTTGGCAACCCTTGGGGGCGGTCACCGGTACCCGTCAAATTCCTCGGGGCGATCTCCACAACCTAATTGGAGACCCCGACGCTTGCACGGAGCTTTACAACACAATGATTGAGCTCCGAACACCACCAACCGTCTAGGGCGCCCAAGCACCCAAGAGGAACAAGCTCAAGGGTACCAAGCACCCAAGAGTAATAAGCTTCTCAACTTGTAACTTCCACGTATCACTTGGAGAACTCAAACCGATGCACCAAATGCAATGGCAAGGGCACACGGAGTGCCCAAGTCCTTCTCTCTCAAATCCCACCGAAGCAACTAATGCTAGGGAGGAAAATGAGAGGAAGAACAAGAAGGAGAACACCAAGAACTCCAAGATCTAGATCCAAGGGGTTCCCCTCACAAAGAGGAGAAAGTGATTGGTGAAAATGTGGATCTAGATCTCCTCTATCTTTTCCCTCAAAAACTAACAAGAATCCATGGAGGGATTGAGAGTTAGAAAGCTCAAAGAAGTTCAACAATGGGGATAAAAAAGAGCTCAAGAGATAAGGTTCATTGGGGAAGAAGACCCCCTTTTATAGGTGGGGAAAAATCCAACCGTTATCCTCACAGCCCGCATAGAGCGGTACTACCGCTCCAAGGAGCGGTACTACAACTAGGGTGGAAGTACCCCTTTGAAAAACAACAGCGAGGAGGCAAAAGGCCAGTAGAACCGCCAGAGCGGTACTACCGCTCGTCCTCAAGGTACTACCGCTCGATCTCACGGTACTACCGCAAATGGTAGCGGTACTACTGCTTGCGAGCGGTACAACAAAAATACTTCCGTGCCTACTTCCGCTGAGCAAAACACGAGATTTTGGTCCGGAGTGGTACTACCGCTTAGGAGCCGCGGTAGTACTGCTCTGGAGCGATAGTAAAAAATTACATCCGCTCTAGCCAAGGTAGTACCGCTCCAGCCTTTACCAAAACAGCCACAACTTCTGCAAACGGACTCCAAATTCAACGAAACCAAGTTTGTTGGAAAGCTAACGACAAGGGCTAACACAATCTTGATAGAAATACCAATAAGAAGCAAATGAGAAAAGGCCCAAAAGAAAATGGTGAGAACCCTTCCTCGGAAAAGACCGGTAAAACCTCCAACACCAAAAACATCATAGACGATGCATGCAAACTCCGTTTTCGATGAACTCAAGCTTGTCATCAAGATGACCATAAGCTCTAAGACTCACAAAGAGAACCAAACAAGAACCAAGAAACATGGTGCAATGATGCAATGGTTTGAGCTCTCTACTAACGATACGATCAACCCACCAACTTGAGAGCCCCCCTTGATAGTACGGCAAATGATCCTATAACCCGGTCTCCCAACTACCACCACGAGACCGGTAAAATAGAAAGCCTACAAGGGCAAACCTTTGACTTGCACATGGTCCACTTGAGCTAGATGATGACGATCTTGACTCCCTCAAGTTGGACCACCTTTCTTGATTGCGTTGGCTCGATGAAGACTAGATGATTTCTGCCCCCATACTCCACTATGGGTGAGCCACTCTTCCGCACATCTTCACAAGTCCATTGACACCAAATGGATGGGAAGCTTCAAGAACTTTATCTCTTCGTGGTGCTCCACCTGAACTTGCACACGGCAATCTTGATGACGATCACCACTTGATGTCATCCTTTCCATGGGTTGTATGATATCTTCCTCTTGACGCAAGCCCATGGACACGTACCTAACCCCACATAGAACTCACATAGACCATGGGTTAGTACACAAAGTGCAATGGACAATGCTTACTATACCATGGGATCACTTGATCCCTCTGAGTACATCTTTTACGCTTTGTGAGTTGATCAACTTGATTCACTCTTGACATAGTCTTGATCAACCTTGAATATTTCCAACTCTCTTCGTTTGGATGATGTCATGAAGGTAAACATGAATGATCACACCATATTCTTCTTCAAGACATGCTTGCAATAAGCTCAACACTCACATGACCAATCTTTGGATAGTTCCTTAATAGCACCTTCGTCAACACATAAGCTCCTTGAAACCAACACATGGACTTCAAGAAATGCCTATGGACAATGCTTACTATACCATGGGATCACTTGATCCATGTCGGTACATGTTTTACGCTTTGTGAGTTGATCAACTTGATTCACTCTTGACATAGTCTTGATCAACCTTGAATATTTCCAACTCTCTTTGTTTGGATGATGTCATGAAGGTAAACATGAATGATCACACAATCTTCTTCTTCAAGACATGCTTGCAATAAGCTCAACACTCACATGACCAATCTTTGGATAGTTCCTTAATAGCACCTTCGTCAATACATAAACTCCTTGAAACCAACACATGGACTTCAAGAAATGCCTATGGACAATGCTTACTATACCATGGGAACACTTGATCCCTCTCGGTACATCTTTTACGCTTTGTGAGTTGATCAACTTGATTCACTCTTGACATAGTCTTGATCAACCTTGAATATTTCCAACTCTCTTCGTTTGGATGATGTCATGAAGGTAAACATGAATGATCACACAATCTTCTTCTTCAAGACATGCTTGCAATAAGCTCAACACTCACATGACCAATCTTTGGATAATTCATTAATAGCACCTTGCTCAACACATAAACTCCTTGAAACCAACACATGGATTTCAAGAAATGCCTATGGACAAATCCTTTAAATATAACTCAATGCAACCATTAGTCCATAGAGAATGTCATCAATTACCAAAACCACACATGGGGGCACCGCATGTCCTTTCAATCTCCCCCATTTTGGTAATTGATGACAATCAGTTTCAAGGAAGTTTATATAAGGAATTATGCATCACCATGCTATGCAACAACCAATAATGCATGCGTAGGAGATGTGTATGCTTAGGAATAAACCAAAGCCAGAAGAGACAACTCTCTAAACTTCTCCACAAAACTCTCTGAAACTTCTCCCCCATTGGCATCGATTGCCAAAATGGGATAAAAGCTTAGAAGGCTAATATAAAATGTGTTCCTCCATAAATTGTGTATTTCTCAACAAGAGAGTGGAATGCAATACACATATCCAATGGTACATGCTTGGAGGAAGACAAACTATATTGAGGCCCAAAGATTGCAAAAGGAAGATATGCCACAAAGACATAATCAAAGAGAGAAACAAGCAATCAAGCAATCAAAAGATACCAATTGAACCAACTAGGCGAATGATCCTACGAGCCACATGAATAAAGGATATTATGATAAGAGCGGAGCAGTGTTCTAAACAAACTAGAGAAGCTCCCCATGATTTGTGCACATCAAGAATTTTTGTATTTGGATACAAAATGCACAAAATAGGATCATAGCTCCCCCAAAATCAATAGAAACTTACAACAAGTGCAAGTGAGCATATAGGAAACTAAGCCTAGTACATGTAACAAACACATGGTTGAGCAACAAGTGAAAAAGGCAACTTAAGAATGGGCTCAACCAAAATGATTTGTGTGAGTCAAGGCAATGCACTTGAGAAGACTAATGTACAGATGAGCATTAAGCATCAATAAAGTCTTGAAAGAATGAGGCAACACGGTGCAAGGCCTATCATTCCCACACACAACAAGTAAATGGGTTCACAAGCTTACTAATAAGCATATAAAGAACCTATGCTTGTGACAACCCATGGTGAAGATAGAAGATGAAAGCCTCATCAAGATGAGGGATACGAATTAACATGGCAAAAGCCTCGTAAAGATAAGCATGACAAAAATAATCTTCACCACACAAGAGTGCATCAAGATGCAACGAGATAAGACACGCACTCAAGGCAAAAGCTTTCACGGAGCCACCAAAGAAATAACATAAGAAAGACAAGGTGGACGTGAAAGAAAGGATATCAACTAGATATGCAACTTCTCTCAAGTGAAAAAGATTCTAGGTAGACGAAATCATGATGATATATATCTACAAAGAAGGATGTACACCCGAAATAGTTACAACACGAGGAACAAGATATCCAAAGGGAGATCATACATATACCAATAAGATATTTGCTTGGAAGCATAGCACATGGCTAGATATGGTCTTATTTTATATAAATGAAGTCCACACACGAACAACAAAGACATCACAACTAGCAACGAGAGATCATTGTTGGGATGCTTTGAGAAAGGAAACAAGTATCAGAAGAATGAATGAGTACCATGCCATGATACAACCTACACAAGGTTGATCCAAGAAATGTGTGCATGAAGAATATGAAGATACTTGTTACCGAGTTAACATTGGAAGGATGTAGTAGATACCAATTGAAGGTAGATAGTAGTTCATTTATCATCCTATATCGACTCCTAAGCACATGATGACAACACCTTCCTTGTGAGTGAGCCGAGCATCCAATGTATGTCCAATTGTTCCTAGAACAACAACAAAACAAAATGGTACCCAAACTCATTGGGACCAAAGAGTTAGAGAACCAACAATACATAGGACAAACTCCACATAAAAATGTGCATATAGATACGAAAATGAATTTCATGCACATCTCATCAAATTTGAGACTTGGTGGAGTTTCCCCTATATATTGGGTCAAAGAAAGAAAGCATGCCAAAGATACTACACGAAGTTAATATGCATGCTCAAGACTTTCAAGAACCGATACCAAATGACAAAGAAATACCAAGTGAAGAAAAGATACCAAATGAATAAATCATCACTTGGAGGATATCTATAAAATATACATCAAGGAATGAGATATCCATTGATACCCACTAAATAAAGGATATCAAACCCCCAAAAGAGAGGATGGTTCCAAACAAACCAAGCTCTCTGCAAAGTTTCATGATGGCACAAAGTACCCAAAAGAAACGACTTGCCTTCCACCGACACACACTTGATAAGGATCACAAGATGAGTGTTTTATAGAAAATAGGATAGCTCCCCCAAGACTAGTGCATTATAGAGAAATTGCATTTGAATACAAAATGCACAAGGTGGGACCACCACTTTCACTATATCTACAAAACACTAGACAAGATCAAGAAATAAACAAGATCCACAAGTGGTATGGAAGACAAAGGGAGTTGATACAATCCTTGGCAAGAGAAAAGGCAAATAAAAAGCAAAAGCCAATGTAAAGATGATCAATAAATTCTACCACAAAAGTGAGTACCAATTTTCAAAAGACAAGAAGTAAATGGAAATAATTCCCGGTGGTAGATAGCAAGGATATCCAACATCATCTTCACACCAAACAAAAAGCAAATTGCAACTTGTAGAGCTAACATGCCACCTAGGAACAAGATAATTTACAATATCAACTCTAGATGAAAATATCTCAAATGTACACATTTTCTAGGCTAGTAATATACACATAGCATATTACTCCCCCATAATGTGGTACCAATTAAAGATAGACAAGAGGCAATTAAAGGATCCAACAAGAGATAATTAATGGACTATTTATAATTTGAATTTCTCATGAGAAGACATACCACATAGCGACTAGATAATCTTGTAATATCAATACTAGATGGTATTCCTCATGTACACACATTTATAGAATTGTGAGGTGCACATCACTCCCCCACAATGGGATATTCCATTAATCTCTCACAAGAGCCAACTAAGATATGACCAAGATGCACAAAGGCTCAATGAACGACACACATGTACATGATGTGCAAACCAACACACACATACTTGATTGCTAAAGATAATCAAGTTGGAAGCACAACATATACAAACACATGCAAGGAACGAAACCAAACATGCAAAGGGGCAAGTAACTATCAATGTAGACACTTTAAGAACGAGTTACCGCAAGGAGGAACATTGGATATAAGATAGAAACTTGATAATCCGAATGACTTGGCTTGAGACAATAAGAATGATGAAGTCCCCTTAATTCTTCATAATGTAGCCAAGTCTCCAAAGACCTCCAACAACACCTATTGATCAAGTATGAGCTAGTTGGTCCCCAACCAAGTTGGGTCCTAAGAGGTTAGTCATAATAGGCTTGGCTACCCAAATGGTTCTTTTCTTGACACCACTTTGAGCACCAACAAATTTGGCAAACACATTGCCAACCTTATCCTTCCCAAGAGAATAGATATCATCAATTAGAATAGGGTTGGATAAGGTACCATTTGTGCATGAAGAAGGGACGTGACCTTTTTCACGACATATGTAGCAACGTCTACTCTTTACTTTCTTCTCACTTGATTTCTCAACTTGAGAAGCATTAGCTTGAGTTTTCTTGGGAAGAGGCCTTTCTTCAACTTGAGGTTGAGAATGAGAGTGAACTTGTGCCTGCTTCCCTTGTTGCTTGTCACTAATGGGCTTCTTCTTCAATGGGCAAGATCTAACATGATGCCCTTCTACTTTGCACTTGAAGCAAACAATCTTGGCCGAATTCTTGACTTGTTCTTGGCCCTTCTTTTTGTTCACTTTGGACTTATTCTTATTGTTGGAGTTGAATAAAAGTCCACCTTTGTCATTGGGGGATTTTTGCACATTCAAGATATTGTTGAGTGTGAATTTCCCTTCATGACTGTTTTCCAAGTCTTTCTTCAAAGAAGTGACTTGGGCCTTGAGCTCTTTGATTTCCTCTGCATGGTTAGTCTCAACACCAGTACTAGAGGAAGTATAAGCTTCATCGTTAGAGCAACAAGGCAAGGAAAGCAATTCATCACAAGATGTACCAATGTTATGCATGGATGAATCACGAGGACTAGCACAAGGCAATATAGCATTTTGACCAAAATTAGTGCTAGTATCCACATGAGGATCACTAGATGTTACCTTAGCAAGCATGGCCTCATGAGATATCTTTAGCACATTATGGGATACTAGAAGATCATCATGAGAGCTTGTGAGCTTTACATGATTTTATTCCAACATCCCATAATTTCTAGATAGCAACTCAAGTTGAGCCCTTAGCTCAACATTCTCCTTTAATATGGATGCTTCACAAGAGATAGAGTTAGTAGCACAAGCATCATCATTAGCAACAAGAGGAGAAGACAACTTGGCAAGCTCTTTTGAATATGAAGCTTTAAGTTGAGCATGAGACTCAGTGAGTTTGATGATCTCACCCTTAATGACCCTTGAGCCATTTTCGAGGTGCTCAAAGTCCTCAAGGAGTTTAGCATGCACAACTTCAAGCTCCTCATTTTTAGTTTCAAAATCACTGGCCACCTCAAGTGCTCTATCACGAGATTCCCTCACTCTAGATAATTCTAGAGCAAAAGTCTCCTCAAGAGATTCCTTGGTGGTTTTTTCAAGTTCAAGAGCTTGAGAGAGGTCCGCAATCTCATTAGCGTAATCACGCCCATGACCTTCCATTTTATCAATGGTGACCTCATGCTCCTCAAGACGAGATTCCAACTCATCAATATAATTCTTGCCCTCAATGGCAATGGACATGATTTCCATGAAGTTGGAACGAGCAATTTTATTTTTATGAAGAGATTTAAAAACCATTTCCCCCTTAATTTTCAAGGAGGCAACATTATCATTCTCTTCATCATTATCCTCGTCATTATTAGCATCAACATCATCATCAAGAGACATATTGGGTTTCAAAGTATGAGATACCTTTGAAGCCTTAGCCATAAGGCAAAAAGCAATAGATGATGATGTAGGATCCCTTGAAGCACCATTTAAAACCACATCTTGTTCCATGGAGTGTTGGGTTTCCTCTACATTGTTAGCACCACAACTCGAGGAAATACAAGCATTTTTATCATGGAACAAGATATATCAAACATATCATCATGAAATTTAGTCAAGCAATTTCTACATGATATGCAGGGACTATCAACACAAGCATGTGAAACATTTGGAGTGCTCGAAGTGTTAAAGCCCAAAGAAGGAGCATTGCAATAAGATAGTGATGAAGGATCATGCACAATAAGCATACTATCATCATTGCAATGACCAACACTACTCACCATATCATTACCTTGTGGCAAACCACATGTTGGTGAAGTAGCAGAAGTTAAGAAGACTATACGGCCGGATGTGGAGGGAGAACAATCATCCCCACAAAACTTGGACACGCCATATTTATCTTGAAGCTATGTCCACTACTCATGAGCATCCCAAAATGGCATGAGTTGAAATATAGCTACATTGCTCAAAGCATCGAAAAGCACATTAGAAGCTTGAGCATTGAGTAAGAGTTTTTCTCATCCTCTAAAGATAATCTTTGGGGATCCTTTGGAGGAGAAAAACCCATATCTACAATTCGCTCTAAATTTGGGTCTATGACCCTAAAGAGTTTAAGCATGTGAATTACCCAAACATCAAAATTTGTGCCATCAAAACTAAGAGTGTCAGAGAATCCTAAACCCCTAGTCGACATCCTTACTCTCTAGGCGGTTAAGCCCAATGAAGAGAGACGAGGCTCTGATACCAATTGAAAGATTGTGGATGTCGCCTAGAGGAGGGTGAATAGGCGCTTTAAAATAATTACGGTTTAGGCTTGAACAAATGCGGAATAAACCTAGCGGTTAATTTGCCAAGCACAAAACCTAAAACAACTAGGCTCACCTATCTGCACCAACAACTTATGCTAAGCAAGATAAACTACTAGGTGATAGCAAGATATATGACAAGAAACAATATGGCTATCACAAAGTAAAGTGCATAAGTAAAGAGCTCGGGTAAGAGATAACCGAGGCACGCGGAGACGATGATGTATCCCGAAGTTCACACCCTTGCGGATGCTAATCTCCGTTTGGAGCGGTGTGGAGGCACAATGCTCCCCAAGAAGCCACTAGGGCCACCGTAATCTCCTCACGCCCTCGCACAATGCAAGATGTCATGATTCCACTAAGGGACCCTTGAGGACGGTCACCGAACCCGTACAAATGGCAACCCTTGGGGGCGGTCACCGAACCCGTACACTTTGGCAACCATTGGGGGTGGTCACCGGTACCCGTCAAATTGCTCGAGGCGATCTCCACAACCTAATTGGAGACCCCGACGCTTGCGCAGAGCTTTACACCACAATGATTGAGCTCCGAACACCACCAACCGTCTAGGGCGCCCAAGCACCCAAGAGGAACAAGCTCAACGGTACCAGGCACCCAAGAGTAATAAGCTTCTCAACTTGTAACTTCCACATATTACGTGGAGAACTCAAACCGATGCACCAAATGCAATGGCAAGGGCACACGGAGTGCCCAAGTCCTTCGCTCTCAAATCCCACCGAAGCAACTAATGCTAGGAAGGAAAATGAGAGGAAGAACAAGAAGGAGAACACCAAGAACTCCAAGATCTAGATCCAAGGGGTTCCCCTCACAAAGAGGAGAAAGTGATTGGTGAAAATGTGGATCTAGATCTCCTCTCTCTTTTCCCTCAAAAACTTGCAACAATCCATGCAGGGATTGAGAGTTAGCAAGCTCAAAGAAGGTCAACAATGGGGGCAAAAACGAGCTCAAGATATAAGGTTCATTGGGGAAGAAGACACCCTTTTATAGGTCGGAAAAAATCCAGCCGTTATGCTCACAGCCCGCACAGAGCGGTACTACCGCTCCAAGGAGCAGTACTACCGCTAGGGCGGAAGTACCCCTTTGACAAACAACAGCGAGGAGGCAAAAGGCCAGTAGAACCGCCGGAGCGGTACTACCGCTCATCCTCACGGTACTACCGCTTGATCTCACGATACTACCGCAAATGGTAGCGGTACTACTGCTTGCGAGCGGTACAAAAAAATACTTCCGTGCCTACTTCCGCTAAGCAAAACATGAGATTTTGGTCCGAAGCGGTACTACCGCTTAGGAGCCGCGGTGGTACTGCTCTGGAGCGGTACTACCGCTCAGGAGCCGCGGTAGTACCGCTCTGGAGCGGTAGTAAAAAATTACATCCGCTCTAGCCACGGTAGTACCGCTGCAGCCTTTACTAAAACAGCCACAACTTCTGCAAACGGACTCCGAATTCAACGAAACCAAGTTTGTTGGAAAGCTAACGAAAAGGGCTAACACAATCTTGATAGAAATACCAATAAGAAGCAAATGAGAAAAGGCTCAAAAGAAAATGGTGAGAACCCTTCCTCGGAAAAGACCGGTAAAACCTCCAACACCAAAAACATCATAGAAGATGCATGCAAACTCCGTTTTCAATGAACTCAAGCTTGTCATCAAGATGACCATAAGCTCCAAGACTCACAAAGAGAACCAAACAAGAACCAAGAAACATGATGCAATGATGCAATGGTTTGAGCTCTCTGCTCACGATATGATCAACCCACCAAGTTGAGAGCCCCCCTTGATAGTACGGCAAATGATCCTATAACCCGGTCTCCCAACTACCACCACGAGACCGGTAAAATAGAAAGCCTATCAAGGACAAACCTTTGCCTTGCACATGGTCCACTTGAGCTAGATGATGACGATCTTGACTCCCTCAAGTTGGACCACCTTTCTTGATTGCGTTGGCTCGATGAAGACTAGATGATTTCTCCCCCATACTCCACTATGGGTGAGCCACTGTTTGGCACATCTTCACAAGTCCATTGACACCACAATGGATGGAAAGCTTCAAGAATTTGATCTCTTCGTGGTGCTCCACCTGAACTTGCACACGACAATCTTGATGACGATCACCACTTGATGTCATCCTTTCCATGGGTTGTATGATATCTTCCTCTTGACGCAAGCCCATGGACACGTACCTAACCCCACATAGAACTCTCACATAGACCCTGGGTTAGTACACAAAATGCAATGGACAATGCTTACTATACCATGGGATCACTTGATCCCTCTCGGTACATCTTTTACGCTTTGTGAGTTGATCAACTTGATTCACTCTTGACATAGTCTTGATCAACCTTGAATATTTCCAACTCTCTTCGTTTGGATGATGTCATGAAGGTAAAAATGAATGGTCACACAATCTTCTTCTTCAAGACATGCTTGCAATAAGCTCAACACTCACATGACCAATCTTTGGATAGTTCCTTAATAGCAGCTTGGTCAACACATAAACTCCTTGAAACCAACACATGGACTTCAAGAAATGCTTATGGACAAATCCTTCAAATATAACTCAATGCAACCATTAGTCCATAGAGAATGTCATCAATTACCAAAACCACACATGGGTGCACCGCGTGTCCTTTCATCTGCTCTCTCTCCCTCTTGCGCCCGAGCGCAGCTGCTCCGCCGTAACGCCGCAGCCTCCGTGCTCCCCTCCCCTCCCCGACATGTCCACGAGCATCGCCACGCCTCCCTCATCCTCTCCTTCTAGCCACGCCACACCGAAGGCCCTGCATCGACGCCATCTTCGTCGCCGGCCACCGGAGATCCCTCTCGCCGCCCCGCCCGCTCCGGTGCTTCCCCGAGCATGCTGAGGCCACCTCTACACTCTCCGTGAGCTCCTGATTCTCCCCATGTGCTCGCCCCCTCCGTTCCCGTACGCTAGCTCCGTCTTCCACCACGGCCGAAGCTCGTCGCCGCCACCGCACGTCGCCATCGTGGCCACATCCACCGCAGCTCGTGCCCGAGCACACCATCGTGGTCAGCACAATCCCATGAGCCCGTAGACACCCGCAGCGCCTCCTCCCGTGCTTTGTAGCGCAACCTCGAGGATGCCCGAGCTACTGCCGCCGCTGAACCTCGTCACCGGCCACATTTCCGGCCACCCCAGCACCCACCGCTGCCACCACTCGATGTGCGCCACTGCGTGCGTTCGAATGCAACAGACCGCAGCCAAAATGATGCCCTATGGCCCATTTCCGAGCCCCTCCGCCGCGTCTGTCATCGTCGGTGTCGAGCCGCCGGTGAGTTGACCTTGTTTGACCTGGGGTTTGACTCCCCTGGGTCAACGAAAGGTGGGCCCAGGCCCCTGCTTAATTAGTGTAGGTTTAATTAGTGTTAAATTAACCTAGTTAATTAGATGAGCCACTGGCATGTGGGCCCAGACCCTAATTAACCTAGGTTAGTGCTAACCTAACACTAACTAACTCTGTTGGTTAGTTGTTTCACTGACATGTGGTTCCCAGCCGTCAGGTTTGACCTGGGCTGGCGCTTTTGACCTGCTGACGTCAACCCGACGTCATCCTGACGCAATAACTCTTTTTCTGGATTTATTCTTTCACAGGAAATTCCAAAAAATGTTTTAAACTTCTAAAAATCATATAAAATCAACCGTATCTCAGAATGAAATAAATTATATATGAAAAATGATTAGAAAAATCCAATATATCCATCTGTACCATTTTCATGCATGTTAGAACAACTTGTAGCTGCTGTTTAGGCCAAATCATATAAATGGCATTTAAACCCTCACATATGGAGTTTGAATTTGAACCTAGGGTTCAAACCAACTCCATTTAACATGTTGCTAGTTGCATTAGCTCAAAACACAGCATATTGACATGTCATGATCATGCATCATATTGTGCGTTGCATTGATTGTGCTCTCCTTCTCTGTTGCCGGTATTTGTCCCCTCTCGATAGACGTATTCCGACGATGAGTTCGATGAAACTGATGAAGAGCTATACTATCTTCAGAAGTGCCAGGCAAGCAAAACCCCCTTGTTCATTCTGATACAATCCCACTCTCTCGCTCCTGCTCTCTTTTACTGCATTAGGACAACAACGATTCATCTGTTACTTGCTGCGGTAGTTGAACCCCTTTTCCTCTGCATGACCTGTCATTGCCACAGTAAATAGATGAAACCCACTAGCATGAGTAGGAGTTGTTTGAGCCATGATGTGCCCACTCATTCATGCTTGTTTGTCATGCCTTCTACTGCTTAGAGTTGCGTCAGGTCTGATTCATCGGGGATGAATTGGAATGGTGATGAACATGTCCTACTGTGTGTGAGCTAAGTGTGTGAACACGATTTGGTAAAGGTAGCGGTGAGAGGCCATGTAGGAGTGCATGGTGGGTTGTCTCATTGAAACCGTTCTCACGAACTGAGTTCTGTGTTTGTGATCCATGAACAACTACTACCACTCATTGGGATCCTTAATTGACCCTCTCGACTTATTAACTGCCCTAGTCCTCTGTCCAGGAGTTGCAACTAGTTTCTGGTGTTTATAGGATATGTGTTGGCGCCGTGCGTAGTGCTGACCCTAGGGGTGGGCTATGATGCGGTAGATACACCGTGGCACGGTGTACCGGGCGCCCGTTTGGTGTCTTGCGAACCCTATACACATCGTTTGGGGCTGTGAGCGAAACTCCAGCCGGATCTCCTCGCGGATGGAACCCGAATAGGCGATAAACCTGGACTAGAGACTTGTGTGGTTAGTCAGGTCGTGGCCGACTCCCTCGCCAGGCTTCCGCTTGAAGGTTGCCGAGATACACAACGTGTACATGGTGGTAAGTGGTGAGAGCGTGTGTGAAGAAGTACACCCCTGCAGGGTTATAAATGATCTATTCGAATAGTCGTGTCCGCGGTAAAGGACTTCTGGGTTGCCTATAACAGTTCATAGACAAGTGAAAGTGGATACTCTAAAATGCGCAAGATAAGCGTGAGTGCTATGGATGGCGTTCTCGTAGGGAGACGAGAGTGGATCCATAGTGGTGTATTGATATGGTGAATATGTGGACTCGTCTGCGCCACCTCAGAAGAGTTACTTGCAGTCGTAGTTTAAGATAGCCACCGAGTCAAAGATGGCTTGCTGCAGTTATACTCCACCACCCCCTTTGTTGATACCGATGCATATGTAGTTAGTTCTGATGTAAGTCTTGTTGGGTAGATTTGTACTCACGTTTGCCTATTTTTATGTGTTGCAGAGAGACGTCAGTCTCGCTAGTAGTTCCGTGTGGACGTCGACGTTTAGCTTGATACCTCAGCTACGATCATGTGCCCTCAGCAGGATCTGGTAGATAGTCAGGCTTCTCAGCCTTTTTCATTTGTAGATGTCTGTACTCGGACATGTTAAGCTTCCGCATGTGCTTCGACTTGTATGCTCTGAATGTTGGGTCATGAGACCCATGTTTGTAATATCTCGCTCCTCAGAGCCTATTGAATAAATACTTGAGTCGTAGAGTTATGTTATGATGCCATGTTGTATTCGCACATATCGAGCATATTATGTGTATGATTAGAATGCTTGGTATGTGTGGGATCCGACAACCTAGTTGTTTATCCTTGGTAGCCTCTCTTATGGGGAAATGTAGTCTTGTGCTTCCATGAGCCATAGTAGTCCGCTACAGCCCGGTTCACCAGAGTCCTGCTAGCCCAGCACTACTGCTCCGGAACACTTGACTGGCCGCCATGTGATTCACTTCGTTCATGTGTCTGTCCCTTCGGGGAAATGTCACGCGGTGACATCCGGAGTCCTGCCTAGCCTGCTACAGCCCGGGTTCCCGGAGTCCTGTTAGCCCAGTGCTATATCCCGGATTCGCAAGCTGCTGACCGACATGCTCGATGTTGATTCATGTATGCCTGTCTCCGTAAGTTAGTTCCACTTTGGGTTCACGACTAGTCATGTCAGCCCGGGTTCTGTGTCATATGGATGCTAGCGACACTATCATATACGTGAGCCAAAAGGCGCAAACAGTCCCGGGCCATGGTAAGGTGACACCCGTGGGAATACCGTGCGTGAGGCCGCAAAGGGATATGAGGTGTTACCGGCTAGATCGATGTGACATGGAATCGGGGTCCTGACAGCTTTGGTATCAGAGCCTGACTGGCTATAGGATTACCAAGCGAAACTGGTCGAAGTTGAGTCTAGAAATGCTTTAGTTATATAAGGGAATTGATTGTGGAAGGGAACGTAAGGCTCTTTTTACTCCTTTACCTTATGGCCTTCTGATCTAAGTCATCCTCTTCTCTTCTACGGGGATTAAGAACTAGGCCTTCTCATCTATCTATCAGGATGACGAGTTACTATGATAGAGACTTATAAGATTGTTGGTTTCAAGTCTCAGTTCAGTTTCTACTACTTCCGTATGTTCATAGCTGGCCTCAGACCTTTGATATTGTGATGTTAAGTGGTTATGCCTCCATTTTGCAGGATGTCTCAAAACATTTTGAGCATTTACAACCGTTATGTTGTCCGAGTCATCCCAGGTTTCCAAACAATCTGATGCATTGCAAATCCATTTCTCCTATTCCCGATGTCCTTTTAGGCCAGATTAACCACACCAATTGGTGTGTTGAGGCACTTTGTTGCCTCGACATATATGTTGGAGCTATTGTTATGACCCTAGGTGTCTTAGGGAGTCACCTAGTAATCTAGCCATGTTTTGTGTTCCCAGTGTGATGATTCTGGCCGTCGTTCTCGGAAGCATCCCGTATGCCATTTAGTTAGTAGGCATTCCATTCATGGGTTCTTGAACTCAAGATTCACTCTACTCATTCATGTTGGTAGTGTTTTCTAGTCCCTTTATGATATTAGTAACCTTGCGATAGTCCTTGACGTCCGTGGTACAATGTTCTTCCAATACCATGAACCAATATGGCAGGAGTTCTCTTGAACGAAAAGATAACAACAGGAATGCTCTCGATGAGTTCTCCATTCTATATTGTGACTCTGCCAGTTCAACATTTCTGCATGGGTTATCCGGAAGAAATAACATGCTAATCCATGCATCCATAACTCAGAAAATTGTATATTCCTTTGAGTTTTCCCTCTTTAGTTGTATTCTGACCCTCGTCCATCAATTGATAGTCAGGACTAGTTGTGCATTCGTGTTATCGATGCTTATTATTCTTGTGGTCTGTCCAGCCGTTCTATTTCAGAATGACTAGGAGAAACAAACTCCAGTACCTCACCCATATCTAGGATTGGGTCAAAGCAGTTGTATTCCGCAGATCAAAATGCCAATCCAGCTTTTGATTCTGTTCTACCCTGAAGTATTGCCCTCTTTATGTCAGGAATATCATAGGAAATGCACAACCTCGTATGAACTCTTGATACAGTGATACTTCTCGCCATCATTATTCATTCCTCGGTCCTGTGTTGTTGTAACCGGAATGCCGACAAGTAAACTATGATGTGTGAAATCAATACTCCTAGCAACCCTGTTGCTTGGTAGATAATGGACAATTATCTTATCCTTAGCATGTTGATTATTGAATCATCACTCTAAGGTTTATCGTGCTACCTTGTTCTTATTTCTGGTGCACTCTTCGATCTTTGAGTTAGGATTGAATCCCTTGCTCTTTTGATCATATCGTCTTGTCTGAAAAGCAAGATTGTTCTCGAGCTTAGTAACATATCGGTGGTTCGTGATTTTCCGAATATCTTCTCGGAAGTATCAACAGGTTGTCCCCCGACTGTTAATGTGAGCTCGTGATCAAGTTGGTTTTCCTGTAAACCACCCTTCCTCCAAGAATCTGTGTTGGATATCCCTGAGCTAGTTGGTTGAGCTAGACAACAACTTGGAGAGTTAGAAGGTAGAAGCTTTGCTTAACTTAGTTCATCTCTAAGGGATATCTTCTGTGTGTGTGTGTGTTGAAGAAATAAGATATCTCCATTGATTGGTCCTCGTGATCAGTTGTTGGATCTATTGCCTTGTGAAAACTTTGACTTGAGTATGGGCTATTGTCAAGTCAAATCAGAACCAACGATGTTCGTAATGTTGTCTTACTCGTGGTTGATCCCTCGAGCATACACCATTACATCTTTTGGTCTGACCAACGCTATCACCGTGTTCACATGATGCTGGAAGTCCAGTGATATGGAAATTACGACGATTCGCTGTTGAGCCCATCAGCAACATTTTGTCTCCCCCATGATTCATGTTGAACATTATACTAGTGTTGGAAACTTTTATAAGCATCATCTTCATGTCCCGTTCATGAAGTATATGTTCGGATGAAAGAAGTTGTAAGGGCATATTTATCCCTAAGGTGTTTTGGTGATTGATGACAACGCGTTTGCGGACTAATTGTGTGCCTTGAGTATCCCAGACATTTCATCGCTAGGAACAAGATGGTTGGGTGCCCCTCGAAGACTGTTGAAGACGGCGTCTTTTCTACGTTTCTTTTTGGTGGATTTGAGTCGTAGGAAAGCCGTACTATTAAGAGGGGGTCCGCGTCGGAAAGCTTTGGGTGGAATCATCGCGTCCACATTTCTTCCTTGTCCCCTCCTTTCCCTTGCACCTTGGAGCTTCCTCCGTTGTTTATCTCATCACCTTGCTTCTGGCTGCTATGTTGGCCTGCGGTAGTACTGCTCCCAGGTGAGCGGTAGTACCGTAGGCACCAGCTGTAGTACCGTGATGCGGCACGGTAGTACCGCAGGTGCCCACGGTAGTACCGCTCCCCTGGAGCTGCACTACCATGGCCCACCAGGCTAGTATCACTCCCCCGCGGTAGTAGGGGAAGATGTAATTTTTTACATCCGTGCCTACCATGGTAGTACCGCTTTCATTTCGCGGTAGTACCATGCTCAGTTGCCAGGCGGTAGTACCGCCCCTCTGCGGTAGTACTGTGTCGGGTTTTTGCTTCTTCTTTTTCAGCGGAAGTAGGCACGGTTGTTTCCTTATTGTCGGTGTCAAAACTGGCGGATCTCGGGTAGGGGGTCCCGAACTGTGCGTCTAAGGAGGATGGTAACAGGAGGCAGGGGACACGATGTTTTACCTAGGTTCGGGCCCTCTTGATGGAGGTAAAACCCTATGTCCTGCTTGATTAATATTGATGATATGGGTAGTACAAGAGTAGATCTACCACGAGATCAGAGAGGCTAAACCCTAGAAGCTAGCCTATGGTATGATTGTATGTTATTGTGTCCTACGTACTAAAACCCTCCGGTTTATATAGACACCGGAAGGGGCTAGGGTTACACAAGGTCGGTTACAAAGGAGGAGATATACATATCCATATTGCCTAGCTTGCCTTCCACGCCAAGTAGAGTCCCATCCGGACACGAGATGAAGTCTTCAATCTTGTATCTTCATAGTCCAACAATCCGGCCAAAGGATATAGTCCGGCTGTCCGGAGACCCCCTAATCCAGGACTCCCTCAGTAGCCCCTGAACCAGGCTTCAATGACGATGAGTCCGGCGTGCAGTATTGTCTTCGGCATTGCAAGGCGGCTTCCTCCTCCGAATACACCACGAAAGAATTTGAATACAAGGATAGTGTCTGACCCTGCAAAATAAGTTCCACATACCACCATAGAGAGAATAATATTTCCACAAATCTAATCTGCTAACTTGTTTTGGCAACACGACATTAAGCCATGGCTCGGTGATTATTCGAACCGTTTCATTTAACTAGCCCCGCACATAACGCGAGGCAGTTTTTTGACACGTCTTGTCAAAGCAGAGATCGTGCCCCCCTTATTATGGGATTCTCATCAATACGGGCGTGGGTAACCCAACCGCGCCATTGATTACGGCGCTTGGGGGATAAGCGAGTTTTACCAGGCTAGTGGGGGCGCATAGTTTCGGCCGCCCATATAAAGGGACAAGGATTCACCTTTTCATCCATGCCTTCTTCCTCCTTTGCTCATCCATTTTCGCACACTCGAGCTCCAGTGCCCAAGTCCGTATTTCCCACCTCAACCTTCTCCAACCATGTCCGGAGCGGGAGGCAGGTGGATGGTCTCCTTCGTCATGGATGGACACATCAAGAAGCTGAGGAGAGCTGGATACCTGCCCGACAACATCGTGCACCGGCTCCCAGATGAGGGGCAGCTCATCCCCACCCCCAGGCCCGACAAGAGGGTAGTGTTCCTTACCCATTTCCTCTGCGGACTGGGATTCCCTCTCCACCCATTTGTCCGGGGGCTCATGTTCTACTACGGCCTGGATTTCCACGATCTGGCCCCAAACTTCATCCTCAACATCTCGGTGTTTATCTTCGTGTGCGAGGCCTTCCTCCGCATCAAGCCCCACTTCGGCTTATGGCTGAAGACCTTCAATGTCAAGCCGAAGGTTGTGAGCGGCCGCCAGGCGGAGTGCGAAGGCGCCATGGTGGGCAAGATGCCCAACGTCACCTGGCTCGAGGGCTCCTTCGTGGAGACCATAAAGGGGTGGCAATCGGGGTGGTTCTATATCACCGAGCCGCGTGAACCCAAATGGGCAGCGGCCCCCGAGTTCTGATCTGGCATCCCCATGCGGCTTACCTCCTGGCAAGAGAAGGGCCTGTCCTGGGGTAGTTCAGTAGAGCTGACCAGACTCCAAACATGTATCCAAAACATGGTGAGCAAGAAGCTCAAACTCGTCAATGTAGTCCAGGTCATGCTCACCCGCCGGATCCGCCCGTGTCAACGACGGGCTTTCAACTTGTGGGAATTCGACCCGGCCCAACACCAAACTCTGAACAGGCTCTTCAACACAACACATGAGGATGCCTGGAAGGTGCTGTTCAAGGGCGCCGAGGACCCTCCCTCCCTCACAGAGGATCGCAGGCTAAGCGCGAAGCGCCGAGCGCATTCGATGAGTTCTATACATCCAGTAGGATATTTTATTTCCCCTAGCTTAATTATGCGCGGGGTCTGATCTCCATGCCTTTGACAGGACTGGGTGGAGACGTCGGGGCAGATTAACTGTCCGGGCCCTCTGCCCGAAGACACTATGGACGCTCTCCTTACGGAGATGCTGACTCCGGCCCCTTATAAGGTGCCGGAGAAGACCAAGAAGGCCAAGGGAACCCGAAAGAGTTCCCGAGGCCAGGCGTCATCGGACTCATCGTCCGATAACTCTACGACACACTCCTCCCCCAAAGACAAGGAGGAAGAAGAAGATAATCCCCCTTCAGTTGGGGGAGACAAGAAAAGGAAGGCCGTCCCAACTGGGGAGGCCGAAGGGTCCAAGAAGGGAAGGACTCTCCTTTCGGACAGTTCCACCACCGCCGCCGAAGGCGAATACGAGTGGCTGCTCAGGGCCAAGCCCCTGGCGAAGTCGTAAGTATTCGGATACCAGAGTAACTCATAGCATTCCTTTGTCGCACTGCTTCCCCTAACGCCGAATATGATTATGCAGGCCGCCACGAGCCCGTATCGATGTATCGTCAGACGACTCCCTGGGCTTGTCGGATATGGATAGCGATCCACTTCCGACCGCCACCTCCCCTTGCCCTGCGGACGATGCCGAGGTATTGTCTCAAGAGGCACCGGGTCGAGGGGAGATAGTCCCGGAGGCGCCTCAAGGCGACCTTCCGGACTCCGGGAGCAGAGGGAACAAGGCCCCTTAGGGCTCCGAGTTCGGCCCTCAGCCGAACACCACGCCGGAACCTCCAGTGGTTCCGGACATGGGCAGGCGGCCTCCTTCCAAGAGGTGCAAGACGCCTGTGCCGGTGACCTCTGTCCATCCAAAGGCACCGGACAATCTGCTATGAGCGCTTCGCAGCGCTTCCATTGACGAGGAGCACCGTACTATTATGAGTGCGGTGGTCCAGAAGGTTCAGTCCGCCAAGAGCGGGTTGACTGAAGCCTGTGCCAGCTTTCTAACAGGCTTTGAGGTAAGTGTTTAAAATATAGGAAAAATATTACCACATAGACAGTAGCCTGATACGTCTCCAACGTATCTATAATTTTTGATTGCTCCATGCTATATTATCTACTATTTTGGGCATTATTGGGCTTTATTATCCACTTTTATATTACCTTTGGGACTAACCTATTAACCGGAGGCCCAGCCTAGATTTGCTGTTTTATACCTATTTCAGTGTTTCAGTGTTGTCACTTTCATATACTAGTGGGAATCTTTCATTATAAAACTTGGCTTGTATATTCCAATGATGGGCTTCCTCAAAATGCCCTAGGTCTTCGGGAGCAAGCGAGTTGGATGCACACCCACTTAGTTTCTTTTTGAGCTTTCATACATTTATAGCTCTAGTGCATCCGTTGCATGGCAATCCCTACTCACCCACATTGATATCTATTGATGGGCATCTCCATAGCCCGTTGATATGCCTAGTTGATGTGAGACTATCTTCTCCCTTTTTGTCTTCTCCACAACCACCACTCTATTCCACCTATAGTGCTATATCCATGGCTCACGCTCATGTATTGCGTGAAGATTGAAAAAGTTTGACAACATCAAAAGTATGAAACAATTTATTGGCTTGTCATCGGGGTTGTGCATGATTTAAATATTTTGTGTGGTGTAGATGGAGCATAGCCAGACTATATGATTTTGTAGGGATAACTTTCTTTGGCCATGTTATTTTGAGAAGACATAATTGCTTTGTTAGTATGCTTCAAGTATTATTATTTTTATGTCAATATGAACTTTTGTCTTGAATCTTATGGATCTGAATATTCATACC
Source organism: Triticum urartu (assembly GCF_056163025.1). Classification (NCBI taxonomy): domain Eukaryota; kingdom Viridiplantae; phylum Streptophyta; class Magnoliopsida; order Poales; family Poaceae; genus Triticum; species Triticum urartu. The sequence goes on from NC_141873.1 coordinate 410,117,389, forward strand.
ACAATTAAGAAGAATTACATTGAAATTATTCCAACTAGCATTCCACATCAAAAATTATCTTTTTTATCATTTACCTACTCGAGGACGATCAGAAACTAAGCTTGGGGATGCTTGATACGTCTCCAACGTATCTATAATTTTTGATTGCTCCATGCTATATTATCTACTATTTTGGGCATTATTGGGCTTTATTATCCACTTTTATATTATTTTTGGGACTAACCTATTAACCGGAGGCCCAACCCAGATTTCCTGTTTTATGCCTATTTCAGTGTTTTGAAGAAAAGGAATATTAGACGGAGTCGAAACAGAACGAAATCAACTGGAGAAGTTATTTTTGGAAGGAAACACACCCGATGGACTTGGACCCTACGTCAAGGCAGGAACGAGGTGCTCACGAGGGTGGGGGGCGCCCCCCCCTAGGGCACGCCCCGCTGTCTCGTGGGGCCCTCGTGGCTCCCCTGACGTACCTCCTGCACCCATATATACTTACGTGAGTTCCGCCGCCAGAAGCCTCTGTAGCCACCAAAAGTCAATCGGGACCCTGTTCCGGCACCCTGCCAGAGGGGGGAACCCTCATCGGTGGCCATCTTCATCATCCCGATGCTCTCCATGACGAGGAGGGAGTAGTTCTCCCTCAGGGATGAGGGTATGTACCAGTAGCTATGTGTTTGATCTCTCTCTCTCTCTCGTGTTCTTGAGATGATACAATCTTGATGTATCGCGAGCTTTATTATTATATTTGGATCCTATGATGTTTCTTCCCCCCTCTTCTCTCTTGTAATGAATCTAGTTTCCCCTTTTGAAGTAATCTTATCGGATTGAGTCTTTAAAGACTTGAGAACACTTGATGTATGTCTTGTCGTGAATATCTGTGGTGACAATGGGATATCACGTGCCACTTGATGTATGTTTTGGTGACCAACTTGTGGGTTTCGTGACATTGGGAACATATGCATAGGGGTTGGCACACGTTTTCGTCGTGATTCTCCGGTAGAACTTTGGGGCACTCTTTGAGGTCCTTTGTGTTGGTTGAATAGATGAATCTGAGATTGTGTGATGCATATCGTATAATCATGCCCACGGATACTTGAGGTGACATTGGAGTATCTAGGTGACATTAGGGTTTTGGTTGATTTGTATCTTAAGGTGTTATTCTAGTACAAACTCTAGGGCTGTTTGTGAAACTTATAGGAATAGCCCAAGGAATTGATTGGAAAGAATAACTTTGAGGTGGTTTCGTACCCTACCATAATCTCTTCGTTCATTCTCTGCTATTAGTGACTTTGGAGTGACTCTTTGTTGCATGTTGAGGGATAGTATTATGATCCAAGTATGTTAGTATTGTTGAGGGAACTTACACTAGTGAAAGTATGAACCCTAGGCCTTGTTTCCTAGCATTGCAATACCATTTACGCTCACTTTTATCATTCGTTACCTTGCTGTTTTTATATTTTCATAGTACAAATACCTTTATCTACTATCCATATACCACTTGTTTCACCTCCTCTTCGCCGAACTAGTGCACCTATACAATTTACCATTGTATTGGGTGTGTTGGGGACACAAGAGACTCTTTGTTATTTGGTTGCAGGGTTGCTTGAGAGAGACCATCTTCATCCTATGCCTCCTACGGATTGATAAGCCTTAGGTCATCCACTTGAGGGAAATTTGCTACTATCCTACAAATCTCTGCACTTGGAGGCCCAACAACGTCACAAGAAGAAGGTTGTGTAGTAGACATCAAGCTCTTTTCTGGCGCCATTGCCGGGGAGGTGAGTGCTTGAAGGTATATCTTTAGATCTTGCAATCGAGTCTTTTAGTTTCTTGTTTTATCACTAGTTTAGTTTATAAAAGAAAATTATAAGAAAAATGGAATTGAGTTTGTCTCATACGCTTCACCTTTTTAATATCTTTCGTGAGTATGATGGAAAGGATAATTGTGCTCAAGTGCTAGAAGAAGAGATCTCTAAAATGTTTGGCACTAAATATTTGAATGATGAGCAAGATTGCAATGTTGTTAGTATGAATTCCTTGAATATCCATGATGCTAATGATATGCAAAGCCACATGCTTGGGGAAGCTATGTTTGATGAAGATGATATTTTTTGTCCCCCAAGTTTTGATGAGCAAATTTATTATGATGAAAGCATGCCTCCTATCTATGATGATTATTGTGATGACACGTATGCTTTAAAGAAAAATAATAACAATGAACCTTGTCATCTTGATCTTAATTTTCAATCACATGATAGTTATTTTGTTGAGCTTGCTCCCACTATTATTAATGAGAAGAATTTTGCTTATGTGGAGAGTAATAAAATTTCTATGCTTGTAGATCATGAAAAGAATGCTTTAGGTGCTGGTTATATTGTTGAATTCATTCATGATGCTACTGAAAATTATTATGAGGGAGGAACATATGCTTGTAGGAATTGCAATAATATCACGTTTCCTCTCTACGTGCTTAAAGTTTTGAAGTTATGCTTGTTTTACCCTCCTATGCTAGTTGATTATTGTTCCCACAAGTTGTTTGCTCACAAATCCCTATGCATAGGAAGTGGGTTAGACTTAAATTTGCTAGTCATATTCTTCATGATGCTCTCTTTATGTTACAATTCTTATCCTTTATGTGAGCATCATTGAAATCATCATGCCTAGCTAGGGGCATTAAACGATAGCGCTTGTTGGGAGGCAACCCAATTTTATTTAAGTTCCTTGCTTTTTGTTCCTGTTTAGTAATAAATAATTCATATAGCCTCTGTTTATATGTGGTATTATGCTTTTAATTAGTATTTGTGCCAAGTAGAACCTTTGGGAAGACTTTGGGAAAGTCTTTGCGATCATGCTTTAAAAAACAGAAACTTTAGCGCTCACGAGAATTGCTGCCATTTTTATTTGGAGAGTGCTATTTAGTTAATTATTTTTGTAGATGATTTAAAGATAAATTACTCAGGTCCAGAAATTTATTTGAGAGTTTTATGAGTTCCAGAAGTATACGTTTGATCCAGATTACTACAGACTGTTCTGTTTTTGACAGATTCTGTTTTTCATGTGTTGTTTACTTATTTTGATGAATCTATGGCTTGTAAAATAGTTTATAAACCATAGAGAAGTTGGAATACAGTAGGTTTAACACCAATATAAATAAAGAATGAGTTCATTACAGTACCTTGAAGTGGTGATTTATTTTCTTATACTAACGGAGCTTACGAGTTTTCTGTTAAGTTTTGTGTTGTGAAGTTTTCAAGTTTTGGGTAAAGATTCGATGGACTATGGAATAAGGAGTGGCAAGAGCCTAAGCTTGGGGATTCCCAAGGCACCCCAAGGTAATATTCAAGGATAGACAAGAGCCTAAGCTTGGGGATGCCCCGGAAGGCATCCCCTCTTTCGTCTTCGTTCATCGGTAACTTTACTTGGAGCTATATTTTTATTCACCACATAATATGTGTTTTGCTTGGAGTGTCAATTTATTTTGTTAGGATTTGCTTGCTGTTATTTAGAACAATGTTTTGCATCTTTTATTTCAATAAAAGTGGCATTGATAGCCTTTACTATGCCTATGTTACAAGTATACATGTCGCTGTTTGAAAACAGAAGTTTACCGCTGTTGCAATAATTCCCTATAAGAGTCAGAATGTGATAAAATGTTGAAACCTTTTGCATATTAAACTCTGATAAATTTACTACAGTGGTAATTTTCTTTCATAATTTTTGGAGCTAGGGAAGTATGGATGTTACTGCATTCTTTACAGACTATCCTGTTTAGGCAGATTGCTTTTATGTTTGCATTGTTTGCATATGTTTGCTTCTTTAATGATTCTATTTCAGGACAGGACTATTAAATATGCAGAGGCATTTAGTATGCAATGTTGAATAATAATTTTAGTGATTTTCTACAGTAGAGTATGATAAGGTTTTTACAATGGTTTATACTAACTTATCTCACGAGTCCTTGTTGAGTTTTGTGTGGATGAAGCTTTTGAGATTTAGGGAGACCGTGATATGAGAGGAATTAAGGATACACAAAAGCTCAAGCTTGGGGATGCCCAAGGCACCCCAAGATAATATTTCAAGAAGTCTCAAGCGTCTAAGCTTGGGGATGCCCCGGTTGGCATCCCACCTTTCTTCTTCAACAACTATCGGTTAGTTTCGGTTGATCCTAAGTTTTTGCTTCTTCACATGATGTTTGCTATTCTTAGAATGTCATTTTCTTTTGCTTTGCTTGCTGTTTGAATAAAATACCAAGATCTGAAATTATTAAATTTTAGAGAGTCTTCACATAGTTGCATAATTATTCAACTACTCATTGATCTTCACTTATATCCTTCGGAGTAGTTTGTCATTTGCTCTAGTGCTGCACTTATATCTTTTAGAGAATGGTAGTAGTTTTATTTTGAATAAATAGATGAACTCTCATGCTTCACTTAGATTATTTTGAGAGTCTTAAATAGCATGGTAATTTGCTTAAAATCCTAATATGCTAGGTATTCAAGAATAATAAAAATTCTCTTATGAGTGTGTTGAATACTATGAGAAGTTTGATGCTTGTTAATTGTTTTGAGATATGGAGGTGGTAATATTAGAGTCATGCTAGTTGAGTAGTTGTGAATTTGAGAAATACTTGTGTTGAAGTTTGTGATTCTCGTAGCATGCACGTATGGTGAACCGTTATGTGATGAAGTCGGAGCATGATTTATGTATTAATTGCCTTCCTTATGAGTGGCGGTCGGGGACGAGCGATGGTCTTTTCCTACCAATCTATCCCCCTAGGAGCATGCGCGTAGTAATTTGTTTTGATAACTAATAGATTTTTGCAATAAGTATGTGAGTTCTTTATGACTAATGTTGAGTCCATGGACTATACACACTCTCACCCTCCCACCATTGCTAGCCTCTCTAGTACCACGCAACTTTCGCCGGTACCATATACCTTCCTCAAAACAGCCACCATACCTACCTATTATGGCATTTCCATAGCCATTCCGAGATATATTTCCATGCAACTTTCCACCGTTCCGTTATTATGACACGTTCCATCATTGTCATACTGCTTTGCATGATCATGTAGTCAACATCGTATTTGTGGCAAGGCCACCATTGATAATTCTTTCATACATGTCACTCATGAGTCATTGCACATCCCGGTACATCGCCGGAGGCATTCATATAGAGTCATATCTTGTTCTAAGTATCGAGTTGTAATTCTTGAGTTGTAAGTAAATAAAAGTGTGATGATCATCATTATTAGAGCATTGTCCCAGTGAGGAAAGGATGATGGAGACTATGATTCCCCCACAAGTCGGGATGAGACTTCGGACGCAAAATAAATAAAAGAGGCCAAAGAAGCCCAAATAAAAAAAGAAAGAAAAGAGGCCAAAGAAGCCCAAAGAAAAAAAGAAAAGAGGCCATAAAAAAGAGAAGGCCCAAATAAAAAAATAAATAATAATAATAATAATAATAATAATAATAATAATAATAATAATAATAAAATGAGAGAAAAAGAGAGAAGGGACAATGTTACTATCCTTTTACCACACTTGTGCTTCAAAGTAGCACCATGATCTTCATGATAGAGAGTCTCCTATGTTGTCACTTTCATATACTAGTGGGAATCTTTCATTATAAAACTTGGCTTGTATATTCCAATGATGGGCTTCCTCAAAATTCCCTAGGTATTCGTGAGCAAGCGAGTTGGATGCACACCCACTCAGTTTCTTTTTGAGCTCTCATACATTTATAGCTCTAGTGCATCTATTGCATGGCAATCCCTACTCACTCACATTGATATCTATTGATGGGCATCTCCATAGCCCGTTGATACGCCTAGTTGATGTGAGACTATCTTCTCTCTTTTTGTCTTCTCCACAACCACCACTCTATTCCACCTATAGTGCTATATCCATGGCTCACGCTCATGTATTGCGTGAAGATTGAAAAAGGTTGAGAACATCAAAAGTATGAAACAATTGCTTGGCTTGTCATCGGGGTTGTGCATGATTTAAATATTTTGTGTGGTGAAGATGGAGCATAGCCAGACTATATGATTTTGTAGGGATAACTTTCTTTGGCCATGTTATTTTGAGAAGACATAATTGCTTTGTTAGTATGCTTGAAGTATTATTATTTTTATGTCAATATGAACTTTTGTCTTCAATCTTATCGATCTGAATATTCATACCACAATTAAGAAGAATTACATTGAAATTATGCCAACTAGCATATCACATCAAAAATTATCTTTTTTATCATTTACCTACTCGAGGACGAGCAGGAATTAAGCTTGGGGATGCTTGATACGTCTCCAACGTATCTATAATTTTTGATTGCTCCATGCTATATTATCTACTGTTTTGGGCATTATTATCCACTTTTATATTATTTTTGGGACTAACCTATTAACCGGAGGCCCAGCCCAGATTTGCTGTTTTATGCCTATTTCAGTGTTTTGAAGAAAAGGAATATCAGACGGAGTCGAAACAGAACGAAATCAACTGGAGAAGTTATTTTTGGAAGGAAACACACCCGATGGACTTGGACCCTACGTCAAGGAAGGAACGAGGTGCTCACGAGGGTGGGGGGCGCCCCCCCCTAGGGCCCTCCCCCCTATCTCGTGGGGCCCTCGTCGCTCCCCTGACGTACCTCCTGCACCCATATATACTTACGTGACCTAAAACTTCCAGAACACAACATAGATCGGGAGTTCCACCGCCAGAAGCCTCCGTAGCCACCAAAAGTTAATCGGGACCCTGTTCTGGCACCCTGCCGGAGGGGGGAACCCTCACCGGTGGCCATCTTCATCATCTCGGTGCTCTGCATGACAAGGAGGGAGTAGTTCTCCCTCGGGGCTGAGGGTATGTACCAGTAGCTATGTGTTTGATCTCTCTCTCTCTCTCTCTCGTGTTCTTGAGATGACACAATCTTGATGTATCGCGAGCTTTGCTATTATATTTGGATCCTATGATGTTTCTTCCCCCCTCTTCTCTCTTGTAATGAATCGTGTTTCCCATTTTGAAGTAATCTTATCGGATTGAGTCTTTAAAGACTTGAGAACACTTGATGTATGTCTTGCCGTGAATATCTGTGGTGACAATGGGATATCACGTGCCACTTGATGTATGTTTTGGTGACCAACTTGCGGGTTTCGTGACATTGGGAACCTATGCATAGGGGTTGGCGCACATTTTCGTCGTGATTCTCCGGTAGAACTTTGGGGCACTCTTTGAGGTCCTTTGTGTTGGTTGAATAGATGAATCCGAGATTGTGTGATGCATATCGTATAATCATGCCCACGGATACTTAAGGTGACATTGGAGTATCTAGGTGACATTAGGGTTTTGGTTGATTTGTATCTTAAGGTGTTATTCTAGTACGAACTCTAGGGCTGTTTGTGACACTTATAGGAATAGCCCAACGGATTGATTGGAAAGAATAACTTTGAGGTGGTTTCATACCCTACCATAATCTCTTCGTTCGTTCTCCGCTATTAGTGACTTTGGAGTGACTCTTTGTTGCATGTTGAGGGATAGTTTTATGCTCAAATTATGTTAGTATTGTTGAGGGAACTTACACTATTGAAAGTATGAACCCTAGGCCTTGTTCCCTAGCATTGCAATACCGTTTACGCTCACTTTTATCATTCGTTACCTTGCTGTTTTTATATTTTCAGATTACAAATACCTTTATCTACTATCCATATACCACTTGTTTCACTACCTCTTCGCCGAACTAGTGCACCTATAAAATTTACCATTGTATTGGGTGTGTTGGGGACACAAGAGACTCTTTGTTATTTTGTTGCAGGGTTGCTTGAGAGAGACCATCTTCATCCTACGCCTCCTACGGATTGATAAACCTTAGGTCATCCACTTGAGGGAAATTTGCTACTGTCCTACAAACCTCTGCACTTGGAGGCCCAACAACGTCTACAAGAAGATGGTTGTGTAGTAGACATCATAGCCCCTGATGCTCTGTTTGGTGTTCACAAAGAAAAGCCGAACAGGGGATTAAACAATATCGCAGGAGTCTAATATAAGTATGTCAATATGCGTATGCAGGCTTCGCTCCTGGCAATTGCTGCAGTGACTGCGGAGGTCGCCGCACTGAAGCAGGACCTTAAAGGGTCCAAGGACGAGCTCAGCCTTGCCAAGAGGCAGCTCGAGGAGAACAAAGGTAAGTAGTACCTAGTCTATGGATATGTATAAAAAGAATGCAATTGCAAAATGACAGGATCATGATGAATTTGCCAAGGGCCACGACCGAAGTGGCGACCCTAAAGCAAGCGTTGCCCGAGGCCGAAGATAAAGCGGCCAAGGAGCGCAACGAGCGGGAAAGGCAAGAGGCTCGGGTGGGCGAGGTGCAGCAAGAGCTCCAGGCTCTCGTGACGAAGCACGAGGCGTTGGAGCTTGACTCGAAGACGCGAGAGTCTGGGCTTGCCGCGGCCCTCGAGAGCGCAAAGAGTGCCAAGGCTGAAGCCCAAAAGGCCCTCTAGGAGATTGACGCGATGAAGAAAATAGCGGCGGGTAAGGCATTCTATATGCAAAGCAAGCATGTGAGAGTAAATTACCTATTACATACCCGAATCCGGAGCTCTCCAGGAGCATTCGCAGATTTGCCCCGCAGCGTGTCGGATGCCGCACAGTTTTACCAGGACGAGGAGGGAAGCTCAACGGAGAAGCTGTTCTAGTCTCAGTATACTGGGACTGAACACCCGATGCCTCTAAGCGACCAGCTAAAGCAACTGGCCGAGCTACCCAAGGCGGCCGAACAGGCCATGAAGGGCCTTATTATTCGGTTGTGGCCTGGCGACTCCCTTCCGAACAGCTACTTCGGCCTGGTGAGGCGGCTTGTGGATGCCTGCCCACGGCTGGAAGTCGTCAAGCGGTCCTCCTGCATCGAAGGTGCACGTCGGGCTTCCGCCCGAGTGAAGGTGCAATGGGCCAAGCTAGACGTCGTGAAGCTGATCAAGGAAGGACCACCGCAGGGGAAGGAGCATCGCACCCTCGAAATTTATTATGAGGGTGTCCTGAAGGGTGCCCGTCTTGTAGCGGATGAATGTCCAAAGGATGTAATATTTGAGTAAACTTGCTCGTGTGATCCTGTATGATGAAAACTTGTTTCATATGCGCTATGCAACGCTTGTTTGAATTTAAAATATTACCTTCTGTTTGGTTGTTTATCCAATCTGAGAGATGGCTAGTCCTTGGCTTCTGCCCCCATGCCACGAGATGCTGGGGTGTTCGGGATAAACCTGGGCACTCTTGTTCCCATTTTTGGGTCCTTCGAGGGAGGTGCTCAACACAGCGAACAAGGCAACTGGACTAATAATGCTTTATCACTCTCACTTAGCCATAGAATTCTATAATTTTAAATTTCAGTGAAGCCCCTGGTATTCGGAAGGCCGAATTCGGGGTGCGATACACGCCTTTAAGCCGGACAGGACTGGCTCCTCGCTCTAAGCAGCATAAGTCTTTAGGGACTCGAAACCTCGCCAAACAGCGACCAGTCTCTCGCCTTATCATGACAGTCAGTTTTAGCTTTCTCTACTGAGGTGCTTAGCCCAGCAGAACCGGGGCACAATCATAGTAGTTCTCCTAGTGCTACCTTAGCCGATAGAGCGGAACGTAAGGTACCAAAACATAGGAGCCGGGAAAACCCAACATTTGACCAAAGACATGATTCGGAGCTGATGCATATAATGCTATAAGTTCAGGGTGCCGCACTTGTGAAAGTGTTTGTACTTCTCACACCATATTGTGGGGTACTTAAGCCCCTGGTGTATTGGCCGTACCAAAGTGTACGGTTGCAAGGCGTCATTAATGAACACACACACACACACACATATATATATATATATATATATATATAAATATAACAAGAATGCAATAATAGTCTTAATGCTATGCATTGTTTATTCAAAAAGGTGCGTTAAAGAAGAATGATACAGATAGTGCGGTAAGCAAAAAGTAGGACTATGTCCCTTCCAAGGGCAAGCTGAGGAATAGTATTAAAGCAAATATTTCACTCGTTATCGTAATCCACCTGGGAGTTCCGTGGTGTGACGTAGCTTTCTGCCTCCTTGGTTGCTGCATCATGTGTTCGGCAATCATGCTGCCGGACAGGGTTTCCAGAGATTAAAGTCCTGAAAGAGAAAAATAACAAAGCGGGAAGCCCCTAGTGCAGTTTAAGCCGCGTATTGGGGTGTGCCGTAGTTGTGCCCCCCTCCCCGCTTGTGCCCATGGTATTTTTAATGCGTAATTATGTACGTGTGGCATGAATTTCGCTGTTTGGCTTGGGCTAGGGTAGGGGCCGCATTGCTACGCGATCTCAGATCGTGCCAGGCAGTCTAGTTGCCGATTACTCCGAGCGCACTTGAAGGTGTCAGGGTCTTGAAACGCCGAACTGGTGGATTGCCTTGAGAGGCTGCTTTGTGCTTCTGCTACGAGGGCCGCAGTGTGCTCCTCCATGTGGAGAGAGCGCTCTGTGTTTCCATTAACTGTGATGACCCCCCGAGGACCTGGCATCTGGAGCTTGAGGTATGCATAATGCGGTACCGCATTGAATTGCGCAAATGCGGTTCGCCCGAGCAGTGCATGATAGCCACTGCAGAATGGGACTATATCAAAGATTAATTCTTCGTTTCGGAAGTTATCCAGGGATCCGAAGACCACTTCCAGTGTAATTGAGCTTGTGCAATGGGCCTCTACACCTGGAATGACGCCTTTAAAGGTCGTTTTTGTGGGTTTGATCCTTGAGGGGTCTATACCCATTTTGCACACTGTGTCCTGGTAAAGTAGGTTCAGGCTGCCGCCGCCATCCATAAGGACTCGAGTGAGGTGAAATCCGTCGATGTTTGGGTCTAGGACCAGTGCGGCGAATCCGCCATGACAGATACTAGTGGGGTGGTCCCTGCGATCGAAGGTGATCAGACAGGAGGACCATGGGTTGAACTTTGGGGTGACTGGCTCCAACGCATATACGTCCCGGAGCGCACGCTTCCGCTCCGTCTTGGGGATGTGGGTTGCGTATATCATGTTCACCGTCCATACTTGTGGGGGGAACCTCTTCTGTCCTCCGGTGTTCGGCTGCCTGGGCTCCTCTTCGTCATCGCTGTGTGACCCCTTATCTTTGTCTTAGGCAATTAACTTGCCGGCCTGCTTGAACACCCGACAATCCCTGTTGGTGTGGTTGGCTGGCTTGTCGGGGGTACCGTATATTTGACACGAGCGATCGAGTAGACGGTCCAAATTGGACGGGCCCGGAGTGCTTCTTTTGAATGGATTTTTCCGTTGACCGGGTTTAGAGCCTTTGAATCGGGCATTGACTGCCATATCCTCGGTATTGTTGCTGTTAATGCGGTGCTTATGTTTGTTGCGACGTGACCTGCTATTGCCGTCCTTGGTATCCGAAGTACAATGGTTCTTTGATATGTTATTATTGCGAGCCAGCCAGCTGTCTTCTTCGGCACAAAAGCGGGTCATGAGTGTCGTGAGGGCTGCCATAGATTTCGGCTTTTCCTGACCAAGGTGCCGGGCTAGCCACTCGTCGCGGATGTTGTGTTTGAAAGCTGCTAGGGCCTCTGCATCCGGACAGTCGATGATTTGATTTTTCTTTGTTAGGAACCGGGTCCAGAATTGCCTGGCCGATTCCTCTAGCTGCTAAATTATATGGCTTAGGTCGTCAGCATCTGGTGGTCGCACATAAGTGCCCTGAAAGTTGTCGAGGAATGCGGCTTCCAGATCTTCCCAACAGCTAATGAACTCTGCTGGCAAGCTGTTAAGCCAATGTCGCGCTGGTCCTTTGAGCTTTAGTGGGAGGTATTTGATGGCGTGTAAGTCATCACCGCGGGCCATGTGTATGTGGAGGAGGAAATCCTCGATCCATACCGCAGGATCTGTTGTGCCGTCGTATGATTCAATATTTACGGGTTTGAAACCCTCTGGGATTTGATGATCCATTACTTTGTCTGTGAAGCATAGGTGGTGTGCGGCGCCTCTGTACTGGGCTATGTCGCGACGCAGCTTGAATGATTCGTGTCCGCTATGGTGAGCCTGGCCGGACTTACTTTTACTGTATCCGGCGTGACGGTTATCGTCTTGCATAGTGGCGTGCCCTCGTGATCCGTAGATCGATCTTGCATGTTTTGCGTTGTCCTCCAATACGTCTCGCAGGTCTGGCGTATTTCCCCATGCCTTTTTATTTGAATGATGTCGAGATGCGAGATGAGCTTTTGGCTGGAATGCCTCTCTATGACGGCCACGAGGTGGCCGATCAGCCGCATCACAGGCTTCTTCCTCCAGTCGGGGTAGCAACCTGCATTTTGGGTAACTCTTGGAGGGGCGTTCGAGTTTATATTCCTCCGCCACGAGGACTTCAGTCCATCTGTCAGCTAGCAGATCTTGATCAGCTTGAAGCTGCTGCTGCTTTTTCTTACGGCTATTTGTCGTTGCTATAAGCCAGCGCTTGAAGCACTTTTGTTCGACGGGATCCTCTGGCATGACAAATTCGACATCGTTGAGGCTTGCCTCGTCTTTGGAGGGGGGGCATGTAATTATCATTCTCCGCCTCTCCATCTGCCGCTCTCTCTGGAGGGCTGGCCTTTCCATCCTCCTGTCCTAGATCGTGTTGGAGGGGATTGTTGCAATCTTGGGCACTATCTGGAGTGTTATTATCTCCTGTGCCGGTATCACCACTTTTGCTATGGCGGGACTTAGAGCCGCGCCGCTGACGTCGGCGCTTGGGTTGCTTCTTGGAGGGGTCATCCTCCACTGTCACGTCGCCATTGCCTTCTTTGGTGTGTCCACCATGTATATATCGTATGATGAGGTGGCTGTCTAGTGCCCTGTGGATAGTGGTTTCTCTTCGTCTCCTGCATCGTCGTCCATACCGTCGATGTCTTCGGAGTCGAAGTCGAGCATGTCGGTTAAGTCATCGACAGTGGCTACTAAGTGGGTGGTGGGTGGGCCACGAATTTCTTCGTCGTCCGCATCCCAATCCTACCAGACATAGTTAGGCCAGGATCCTCCTGACAAGGAGAGAGACCTTAATGAGTTCAGTATGTCGCCAAAGGGCGAGTGCTGAAAAATATCTGCGGAGGTAAACTCCATGATCGGCGCCCAATCGGATTCGCTAGGAACGGGCGCAGGCGGTTCGGAGTCCATGGTCGGAGAAGGATCCGGCAGTTTGACAACACGGCTCTCGTGCAGGGTAAGGTCGATGTTCGGCTCGATCGCCGCTGAGGGTAAGGCCTCCGTGGCGGGGTCTATCCACCCGTCCATGGATGGCGCAACTGGCTCCGAATTGAGGGTCGGAGCGGCTGCCAGTGCGATCTCCCGGATGCTGTCTGATGGTAGAGCTAAATCGTACTCATCGTGACCACATGACGCACAAGGCAGAGGCTCGAATCCGTCGAATATCAAGTCTCTGCGGATATCGGCCATGTAGTTTAAGCTTCCAAACCTGACCTGGTGGCCAGGGGCGTAACTTTTGATCTGCTCCAGATGGCCAAGCGAGTTGGCCCGTAGTGCGAAGCCGCCGAATACAAAAATCTGTCCGGGGAGAAAAGTCTCACCCTGGACTACATCGCTAATGATGACCGAAGGAGCCATCAAGCGTAACGGCGATGACACAGAGGAATTCTCAATGAAAGCACCAATGTCGGTGTCAAAACCGGCGTATCTCGGGTAGGGGGTCCCAAACTGTGCGTCTAAGGCGGATGGTAACAGGAGGCAGGGGACACGATGTTTTACCCAGGTTCGGGCCCTCTTGATGGAGGTAAAACCCTACGTCCTGCTTGATTAATATTGATGATATGGGTAGTACAAGAGTAGATCTACCGCGAGATCATAGAGGCTAAACCCTAGAAGCTAGCCTATGGTATGATTGTATGTTATTGTGTCCTACGGACTAAAACCCTCCGGTTTATATAGACACCGGAGGGGGCTAGGGTTACACAAGGTCGGTTACAAAGGAGGAGATATACATATCCGTATTGCCTAGCTTGCCTTCCACGCCAAGTAGAGTCCCATCCGGACACGAGACGAAGTCTTCAATCTTGTATCTTCATAGTCCGACAATCCGGCCAAAGGATAATAGTCCGGCTGTCCGGAGACCCCCTGATCCAGGACTCCCTCACTTATCCTCTCTCTTCCCAAGCTAGGGGATTCCTGCCTTGCGGTAGTACCGCAAGGGGGAGCAGTAGTACCGCACCCGCGGAAGTACTGCCCTCAGCACTTGTGCCTCAGGTCTGCCCTAGCCATTGCTGCTGCAGCGGTAGTACCGCGGGCCTGCATGGTTGTACCGCGTGACCTTGCGGTAGTACCGCTTGGCAGCAAGCGGAAGTACCGCGTGGCCCCACGGTAGTACCACTTGCCTGGTGCGGTAGTACCGCTGGCCGCGGGCTGGTAGGTGGATAACGGTTGGATCTTTGTCCCTCACTATATAAGGGGTCCCCTTCTTCCCTGTTGACTTATCTCTTCCAATCCAAAGCTCCATTGTTGCTCTAAGCTCCATTTTCGCCCGATCTCACTCCCTAGCCAATCAAACTTGTTAATTTGTTCAGGAGTGGTTGAGAAGTCCTCGATCCACACTTCCACCAAGAGAAATTTGATTCCCCCCACTAATCCCTTGCGGATCTTGTTACTCTTGGGTGTTTGAGTATCCTAGACAGTTGAGGTCACCGCGGAGCCATAGTCCATTGTGGTGAAGCTTCGTGGTGTCATTGGGAGCCTCCAATTGAGTTGTGGAGATTGCCCCAACCTTGTTTGTAAAGGTTCGGTCGCCGCCTCCAAGGCACCAATAGTGGAATCACGGCATCTTGCATTGTGTGAGGGCATGAGGAGAATACGGTGGCCCTAGTGGCTTCTTGGGGAGCATTGTGCCTCCACACCGCTCCAACGGAGACGTACTTCCCCTCAAAGGGAAGGAACTTCAGTAACACATCCTCGTCTCCATCGTCTCCACTCTTGGTTATCTCGTGCCTTTACTTGTGCAAGCTTATTTGTGTCATATCTCTTGCTTGCTTGTGTTCCTATCCTTGTTGCATCATATAGGTTGCTCAC
This sequence comes from Triticum urartu, assembly GCF_056163025.1. Classification (NCBI taxonomy): domain Eukaryota; kingdom Viridiplantae; phylum Streptophyta; class Magnoliopsida; order Poales; family Poaceae; genus Triticum; species Triticum urartu. The sequence continues at coordinate 410,132,448 of NC_141873.1, forward strand.
CTAGTTGCATATCTAGACAACCTACTTTGACGCAAAGTTTAAATTGTTAAAGAAATGCTAAAAATTGTTAGTTGCCTATTCATCCCCCCTTCAAGTCAACCATATCGATCCTTTCAATTGGTATCAGAGCCTCGCCTCTTTATTAAGGACTTTACCGTCCGAAGAGTATGGTTGATACCGTAGACGGTGTGGAGCAACACTCCGATGTGAATCCGACTTCGTCTACGGGCGATGGGGAAACCTCGGTCTCTCGTGAGGAGTTCAATGTGGCCTTGGAGACATTGAAAACCTCCATGACGACCGAGGTTGAAAGCATGTTTACTAAATTCCTTGAAGGGCTTAAACTATCCACCGCATCATTGAAAGTGGGTAATCCCACTTACAAGGTGACGGATGCTACCTCCGATAAGGGGGAAGCTAGTAGTGAAAAGGCTCCTTCTTCTAGTGGTAAGAATGGCACCGGTATCTTTGCTCATGTGGAACCACCACTTGTTTATGGTGGACCGGTTCCTTCCACTCATTTGAATCATGCTGGTCCTCCCCCTAAGATTGTGAAAAATGAGGATTTTGATTCTTGGGTTTACCGCTTTAAACGTCATTTAAATCATGTGAACACTAATCTTTGGAGAATCATTGAAGAAGGTTTCTATCCGCATGATCCAAGCAATTTCACTCCTCGAGAAGCCGCGGGTAATCAATTCAATGAGAATGCTCTCTTCATCATTCAAGATGCAATCCCACCCGAACACCTACCTCATCTTCGGCCCTTTGCCTTGGCCAAAGACGCATGGCTTTGTGTTGTCTCTCTCTACCGGGGAAGCGCAAGCATTCAACGCTCCAACTATGAAGTGGTGCAAGATGAGGCCGATGAGTTTGCAATGAAAGAAGATGAAGAACCTCGTGAGCTTTATCGGAGAGTAACCAGACTCGCGGTCTCACTCCAAGATCACGGGAGCAAGGACACGGATGACAATTGGATCAAGCGCAAATTCCTCAAGGCAATGATGCCCTACCACAAGGCCATGTCCTCCGTCATTCGTCAAAGACCAGACTTCCACACTTTGACCTCAAGCGAAGTGCTGGATGAGTTTGTGGCCATGAACATTTTGGACAAGACCGCTGACAACGCGGTGCTTTGTTCTCAAAGGGCAAAGAAGCCCAACCTTTCATTGAAGGCCAAGCTCTCCGTTGAAGAAGAAGAAGAGGAGGAAGAAGAGGAGAGCAACCCCGAAGATACAAAGTATGCATATCATGAACACATGGCACTCGCTTCAAGGCAATTTTGGAGCAAGAAAAACTCGAGGCCAAACTTTAACAAAAACAACTCAAGTGGCATGAAGAGCAAGCAACGTGTAAGGACTTGCTACAATTGTGGCAATGTGAGTCATTTTGTTGCGGAGTGCCCGTATAAGAAGAGGGAAGACAATGGTGGCAAGCTCATCCGAAAGGACATGGCCAAGTCGTTCCCCAACAAGAGCAACTTCACCAAGAAGACTCCTCCCAAGGCATTGGTGGTACAAGAAGATTACAATGAGGATGATGACGATGATGAAGATGGTGAGTTGGCTGCCATGGCCTCAGTTGCCATTGCGACGACTCCACGGGTGTCTCTCTTCGACTCACCCAATGAGAGCATCACCACCAAGTGCCTCATGGCTAAAGCCACCAACAAGGTAACCCCCAACATCAAAACTACCATCATTAATCATCCTTCTTTGACGGATAGCATGGATGTACATGAGGGAGCTAATGTGGAGGCAAATGAGTTTGAGGCCTTTATGGGCAAACTTAAGGGTAAATCCAAGAAGCACTTTGTTGCTCTCTTGTAACAACTTGGTGAAGCCAATGACATGATCGAGGCTCACGAAGATACCATAACTAAGATGGAAGGGCATAGTCGTGACTATGCCGATGAGATTTCGGATCTTTCCAATGCACTTGAGGAAGAGCGTGGTCTTCGTTTGGCTCTTGAGGAGTCACACAACGTTGATCATGCTAAGTTAAAGAAATATTATGATCATGTTCTCATTGTTTCTCATGTGCTAATCTCCGAGAAGGCCGAACTTGAGGTTGATCTTGCTAGACTCAAAGAGGAGTTTGATCTACTTGACAAGGCTCACAAGGTCTTGAAGGGTGCTCATGCTAGCCTCAAAGAGTCTCATGATCAACTTCAAGTAAAGCTAACCAAGGAAAAAGCCACTTTTCCTCGTATGATGTTAATTGATAATGCAAATGCTACTAACCCGTGTTATGAGCATGTGCATCTTGTTGAGGAGAATGCTAAGCTAAAGGGGCAACTTGAGAGAGGTCTTGCGACTTGCATAAAAGGCAAGAAGAACCTCAACGACCTCTTGATCAACCAAAAGGGAGTTGTGGCCAAGGAAGGGGTGGGGTACGTGCCCGATTCCAAGAACAAGAAGAAGAATGACAAGACCAAACGACCTCCTCCTCTCATGCAAACCATTGTGAAGGAGGGAGAGAGTGCTTCCAAGGAGAAGAAGAACAATGCGAAGGGTGGCGCTGTCAAAAAGGGCAATGCCACTCCTCTCATCAAAGGCGGCGACTTTAATCCTTCTTATATGTTACGTCATGCTAGTGATGGGCATGTCTATGCCAAATTCGTTGGTTCTCCTCATGAATACATTAAATGGTCTATTTGGGTTCCAAAGACCCTTGTTACCTAAAACCAAGCATTGATCTCTTGTAGGTGTTTGCTTCCGGTGGGGGATCATGGTTGCTCGATAGTGGAGCTACAAATCATATGACCGGAAGCAAGGACTTGGTGGTGGACGTGCACAAGATTCCATCTATGCCCACCAATGTCGAGTGGGGTGACGCCTCATCTTCTAAGGTATTGGGACTTGGAAAGGTGGTCATCTCTCATGATCTCACGATCGAGAAGGTCATGCTTGTTGAGTCCCTTGCATACAATTTAATTTCCGTTCGTCAACTTGCAATCATGGGCTTTGCCACTTTCTTTGATATCGATACGGTGGCCCTCTTGTGGAGCAAGACTCTTAAAGTAGCCTTTGTTGGGCATGTCGAGAACGTTCTATATGTGATTAACTTTTCAGAGCGACCCACTAAGACCGCAACATGCCTAATGGCTAAAGTTGATGTGGGATGGCTTTGGCATCGCCGTCTAGCCCATTTCAATATGAGATCTTTGCAAAGTCTTCTCAAGGGGGACCATGTCCGTGGACTAACGAATGTTAGTTTTGCTAAAGATCGTGCTTGCAGTGCTTGTATCGAAGGAAAGCTACATGAGAAGGCTCACCCTCCCACGACTATCATTTACTCAAAGAGGCCTTTGGAGCTCCTTCACTTGGATCTCTTTGGGCCTCCATCCTTCGATAGTCTTGGGCGTAGGAAGTATTGCTTGGTGATTGTGGATGACTACTCAAGATACACTTGGGTGTATTTCTTCAAGAGGAAGAGCGAGACCCAACAAACCGTCATTTACTTTGCAAATGAAGCACAACATCAACACAATGCAAAGATCTTGACAATAAGAAGTGACAACGGCACCGAGTTCAAGAACTACACCTTGGATGAGTTTCTTAGTGATGAGGGGATCAAGCATCAATATTCCGCACCTTACACCCCTCAACAAAACGGTGTTGCGGAGAGGAAGAACCGGATGTTGATGGATGCGGCAAGGACCATGATGGCGGAGTTCAAGTCTCCATACAACTTTTGGGCCGAAGCCATCAACACGCGTGTCATGCATCCAATCGGCTCTACCTCCGCAAGGGCTTGAACAAGACTCCATATGAGATAATCACCGGTAACAAGCCCAACCTCAAGTACTTTCAGGTGTTCGGGTGTAAGTGTTTCATTCTCAAGAAAGGTGTTCGGTTGTCTAAATTTGAGGCTAGAGCTTATGAGGGCATATTTTTTGGTTATGCTACAAACTCTCATGCTTACCGTGTCCTCAATAAATCCACGGGACTTATTGAGGAGACGTGTAACGTGGAGTTTGATGAGAATAACGGCTCCCAAGTGGAGCAAAGTGGCACTTGTGATGTAGGTGATGAAATTCCTCCTCAAGCCATAAGAAGAATGGGTGTTGGCTTTATCCTACCCATTGAGGAACCCCTTGTGGCCGAAGGAGAAGGACAATGCTCCACTCAAGTGGAGCCATCACCAACCCAAGGCCCACACGCTTCCGAAGAACAACATGAAGGCCCTCATCCTCAAGAACATGACCAAGGGCAAGTTCATGCTCAAGACGGTGTTGACACATCAAGTGATGCCCAAGGTCAAGTTCTCTCCTCCGAGCAAGTTCAAGAATAAGAACAAGCTCAAGACGACGCTCAGGATGATCAAGTGACCACTCCTCGTCTCACCCCTGAGGAGGAATTGGAGCGTCGTGCCACCAAGGATCATCTCATGACGAATGTGCTTGGAATCTTAAGAAAGGGGGTAAGCACTCGTAGACAATTAGCAAACTATTGTGAGCATCACGCGTTTGTCTCTTGTGTCGAACCCCACAAGGTCTATGAGGCGCTCGAAATCCGGATTGGCTCAATGCCATGCATGAAGAACTCAACAACTTCGAGCGCAACAAAGTGTGGAGATTGGTGCCAAGACCGACGGGGAACCACAATGTCATTGGAACCAAGTGGATATTTAAGAAGAAGCAAGATGGCCATGGGATTATCATTCGCAACAAGGCTCGTTTGGTAGCACAAGGCTACTCCCAAGTTTAGGGTATCGATACGGTGAAACCTTTGCTCCCGTTGCTCGTCTTGAATCCATTCGCATGTTGATTGCATATGCTTCTCATCATAACTTTAAGTTACAACAAATGGATGTGAAGAGTGATTTTCATAATGGTCCCATTAATGAATTGGTTTATGTCAAGCAACCCCCCGGGTTCGAGGATCCCTACTTTCCCGATCATGTGTATCAACTCGATAAGGCACTCTATGGCCTTAAACAAGCCCCACGTGCATGGTATGACCACCTTACCGAGTTGTTACAAGACCGTGGTTTTGAAGTTGGGCTAATCGACCCCACTCTTTTTACTAAGAAGGTAAAAGGGGAGTTGTTTGTGTGCCAATTATATGTTGATGATATTATCTTTGGTTCCACTAACAAAGCTTTCAATGAGGAATTTGCCGCTCTCATGACCTCAAAGTTCGAGATGTCATCCATGGGAGAGTTGAAGTTCTTTCTAGGGTTCAAAGTGAAGCAAAGAAGAGAATGAACATTCATCAACCAAGCCAAATACACTCAAGACATGCTCAAGAGATTCAAGCTAAGTGATGTCAAGCCGGCTTCCACTCCAATGCACACCAAGTGCCAACTTGACATAGATCCCAATGGTAAAGCGGTGGATCAAAAGGTATATTGTTCCATGATAGGCTCCTTGCTCTACCTTTGTGCATCTAGACCGGATATCATGTTGAGTGTGGGAATTTGTGCACGGTTTCAAGCTGCACCTAAGGAAAGTCACTATCTAGCGGTCAAACAAATCTTTTGATATTTGGCTCATACCCCAAACTTTGGCTTATGGTACCCAAGAGGAGCAAACTTCAAGCTTGTAGGGTATTCGTATTCCGATTGGGCAAGAGACAAAGTGGATAGGAAGTCCACTTCCGGAGGGTGCCAATTCCTTGGTTGCTCTTTGGTAAGTTGGTCTTCCAAAAAGCAAAGTTGTGTGTCTCTCTCGTCCACCGAAGCGGAGTATGTGGTGGCCAGTAGTTGTTGTGCACAACTCTTATGGATGAGGCAAACTTTAAAGGATTACGGTGTCATTTGTGACAAAGTGCCTCTTTGGTGTGACAATGAAAGTGCCATCAAGATCTCTCTCAACCCGGTGCTACACTTCAAGACGAAGCATATTGAGATCCGGTATCACTTCATCCGGGATCACATTAGGCGAGGAGAGATCAAGCTCAACTATGTCAACACTCATGATAACCTTGTAGATATTTTCACGATGCCCTTGGATGAAGCAAGATTTCGCGAGTTAAGGCATGAGCTAAGTATCATTGATTCGAGCAATGTTCTTGAACCCTTGCACACCCCACCATACTCAACTTGTTGTCTTGTTTAGATGTAGGCATGGACATAGGGGGAGTGTTGTTCTCTCAATGAACTCTTCCTCCCCCATTATGCATAAATTGATCAAGTCTTTCACATTAGCCATGTTTGATGGTACTTGTGGTTCAAAGATGAGTTTTGGTCATGGGCCCAAGGATAATTCTTCGCGGTGCCATACCAATTGACTCAAACATAGGTGGCTACGGCCACCGCCCTCTCTTTGGAGAGGTGGTGTCTCGTGGTTGTTTCATTTTATCATTTGTCTTTCTGCCTTTGTGTGTTGCATGGTCTTGTGGTGTCGTGGAGCCTCGGAGTGTTCGTGCAAAGACCTTTTTTTCGTGTGCTTGAAACGTGCATCTTCTTGAGCCCACGGTACTACCGCGGCTTGCCGCGGTACTACCGCTTTGAGAGGCACGGTACTACCGTGCTAGAGCGCTGTACTACCGCTCAGGTGCGGTACTTCTGCCGTGCGGTACTACCGCGATGAGGCACGGTACTACCACGCCATCGAGTGAGCGTGGGGGTTATGACTCGGGCAGGGGAGTTCCAACTCCCCATACCCATTCACTCGTCTCTCTCCCCACGTCTCTCTCTCTCTCTTGCTCAAGAACGGCGCCAGAGGTCCTCGCCGGATCTCCATCTCCGGCCACTCTCCTCAGACTCCGACCGGTGGGACCGTTCCCCACCACTTCCTCTTGCCATGGACCAAGGTTTTTACCCAAATCCCTCTTTTTCTTGGTTGTTCTCTCGCTTCTAGGTTTTTGGGGAGATGCTTGTTGTTCTTGAGATTTTAGGCCAAATCTGTGCAAGAGTAGGATGTAGGAGAGTCGTGTTGCATAGGAATCATACTTGATATGTTGTCTTGTGGTAGATTTTTCCAACCGTAGTACCGCCATAGTTTCGCGGGCTTTTCTCAGATTTGAACTTGTTCGGATCTGACACGGTGCGGTACTACCGTGTCTCATGTGCGGTACTACCGCCCATCAGGTGCGGTACTACCGCGCTAGCTCGTGCGGTACTACCGCCCATCAGACGCGGTACTACCGCGCTAGCTGTGGCACTAAGATCCTACTACCGCTCCTAGACCCGGTACTACCGTGACCTTACACGGTACTACCGCGACTAAGAGCGGTACTACAATCTTAGTACCGCGACACTTGGTAGTACTACCGTAGGGGTCAAATCTCTCTGATGGAAATTATCTTGTGTGCTCTCTGCATGTTTCTTTTGCTTTGTTGTGGTCTTTGCATTGATCCTTCTTGCTTGTCGTGTGTGTTTTGCACTTTGTGTCTCAGGTGGTGGCTCTCGCCGTTCCAATCCCAGTCGTGACACTGGCTCCAAGCTTCTGCGCAATCCCCAAGATGAAGCACCAGAGGCCTCCAATGCCCCCAAGCGCAATCTCAAGACCACTGCCAGCAAGCAAAAGGAACCTGCTAAGGGGATGGACGAGATTTCAGTCAATGAGTATGTCGAATGCCGGAAGATCAATCCCTATGTGAATCCTTGGGCTGTCCTCAGAGGCACCGAGTTGTTTTGGACCAAGAAACAGGCTCTCATCTATCTGGATGTGATCAAGAACAAGCAGAATACCTTCGTGGATGTCAATTGGATAGACATGAATCACATGTGGAAGGACAAGTTTCGTGACTATTTTGGAGAGGCTCTAGACTTGGTGGAGCAGTTTGCTATTGAGCCTGTGATCTCCTTTCACCTTGACTATGACCCTGAGCTTATATGTCAGTTCTTTGCCTCAGTTTACTTTCATCCCGGGGATGAGCGGAGGATGAGCTGGATGACCAACGGCCGTCAGCTGTCTCCTACATGGAAGGAGTTCATGGATCTGCTTCACATTCCTAATGACGGGCTTCACACACCTGTTGGTGTTCACCCCCACGCCAACTCTGAGTCTGCCAACAAGAACCTGCTTCAGCCATTCCTTGTTCAGAAGGTGCTCCCCAATGGAAAGTCGACTTGGGTGCTGAACTCCTTTCTGGATATCATGCATCGCATCTTCCGCAACACTCTGTTTCCACGCATTGGCGACAAGGACAAGGTTCATTCTTATCTAGTGGACATGTTGCTCCCGTGTGCAGAGGCACGTTCATCTCAGACTCGGCCACTTGATGTCACACACATCATGTGGTGTGAGCTTCGGTTTGCGGTGTTCACTCGCAAGGTACCTATCTATGGACCGTACCTGTTTCTGTTGCTCTCCACAGCTTGGGAGAAGATGTACCCTGGTGATGAGTTCCTTGCTCCAGACTGGATTCGGCATGAGTCCATCAGTCTCCGCGTCAAGCCCAACTGGGCCAACACTACTACCCGTGCTGAGGCTTCTACTGCTAGGAGGGCTGTTGGTGAGGAGGAGGCTGGTGCAGAGAATGTTGCTGAGGACCGTGCTGCTAGGTCTACCAATCCTTCCTCTGAGCCGTCGTGGGCCAAGAAGTTAAAGGACAAGATGAAGACTCTGTTCTGCATGCAGGCAAAGGGATAGTACAGGACTCACGTGGCAGACAAGGAGAGTCGCCGCCGTGACAAGAAGGTTATGAGGCTCTTTGGAGAGGATGTGTCTGGCGGTTCTGAGGACGTCATCACGCCAGAGGCTGCCTGGATGGCGAAGCAGGGGTACAAGTGGACCATTTCAGATGAGGACGTCAAGGAGTGCGTCCCCGCCGCTGAGTCTGACAAGGAGCACGAGGAGCAGTGGGATGACTTCTCTGCCTGAGCCACCCTGTGTGTGTAGGTGTCCTCTCTACTTTTTTGGCGTCTCGATGCCAAAGGGGAAGGGAGTGTAGGGATTTGCGTTGTGTCATGCTTGGTGTGTTTGCTTTATCGTTTGAACCTCGTTTGCCTCGTTTTCCTTTGTTTGGTTTGTGCCTTTGAGACTTATCCTACATATGGTGTAAGACATATGCACTCTATCTATCTTAGTTAACTTATGTTTGTGCTATCTTGTCTAGTGTTAGCCTTCCTGTTACTAGATATGCCTTGTCTCTATAATATAGGGGGAGCTTTGATCCTAGTATGTGTGACGTGCAGTCCAAAGCACCCATCTAGTTGGCACACATCTAGGGGGAGCCCGTCTATATTCTAGAGAGGAGGGGTTTGCGGTTGCTTAATATTATTTCCCTTGTGCAAATCCCGTATTGTCATCAATCCACCAAAAAGGGGGAGATTGTAAGGGCATATTTATCCCTAAGGTGTTTTGGTGATTGATGACAATGCGTTTGCGGACTAATCGTGTGCCTTGAGTATCCCAGACATTTCATCGCTAGGCACAAGACGGTTGGGTGCCCCTCGAAGACTGTTGAAGACGGCATCTTTTCTACGTTTCTTTTTGGTGGATTTGAGTCGTAGGAAAGCCGTACTATTAAGAGGGGGTCCGCGTCGGAATGGTTTGGGTGGAATCATCACGTACACGTTTCTTCCTTGTCCCCTCCTTTCCCTTGCACCTTGGAGCTTCCTCCGTTGTTTATCTCGTCACCTTGTTTCTTGCTGCTGTGTTGGCCTGCGGTAGTACTGCTCCCAGGTGAGCGGTAGTACCGTGCTGCGGCGCGGTAGTTGGTAGAACCTTGATGAATATGGAAATTCTCAAGTTCTTGAGAGCATGCGCAAGCAAAATCATCCCTTGCGTTGTCTTCAACAAGGTAGTTCACATCACTCATTCTAGTCCGAGTATGTCATTGTTTTGAACTCCTTTAAACAATCCATTATGAATTGCCTTAGGCTGGTATGAAGATTTTCAATGATCTATGGATCAAAAGTAATTCTTTTTGCCACTTAAGGGAATAATTCTACGAGTCACCTCCCCTAAGGTGCCCCATTATTGAATCATGGTGATTATTTCATCGCTATCTTGAGATCTTGCCCCACCCTCTTCAGCGTGGGATTTTTGCCTACCAGTAGAACCTTGTCATCTACCTCTTTCCGTCACTCCTGATGTGTGCTTCGCGTCTCAGCTTGTGAGATGTATCTATGTCTCATTCCGTGAGTTAATCCTGAGTTGCTCGACCTTCGAGAAGATCGATCCTTCTAGAGTTTCTTTTCCCTCTCGTTGTCATGTTGGTGGGAGTTCCTGGAGCAAGACTTCGAGACCATGATGGTGATCGAATCAACGTTCTTATGGAGTGCACCTTGGATCGTGAAGATTGTGTTAGTTTGCGTTCCCCCTTCATCTTACCTCACGTCTTGAATCTCGGGACGAGATTCTTGTTTAGTGGGGGTGAGTTGTCACGTCCCTAGCTTCTGGTACTGCTTAGTGCTAGCATCTGGTGTTGCATCATGTTTAAATTCCTCAGAAACTTGAAATGGGGATGTCAGAACCCCCAGCACCTCCCTTAAACCAACTAGGGTTTCTAAAATCATTTTCAATGAACCCAAAATGTCCTTCTAAAATGTTCATCATCTTTCTCGTGGTCTAGAACCTCTGACAAAAATGGTGCACAAATTTCTAGGTCATCCAAAGGTCACTGGATTAAATCATATGTTATTTGAATTTGGGCAATTAAATGTTAGTAAATATTTTAAATGCCCAAGTAATCCTAAACTGAAATGTTCCATGTTGGATATATTCTATACAGTGGGAATGTGCAGTTTGGTGATTTTTGAAAGGGTCTAGGTATTTCTAGAAAAGCCACAAAGATTACACAAAAATAGAAAACTGAAACAGAAAGAGAGAGAGAAGGAACCTCACCTGGGCTTACCTGGTGGCCCAAGTGGCCGGCCCAGCCCACCACTGCAGCCCTCTGTCGCCTTCCTCCTCGCGCCAGTAGGTAGGGGCGCGTGCCCGGCGCGCGCAGCCACACGCCGGCCACCTCCTCCCTGCCTGGCTGCCTCCTCCTTCCCCTGGACGTCTCTCGCAGCGCCACGCACCCCCAGGAACCCTCTCACTCTCTCCCGACCTCTTCCGCCTCCTCTGCTCTCTCTCCCTCTCCCGCCCGAGCGCAGCCGCAGCCGTGCCGCCGTAACGCCGCAGCCTCCGTGCTCCCCTCGCCTTCCCGACGTGTCCACGAGCATCGCCACACCTCCCTCATCCTCTCCTTCCAGCCACGCCCCGCCGGACGCCCTGCGTCGACGCCATCTTCATCATCTTCGTCGCCGGCCACCGAAGATCCCTCTCGCCGCCCTGCCTGCTCCGGTGCTTCCCCGAGCACGCTGAGGCCACCTCTACACTCTCCGTGAGCTCCTGATTCTCCCCCTGTGCTCGCCCCTCCGTTCCCGTCCGCTAGCTCCGTCTTCCACCACAGCCGAAGCTCGTCACCGCCACCGCATGTCGCCGTAGTGGCCAGAGCCACCGCAGCTCATGCTCGAGCACACGACCGTGCTCAGCACGATCCCATGAGCCTGTAGACACCCGCAGAGCCTCCTCCCTTGCTCTGTAGCGCCACCCCGAGGATGCCCGAGCTACTGCCGCCGCTGAACCTCGTCACCGGCCACTTTCCCGGCCACCCCAGCACCTACCGCTGCCACCACTCGATGCGCGCCACTGCGTGCATTCGAATGCAACAGACCGCGGCCAAAATGATGCCCTGTGGCCCATCTCCGAGCCCCTCCGCCGCGTCTGTCGTCGCCGGCATCGAGCCGCCGGCGAGTTGACCTCGTTTGACCTGGGGTTTGACTCCCCTGGGTCAACGAAAGGTGGGCCCAGGCCCCTGCTTAATTAGTGTAGGTTTAATTAGCATTAAATTAACCTAGTTAATTAGATGAGCCAGTAGCATGTGGGCCCAGGCCCTAATTAACCTAGGTTAGTGCTAACCTAACACTAACTAACTCTGTTAGTTAGTTGTTTCACTGACATGTGGGTCCCAGCCGTCAGGTTTGACCTGGGCTGGAGCATTTGACCTGCTGACGTCACCTCGACGTCATGCTGATGCAATAACTCTTTTTCTGGATTTATTCTTTCACAGGAAATTCCAGAAAATGTTTTAAACTTCTAAAAATCATATAAAATCAACCGTAGCTCAGAATGAAATAAATTATATATGAAAAATGATCAGAAAAATGCAATCTATCCATCTGTACAATTTTCATGCATGTTAGAACAACTTATGGCTGCTGTTTAGGCCAAATCATATAAATGGCATTTAAACCCTCACATATGGAGTTTGAATTTCAACCTAGGGTTCAAACCAACTCCATTTAGCATGTTGCTAGTTGCATTAGCTCAAAACACAGCATATTGACATGTCATGATCATGCATCATATTGTGCGTTGCATTGATTGTGCTCTCCTTCTCTGTTGCCGGTATTTGTCCCCTCTCGATAGACGTATTCCGACGATGAGTTCGATGACACCGATGAAGAGCTATACTATCTTTAGAAGTGCCAGGCAAGCAAAACCCTCTTGTTCATTCCGATACAATCCCACTCTCTCGCTCATGTTCTCTTTTACTCCATTAGGACAATAACGATTCATCTGTTACTTGCTGTGGTAGTTGAACCCCTTTTCCTCTGCATGACCTGTCATTGCCACAATAAATAGATGAAACCCACTAGCATGAGTAGGAATTGTTTGAGCCCTGATGTGCCCACTCATTCATGCTTGTTTGTGATGCCTTCTACTGCTTAGAGTTGAGTCAGGTCTGATTCATTGGGGATGAATTGGAATGGTGATGAACATGTCCTACTATGTGTGAGCTAAGTGTGTGAACACAATTTGGTAAAGGTAGCGGTGAGAGGCCATGTAGGAGTACATGGTGGGTTGTCTCATTGAAACTGTTCTCAGGAACTGAGTTCTGTGTTCGTGATCCATGAACAGCTACTACCACTCATTGGGATCCTTAATTGACCCTCTCGACTTATTAACTGCCCTAGTCCTCTGTCCAGGAGTTGCAACTAGTTTCTGGTGTTTATAAGATATGTGTTGGCGCCGTGCGTAGTGCTGGCCCTAGGGGTGGGCTATGATGTGGTAGATACACCGTGGCACGGTGTACCGGGCACCCGTTTGGTGTCTCAGGAACCCTGCACACATCGTTTGGGGCTGTGAGCGAAACTCCGGCCGGATCTCCTCGCGGATGGAACCCGAATAGGCGATAAACCTTGACTAGAGACTTGTGTGGTTAGTCAGGTCGTGGCCGACTCCCTCGCCAGGCTTCCGCTTGAAGGTTGCCGAGATACACAACGTGTACATGGTGGTAAGTGGCAAGAGCGTGTGTGAAGAAGTACACCCCTGCAGGGTTCTAAATGATCTATTCGCTGGGCTGCCTATAACAGTTCATAGACAAGTGAAAGTGGATACTCTAAAATGCGCAAGATAAGCGTGAGTGCTATGGATGGCGTTCTCGTAGGGAGACGAGAGTGGATCCATAGTGGTGTATTGATATGGTGAATATGTGGACTCGTCTGCGCCACCTCAGAAGAGTTACTTGCAGTCGTAGTTTAAGATAGCCACCGAGTCAAAGCTGGCTTGCTGCAGTTAAACTCCACCACCCCCTTTGTTGATACTGATGCATATGTAGTTAGTTCTGATGTAAGTCTTGTTGGGTAGATTTGTACTCACGTTTGCCTATTTTTATGTCTGGCAGAGAGACGTCAGTCTCGCTAGTAGTTCCGTGTGGACTTCGACGTTTAGCTTGATACCTCAGCTATGATCTTGTGCCCTCGGCAGGATCTGGTAGATAGTCAGGCTTCTCAGCCTTTTTCATTTGTAGATGTCTGTACTTGGACATGTTAAGCTTCTGCATGTGCTTTGACTTGTCTGTTCTGAATGTTGGGTCATGAGACCCATGTTTGTAATATCTCGCTCCTCGGAGCCTATTGAATAAATACTTGAGTCATAGAGTTATGTTGTGATGCCATGTTGTATTCGCACATATCGAGCATATTATGTGTATGATTGGAATGCTTGGTATGTGTGGGATCCAACAACCTAGTTGTTTATCCTTGGTAGCCTCTCTTATGGGGAAATGTAGTCTTGTGCTTCCATGAGCCATAGTAGTCCGCTACAGCCCGGTTCACCGGAGTCCTGCTAGCCCAGCACTACTGCTCCGGAACACTTGACTGGCCGGCATGTGATTTACTTCGTTCCTGTGTCTGTCCCTTTGGGGAAATGTCACGCTGTGACATCCGGAGTCCTGCCTAGCCTGCTACAGCCCGGGTTCCCGGAGTCCTGTTAGCCTAGTGCTACAGCCCGGATTCGCACGCTGCTGACCGACATGCTCGATGTTGATTCATGTATGCCTGTCTCCATAAGTTAGTGCCACTTTGGGTTCATGAGTAGTCATGTCGGCCCGGGTTCTCTGTCATATGGATGCTAGAGACACTATCATATACGTGAGCCAAAAGGCGCAAACGGTCCTGGGCCATGGTAAGGCGACACCCATGGGAATACTGTGCGTGAGGCCGCAAAGGGATATGATGTGTTACCGGCTAGATCGATGTGACATGGAATCGGGGTCCTGACAAAGAGGTGGGAAACCGATGAGAGGAGTGGCGAGAAACAGTAGCCTATTTTGAATGAAAACCTAGTAGAGAAGGAAGCGTGAGCTACACTACGCATGCGCGCAATGTTTACCCATGTACTGCATGTGCTGTCGAAAGGGCTCAGGGGTGCCGCACGATCTAGGAGCATCCAACGGTGCACACGTATGATCCGTGGGGTTTGGGTTTTGGCAAGTCAGAATGCATGACTCAGATCGCACGCGCAGCGGTGGAGATATCATACGGAAACCAACATTCGGTGGAAACCGGTGAAAACCATGAGAAAAAGATGTTTTGAAGTTTCAAAAAAAATTAAAAAAAATGCGGGATGTTAAGAGCATGATGTTTTATTGCCACACAAAATTTCAAGTTGAAACACATTACGAGATGTGAGCTATGGAAAAGACAAAATCATCGTTGAATAGTGCCGAATAGTAATGTCACTATTCAGGGCTGAATTTATCTTTTTCATAGCTCACATCTCGTGATGTTTTTCAACTAGAAAATTTTGTGTCGCAATAAAAGATCACCTTCTTAACATCCCACATTTTTTCAGATTTTTATGAATCTTTAAAATATGGTTTCCACGAAGTTTTCATTGAATATCGGCATTCATGAGTGAACCTTGTGCTATTTGAAAACATTTCGTGAGAAGAATCTCGGTTTTTTAAATCCCCGTAAATCCAAAACTAAGCCGAAAATCGTGAAACCTGCCATGGTGTCACGACATGGCACTTATATGTCGAGGAATTTTGTTCGTCCATTGCGGCGCAAGTTTTATTACAAGCCTCTTACAAACCAGAGCTTCTCTCAAAGAAGCCTCGTGTTTCGATACGGAAACATGTCCCCATTGTGGGCGAAACGTAATCACTGCCTGTTTTCGCCTTTTATTTTCTTCTACGGGCAACATGGAACGACAGGATATCCATGCTGAAATTTAAACTTATTCAGGGTTCGTTTGACCTTTTTATACACTAATTGAGTTTCCTAGGCATTTAATGTCCATAATTCAAATCTGAACTACAAATACATGATCCAGTTCACCAAAATGGCTAGAAAAATTATACATGTGTCCTTGGGTGCATGTTTAGGTCCCATGCCAGGAATGAGAACGAATTACAACCGTACCGGTGTCATGGCTCGTCCTCAAACATTTTGAATCTCGGTTTGAAGTCCCCATAAATCCTAAACTCACCAGAAAGTCATCAAAGGTGGCATGGTGTCACGTCATGGAACATATATGTCATGGTAAAAGCATCACTAGTAGAAAACAGGGCTTTGGTCAAAGCGCAATATACACATTAGTCCCGGTTGCATTACGAACCAGGACTAATGTGAGCATTAGTCTCGGTTCGAGCGGCTAAAGGCATTAGTCCCGGTTCAAATGGGCCCTTTAGTCCTGGTTTGAGACACGAACAGGGACAAAAGGGCATCGCACCCTTTAGTCCCGGTTCGTGTCTCAAACCGGGACTAAAGATTAGACCTTTGGTCCCGGTTTGAGATATGAACCGGGACTAAAGGGTGTGATGCCCTTTAGTCCCGGCTCGTGTCTCAAACCGGGACTAAAGGGCCCATTTCTCAAACTCTACGCCCCCCCCCGTGTATCGCCATTTCAGTTCTGGAAAAAACAAAAGAAAATGATAAAAACTTCAAAAAATAAAATCCTTCAAGATGTAGTTATATTACTACATCTACTAGTTAGGAAAATTAAAAAACTTAAATTTGGACATGTTTTGCAAAAAAGTGTCATGAAAAAGTAAAACGGCTATAACTTTTGCATACGATGTCGGAAAAAACGTATAATATATCAAAATGTTCAGCACGAAAATCCACATCCGATTTTGCAAATTTTTAGAATCCTCAAATTCCAAAAGGAAAAAAATATATGCTCAAATTTCAGTTGTTTTTGAATTTTGGTTAAATCTGGTCAAACTATGGTCAAACTACTTATTCAAGAAATATTAGTGTTACTACATAATTATTCAAGAATATTAGTGTTACTAAATAATTATTTTAAATTTTTTGAATTTTGGTCAAATCTGGTCAAACTGGGGTCAAACTATGGTCAAACTACTTACCCAAGAAATATTAGTGTTACCAAATAATTATTGTTTTTTAAAATAATAGTTTCAAACTCAAACAGTGAAACGTGTGACTTCATGCTCAAGTTAAACTCCTGAGGGTTAATAGGATTGGCATCTTACTATTGTTAGGAAAACAACAAGTGCAGACTTGGAAACGAGGGGGAATAGAACCCGGAAGTTAAGCGTGCTCAGGCTGGAGTAATGAGAGGATGGGTGACCGACGGGGAAGTTAGATGTTTTGGAATGATGAGGCATGATTAGAGATTAGAGGTTAGAGGTTTAATTGAGCAGCGATTAGGGGTGATTAGAGATTAAATTGTAAAATAATTCAAATTTTTGAAAATCGGAAAAAAATTCAAAAAAATCAGAAAAAATCCGTATAATTTCATTTAGTCCCGGTTGGTGTTACCAACCGGGACTAAAGGTGGAGCTCCTGACAGCAGCCACGTGGAGGGCCTTTAGTCCCGGTTCGTGTAAGAACCAGGACTAAAGGCCCTCTAGAACTGGGACAAATGGCCCTTTTTCTACTAGTGCATTGTCCAATTTGGGCCAAGCTTTATTACAAACCTCTTACAAAAACTGGAGATTCTCTCAAAGAAGCCCCATGGTTTCGATAGGGAAACATGTTCCCCTTGTGGGAGAAACGTAATCACCACCTCTTTTCGCCTTGTATTTTCTTCCACGGGAAAAATGGAACAACATGATATCCGTGCTAAAATTTAAACTTATTTAGGGTTCGTTTGGCCTTTTTATACACTAATTGTTTCCTAGGCATTTAAGGTTCATAATTCAAATCTGAACTATAAATACATGCTCTAGTTCACCAAAATGGCTAGAAAAATTATACATGTGTCCTTGGGTGCATATTTAAGTCTCATGCCAAGAATGGGAATGAATTACAACTGTACCGGTGTCTTGGCTTGTCCTCAAACATTTTGAATCTCGGTTTTTAAGTCCCCAGAAATCCTAAACTCACCAGAAAGTCATCAAAGGTGGCATGGTATCACGTCATAGCACATATATGTCGTGATAAAAACATTGCCAATTTGGGCCAAGCTTTATTACAAACCTCTTACAAACCGGAGCCTGTCGCAAGAACCCTCATGGTTTCAATAGGGAAACATGTCCCCTTGTGGGCCAAACGATAATCACTCCCTCGTCTATCCTCGTATTTTCTTCTACACGCGACATGAAACAACTGGAGATTCGCGCTGAACTTTGAAATTATTCAGGGTTCGTTAGACATTTTTTATTCATTAATTGAGTTTTCTAGGCATTTAATGTCCATAATTCAAATCTGAACTGCAAATACATTCTCCAGTGCACCAAAATGGCTAGAAAAAATGTACATGTTTCCTTGGGGTGCATGTTTAGGTCCCATGGAAAGAATGGGAACGAATTCAACTGTCTCGCCGTCCTGGCTTGGCCACAAACATTGCGAATCTCGGTTTTTAAGTCACTGTAAATCCAAAACTCATCAGGAAATCATGAAACTTGGCATGGTGTCACCACATGGTACATATAATTGTCTAATTTGGGTGAAGCTATATTACAAGCCTTTTACAAACCGGAGCCTATCGCAACCCTCGTGGTTCCGGTAGGTAAACATGCCCCTCTTGTGGGCGAAACGATAATCGCTGCCTCTTCTCGCCTTGAACTTTGTTTTATATAGGCAACATAGAATAGCAGGAGTGTCGGGCTGAAATTTGAAACTGTTCAGGGTTCATTTAGCCATTGTCTATATGTATATATATATATTACTAATTACTAAGTTTTCTATGCATTTAATGTAGTCCATAATTCAATTTTGAACTACAACTACATGCTCCAGTGTAGCAAAATGGATAGGAAATCGTACATGTATCATTGGGTGCATGTTTAGGTCTCGTTTAAGGAATGGGAATGAATTACAAACTTGTTGTCGTCCTAAAACATTGAGAATTTCGGTTTTAAATCCTAGTAAGTCAAAACAGTCACCCAAAAAACATGAAACCTGGCATGGTTTCATGACATGGCACATATATGCCGTGGTAAAAAAAATCGTCCAGTTTGAGAAGAGGCGCACACATTAGTAGCCAACGAAGTCCTTTTTGAAACAAAGAACTGACACGTTAATATCACAAACGGTTGTATTATCTTAACCATGTCAAAATTTGACCATACTCAGTGGTGTGCGTGCAGCTGTTTGATTAGACGGGATGAGCGCGAGAAGTCCGCCGTGCACGCTCGAAGGGACGCGTGCGAGCAGTCCGCCGCACAGGCTCGACGGGACGCGTGCATCCTGTCCACCTCACAGGCTCGACGAGACACGTGCGAGAAGCAAGGCCGCCCGTGCTCACCGGGAAGCGAGCTCTTTGAGCTCCATGCACCAGCCGTCGCCCGCCTCGCTCATAACTTCTCCATTAGTGGGTTGATTAAAGTACCTGGACGAAGGGTGTTTGCTTGTGATCCCATGGTGGCATTTTCTTTGTTCGTGTTTTTGACTCATATTCCGCCCTAATTTAAATTGCCACATAGGGCAATGGATAATATGACCACAAATAAAATGGTAATAGATAATACGACGACAAATTTACAATGGCGCAGATAATAATTGTCTTACATATTCCGGATAATTTAAAATGCCACATGCGGCAAAGCCCGGAAGACACGGGGGAAACAGAAGAAGGAAATTGCACACAACGATCTGGGTCGCTACTGTCTCTACTCGTCGATGGATTATCAGGCGGTGAAATCCTCCAGCTCCTTCTTCAATTCCTCATGACTTTGCTTGAAAGGAGCCACGGATTCCTCCACCTCCTGCTCGCGCTCAATCCGGAGCTTCCTCAAGCCACCCATCAGTTCCTCGACGACCGCTTTCAACCTCATCTCTGAGGCACTGCTCTGCTCATGCGGCATCTTCCAGCCGGCGGCCTCCTCCTCCTTCTCAGCGACCAACTTGAGGAGCTTCGCATTGTCACCCATGAGTTGCTTGACGAGGCCGGTTTCCTTGTCAACCGAGGCATCACTGATCTTGAGCAGCTTCATCAAGCCGTCGACCAGCTCCTGCTGCGTAGTGACGCCAGTGAGAATGTCGTTGTCCCTGGCGAAGGACTTCAGGAACGCCGGCTCGTCACGATGGCCGACGCCGCAAATGCGCTTGTGAAAGCCCTCGCGTGCCTGTGAGAGCTCGTTCGAGGGCTCCGCGGCGTGCCGGGACATCTCCGTTGCGGCTGCGGCATCGCGGCGGGACCTCTCTAGTGCTTCCGCGGCCTTGGTCTTTGCTACATGGTTATATGTCCACCCTAAACTCCTCCTACCGGTCATGGCAGAACGACTTGACAGAAAAAACCAGTTTTGTGGGTGATGAGGAGAGGAACTGTGAAGTAATTTTCGAGTGGGTAGTTTTTATAGCCCGGCCGTAGGATTTGCAATTACTTATTGCATTGTAATCAGCAATGTGACGAGAAACAAGGTCAAACTTTATTGATGGCAGAAGGTTGACCACGTAGTTACTCGCCGTTGAGGCGGCCGTGACGAAATCCACTCTGGTGTCCCTGTGCGCGCTCTGGTCGCCGTTGAGGCAAAGTTACAATGGCAACGATTAATAATTCTTAATAATTGTTTACATATTCAGGATAATTTAAAATGCCAAATGCGGCAAGGCCCAGAACACTCATGACCTACATATGCATACAATTATAATAAAATATAAGCTAAAAGACTGAGCTGGCGGCCTTCCGACGATGGTCTTCTCAGACTCCATGATCAGCATAGCACCCTTGCGGTCGTTCACTCCGAGTGTCCCGAACCGCCTCCACCTACGGAGCTGCTGGCGCTGGGAGGCTATTGGGGCTGCTGGGCCTCTTCCAGAAGAGCTTGACAGTGTGCAATCACATGCATGACAACTCCGCGAAATTGCTCCATTTCCATGTCTCTGGCCTGGTAGAAAATTCCATCAATCACCTGCATCCTCAAGATATCACGTTGGCGATGTTCTACTTCGTCGGGGATGTCAACTCCACCAAGGATGCACTCAAGCCTGGCCACCACATCATCAGGATCGAGGTCAACACGGCTGCCGGGGGCAATGATGAAGCCGCAGGCTACCTTTGTCTTGACTGAATCGCTAAGGTCCTCTTCCCATTCCTTGCGGGGCATTAGGCTCTTGATGAGCACTAGTCAAGTAGAGGCATACTAGTGACACTCTGTTTGTCTATGTATTTACACATGTATCATGTTTCCGGTTAATATAATTCTAGCATCAATAATAAACATTTATCATGATATAAGGAAATAAATAATAACTTTATTATTGCCTCTAGGGCATATTTCCTTCATTTTCTTCTCTCCCTCTTCCTCTTCCTCTTTCCTTCCCCTCCTAGTTGGACTAGGAAAGGGGGGAACCTACTCCTAGTAGGAGTAGGATTCACCCCTTGGGGCACGCCCCTTGAGGCCGGCCGCCCCCCTCCTCCCCTCTTTTATATACGGGGGAGGGGGCACCCCATAGACACACAAATTGATTTCTTAGCCGTGTGCGGTGCCCCCCTCCACGGATTTCCACCTCGGTCATATTGTCGTAGTGCTTAGGCGAAGCCCTGCGTCGGTGACTTCATCATCACCATCAACACGTCGTCGTGCTGATGAAACTCTCCCTCAGCCTCAGCTGGATCTAGAGTTCGAGGGACGTCACCGAGCTGAACGTGTGCAGATCGCGGAGATGTCACGTTCGGTACTTGATAGGTTGGATCGCGAAGATGTTCGACTACATCAACTGGGTTACTCAACACGCTTCCGCTTTCGGTCTATGAGGGTACGTAGACACACTCTCCCCTCTCGTTGCTATGCATCTCCTAGATAGATCTTGTGTGATCGTAGGAATTTTTTTGAAATACTGCGTTCCCCAACATTTTCATAGCAAGAAACAGGATGCACTAATTTTTAACGTGGATTTTGGAAAAGCATATGACAAAATCAAGTGGCCTTTTGTGATCTAGATGTTGAGGGCCAAAGGTTTTCTTGATAAGTGGTGTGATTGGGTAATGCATACTATGAGGGGAGGGTATGTTGGGGTGAAAGTGAATGATGAAATTGGACCTTACTTTAAAACCTTTAAAGGACTGAGGCAAGGAGATGCTATGTCTCCCCTGCTATTTGATCTTGTTGCTAATGTGTTATTCATATTAATGAATAATTCTTTAGAAAATGGTTTTATTAAAGGAGTTCTTGGTGATGGCGAAAATAAAGGAGTAAATATTCTACAATATGCAGATGACACAATCTTTCTGCTTAAATATGAAGTGGAAAGTGTGCAAATTTTGAAATTTGTATTGGGGTCATTTGAACAAATGTCTGGGCTTAAAATTAATTTTCACAAAAGTGAATTAATGCTATTTGGAAAAGCAAAAGAGAAGCAAAATTTATATGAGGAGATTTTTACATGAAAAATGGGGACAGTCCCTGTGAAATATCGAGGACTACCATTTTCTGAATCCAGATTCAGAGATGTTCATTGGAACTATGTGACTGAGAAGGTAGAAAAAAGATGTGGGTGTTGGCAAGGGAAATTGCTAGGATCTATCGCCGGGAGAATTACTCTAGTGCAGACTTGTGTGACTAATATACCTCTATTTATGATGTCATTTTATCCTATTCCTAAAGGGTTGATTAAAAAGTGGATTTTTTATAGAGCTAGGCTAGTGTGGCAAGAGGATGAAGATATTAAGAAATATCACTTGGTTAAATGGGAAACTTGTTGTTTGCCCAAGGATGTGGGTGGCTTAAGGATTCTAAATTTCGAAATGATGAATATAGCTCTGCTTGCTAAGTGGTTCTGGAAAATGGAGTAAATGGAGGGATTGTGTCAAGATGTTATAAAAAGAAAATATGGGGGGGCGGGGTAAATGCCTATCCAAGGGCACTAAAAACCTGGAGATTCTCAGTTTTGGTCCAGTCTGATGAAAATCAAAGAAAACTTCTATAGATTTGTTAAAAAAGATTTGGGAAATGGGAAAAACACTAGATTTTGGGGATATATGGGTTGATGATAAAAGCCTTAAAGAAGCTTATCCTAGGATTTATGACCTATGTTTTGATCATAATATTACAGTAGCTGAAGCCCTTCACAAAGGATGGAGGGGATCTAGGTTTAGAAGGACTCTATATGGGGAAACCCTAGATCTATGGAATAGTCTGAAAAGTAGATGTGAGGAGATTGAAATGAAGGGTGATAAAGATAAAATCAAATGGTCTCTTAATGCCGATGGTAAATTTATAGTTAAATCAATGTATAGGAAACTGGTGGCTGATGAACTTAGATTCCCACAGAAATTCGTGTGGAAAATCAAAGTGTCAGCCAAGATTAAGGTTTTTCTTTGGCTAGGCATCAAGAAAAGCATTCTCACGAGGGATTCGCTACTGAAGAGGGGATGGAAAGGGGAAAAACTGTGTATTTTGCGGGATAGATGAATCAGTTGATCATCAGTTTTTTTGCTTGTTCAGCTGCCTCCCTGATTTGGAGTTCAATCAAATGCACATTTGGTTTGAGGAAAACTCCTTTGTCAATGCAAGAATGCTTTTGATCTTGGCTAGATTCTTTCAAGAAAGATGATAAAAAAACCCAGTGTTGGTTGGGGTATCTACTATATGCTAGGCTTTATGGAAAGCCAGAAATGGGATTATTTTTTAGAAGAAAAAAGTCTCTGATCCTATGATTATAATTAAAACAATGACACATTGGATGGGGGATTGGTCTATTTTGCAGATAAAGGAGCAACAAAGAAAGGTGTTGGAGCTGGGGGCAAGATTACTAGAACGAGTAGCAAGTGAAGTTTATGCGACCTCTCAAGGGTGGAGAATAAATGTGGCACGGCTGGAATGACAAGATCTCTTCCCGGAGGGCGACTGGACTGCTTGTTCTACTTGTTTCTTTGTTTTTTTTTGTCCTGTCTTTTTGCATAATTTGAGGCCTTTAGCCTGGGTGAATGTAATAACTTGATATGCTCGAATGTTAGAATTGGAGACTTGCTAGCGGCCGGGGGGGGGGGGGGGGGCAGTTTGCTGCCGAGTGCAATGTGGCGGATCCCTCGTGGGGGCAGTGCTGCATTGTCCTCTTCGCCTTTTCTTTTGGTCTTGTGTTAGTTGTGTCATGTAGCTCGAGAACGATGTGGTTTTTGTTAATCAGAGGGGTGTGAAGCCCTTTTTTATGGAGCGTGCTACATGTCGGTCGGCGGATGTTTTAAAAAGATTCGCCGCCTCGCGAGCCGTTCGATTGTGTGATATGAGCCATTAGTATCTCTTCTCTAAATTCCAGCAACAATACTCTTGTTGCGAAACCTCTCCTCCAATTTTCTGCAACAAGACATTTGTTGCCAAAGCTCTCCTTCACTAATTTTCTGCAACAAGTCCCTTGTTGCAAAACCTTTTCTTCTTTAATTTTCTGCAATAAGATTTTTGCTGTAAAAATTGCAAACACATCTCCCGTCGCGTCTAATTTTCTGTAGCAAGACTCTTGTTGTGAAAATTGCAATAACATCTCCGGCCGCATCGCGCACTAACACAATTGTCTTTTGTTGTTGTCGTTCCGCAACAATGTTGTTGTTGCAGAAACTTGGAGTGGATGGACGTACTACGTGGTGATATGGCTGATGGCCCGCTTGCTAGCGTTGGTGGTGCCAGGATGGTGTTGAGGTTGATGGCGCTCCACGTTGGCGTGGCGGATCTTGTCAGATCCATCGATCCGGTCATCGGGAGGCGTTTGGCAGAAGAAATCCGGCAGGGATGCGCTCGACAATGATGAACTACAGGCGACGGCGCCTACGGGCAGCAGAGCTTGACGACGACGACCTACAAGCGGCGGTGCCTACGGGCAGCGGCGATGGACGACCTACAGGCAGGGGCGCTTGACTAGGCTGTTAGTCATGAGTGCTTGCTCTGCAACAAACCATTTGTTTCGGTCAAGCCAATTGAAATAAGGAGCAAGTTGCGAAAACTGTACTAGGATAGAGATTGCGTGTGAGTCGTTTGATCCAAATCATATCCGACGGTCACAAAGGAGGTTGATGCGAGCACAAACATCCGCCAGTCGAACGCTAGCGTTTTCCTTCTTTTATTAAAAAAAAAGCTCGTCCAGTCCCTTCTACGGGGTGATTCATCTTCTTTTAACCCATATACACCTGTAACCTTTTCCTCATAGTCCTATTTTAGGCGTCGGCAGATGGGGAATAATTTGACGACTAGGTCAGAGGGAGGATCGGGACAATATTTGACCAGTGTCGTGCTTGCGTTTCTGGCGATAGGATCGCGTGTTGAACATCCAGCACGTACCATCGACAAAGATTCCGATGCCTCCTTCGATCTGTACTTTGTCTATGTGTCGGAAAACTAATGCAATTTGAAGGTTCTCCAGTACAAAAGGGGCCCCAAACAGCTCATACGCGTTATGCCGGTATTTCCTGTAACACGGGTTTCACCAAGAAGATACCATTCTGGGCCACGTGCTCGTCAATTGGTATGCACGCAAATCACCTGCTACATCTGTAGACAAACATAAGATGTTTCTACAGTTTGATTTAAACTGCAAAAACATCTTGCATTTGCTTACAGAGGAAGTATATGCCAAGTAGAAACCCCTGTAAATGCTTTTTTTTAAACGGATACAACCCCCTAAATGCTTTGGCAATCTAGGAAATGCTCCCTTTCAGGCTTCAGCTATGTTGTGGTCTGTTGGAACCGTAGAAATGAGGTTTGCTTTGAACGCGGAAGGGTACTTGATCCTTTTGTGATTATGCACACGAATCCCACTCGCTGAACAATTCCTTTTTTTTGCGAGGATCAATGAACAATTCTTGATCGATATTACAGAAAAACAACGGGATGTGATGTGAGGGATAGAACTGCTCGAATCATTATACGATTTTTCTTCAAATGCCGGATATGAAATTACTTGCTTTTCCCTAAAAATAAAAACGATTCGCTTGCGAGGGGCGAGCGCACACACCCAGAGGCTGACCTTTGAAGGCAGGAATCAAATTAAAGCAATATCAGTTCTTTCGGGTAAAGTAAGTATTATCATATTGCCTGATCGCTTTCTATATTAAACGGCAATTTGGCTCTGGCTGGCGCCGACTGCCGACAAATAGTCTCTCGGTCTCAGGTTTTCCGTCGTTCTTAACGTGTCAAAATGAGCTGCCGATTAATTTCGTTCAGAATTTCCCACCGGCAGCAAAAAAAAGACAGATTCGACATGCAAGTCGATGGACAAGCATCTCAAATTCCACCTTTTTAGCGGAAAAAGTGGTGAGCAAATATCTTGAAGACGGCGGGTTCATCGTACGTGGCCATGGCACCATGCACGATCAGCGCTAGCTCTCCTGGGCTATATGGCCTATATATATAGGCTGGTGGCATCGCTTCTTCTCAGCTAAATCACACGATCGAACGACAACGATCGAGTACTCGAAGAAGCTGTCTGTGTATGTATAGAAGCATGGAGAGCAACCGCAGGGACCTGCAGCCACCGCCAGGTAATTGCTACTCGTAGAACATTTGGTTTTAATACCTAGACTTTTCACTGTCTCCGGATGCACCAAAAATAACTTTTTAATGTAAAAAATCAACTTTAAATTTTCTTGTTAACCTGGATCACCTGCTCCGATTTCGTCAGGCTACCCGACGGCAGCGGACACGGTGCCAGCAGGGGGCGACGGCTCGCCGCGCCGGGAAGAGACGAGGCAACGCGGCCGGAAAACTGGTTTCCTCGATGCATGGTATGCACGCACAAGCTCTCGTCGTTTCGTTACACATTTTATGTTTAACTTTGTATGCTTGAGCTAGTATATAAATTCACGTGCGGCATCACAACGTTGTAAGAGCCTGCCACTAATTTCGTGTGATGGATGCATGTATGCTTTTCAGTGTCGCCGCACTGTGCTGCTGCTGGCTGTGCGACCTGTGCTGCGTCTAGATTGGACGGCGAAAGCATACGAGTTTAGTTGCTTATTAGGAAGCAAGTTTTGATCAGGGCTTCCTTATCAAGAGTATCCAGAATCACGAGTTATATCATCTCGTTATGTCGTTGCTTTGTAATCTGGGTTGTGTATGCGTCGTCCTATATGTGTGCTTGTGACTTTGCCTTAATTCTCTCGTTTTTCCTTTTGGATTGGGGTGTGTAACTATCCATATCGTTGCGATGCAATGAGTTTGTTTCTTCATGGAGCTGATCCTCAGCTGGTATTTGTATGGTAAAAGCAACTCACTCCGCAGCTCTTTATCGAAAAAAACTCACTTTGCAGCTTCGAAGAATACGTGTGCTATAGGCTATAGCCACTGGCCCCTGTATAATAATGTTAAAGATAGTTAAGACAATCTAGTGGCGAATCCATAACGGGAATCAATGGATGACCTCAAAGAACTAAACTAATTAAATCGGCACATACCAATAAACATCTAACACTTGATCGGGGTCCCTCTAGTCCCCTGGAAAGATGAAGCTTAACGCGCTCGCGCCACTCGTTGCCAAGGTCGACAAGTACCTCTTGGGTTGACGTGTCCTCATGCTCTCTCTCCCAGTGCCCCACCACCCTGCTTAGTGTGGTGCTTGTTGTGCAAAGTGAGTTTTACAAAGTGACACACAAGTCTGAAGGCCAGAAACAAAAGCCTGCTCTCCTGGCACCGCGCCAAGATCCAATTCTTAGACTAAAAAACGAATGCGCAAAAAGACAATGATCGACAATGAAGATTTGTTGTTGAAGACTCTCACATTGTGCTCCTTCGAAAGCTCACAATAAACAAGCATGAGGAGAGTTGAAGTTGTCCTTTGCGTGCCACCACTTCTATCTACCACAGATTTAACGGTGTTGAAGGTATGCAGGAGCTAGGATCAATGGAAAAAAATACGGGATGCCGTCTTCGGGACGCGGTTGCAAAGCTTGCACATGTCATAGTTTAGCCAACCACTCTTGACGAGCCAATCCGTCGCCCGTCGTCCACACGGTTTTGGAGTATGAGCCATGAGAAAACTTATCGAGGACTGGGGATTTTCGACACCGCACTCTTCATATTTGTCTTAATGGCTCTCAAGAATTACGCCTTATATGCCACTGGTAGAAAAAGGGCATGTTGTCCCGGTTCGTAAGGGCCTTTTGTCCCGGTTCTGGAACCGAGACTAAAGGGTCGGTACTAATGCCCTGTCCCTTTAGTCCCAGTTCAATCCAGAACCGGGACAGATGGGCCTGCACGTGGCCTGTGCGTGGAGCCCAGGCAGGAGACCCTTTGGTCCCGGTTGGTGGCACCAACCGGGACCAATAGGCATCCACGCGTCAGCATTTTTGTGGCTGGGGTTTTTGTTTTTTTTTTGAAGGGGGGGGGGGGGGTTTGGGGGTTTTGGGGGGTTAATTTAGGTGTTTCATATATTGTGTTAGCTAGCTATAATTAATAGAGAGAAGTGTCCTCTCTTATGTCCGTGCTTGGTCGACGCTACGTACTATACATACGTATAGAGAGGACTAGACACACTAGCCAGCTAGTAAGAAAACGAAGAAAACAGAAGATCGTCATGAACATATATGCATACAGAGAGAAGTGATATCGACCACCTCTCCTTCTCCGATAGATTGGTCGAACAACAAGTTCTCGTATATCTATCCGACACTACCGGCTACATATATACAATAATTATCTCTTACAAATATAATCATACGGACTCAGGGTCCACATAGAATTCTCCGTCTTCAGGGATCACGTGGTCAAGAAAGAATACCGCCAATTCCTCTTGAATTGCTCGCATGCGAGCTGATGCTAGGAGTTCATCCCGCTTCCGAAACATCTAATTTAAAAAAGGGGGTCAATACATATATATATGAATGAATGAAACTCAACACAAATGATGGTAATAAAATAAAATTGTGAATGTTGTTATTTACGTACTTCATATTGTTCGTCAGTGTAGCCCCACTCACAGGTCGTGTGGCGGATGGACTCGCAAACATAGTATCCACAGAAATCATTCCATTGTTCCTGCCACAACCACTTTACAAGAAATAGAGGTCAATCAAACTGATAAGCAAGAATGCCAAATGGTATTGATGAAACTAGCGCTTGAATGACTAGTAGATGCGCGGAACATGCTACTATAGTACTTACTTTCGGGTGTCTAAATTGCAGCTCCTTCGGCAGTCCCGGAGCTTTTCTGGTGAATTTTCTCCAAACCCTGCCGGACAAAGAAAACAATTACTTGATAATGATCGATTTAACTTACTTCTCGAGTATTTGAGTCATGTCTGCATAGTCCTGGGGATCTTTTCGTCTTGAGTCTAAGACGGTTACTAGTCCCTGCTCAAGCTTAATCTCTAGGAGAATATAGTGGAAACTGCACACGCATGCATAACTCATCAATTACATTACTATAACCTTGACTAATATATAAGGGAAACCGAATACGCACAAGACAGTAACACTCACTTGAAGTTGTAAGGAAAGAGTATTATATCTTTGTTTTCATTTATTACGAACGATCGTAGCAAGTTGGCCTTGGTAGCTGCGGCATGAAATTTAACCTGAGTTGCATCTATGAGATATGTGTTAATGAACCCAATATCACCGACTTGTCTTTTCTTCAATTCGGCGATCTTCAATCTCCATAATATAGTGAGGGTGATTATAAATACATGCAATGAAAGAGCTGAGCTATATAGAGAGACTTAATGACAGAAGTAGTACTACTTACAGACAGTAGCAGGCGACCGTTGTTTTATCGAGGGCCAATTGATTGAAAAACTGATAGAACTCCTCAAATGGAACAGGCAACAGTTCAATTCCAACGAGGTCATGCTCCTTTTTAACTTTCACATACAAAGTACTCCTCCCCCCAGAGTCTCTGTAGATTTTCAAGTACCAATCATGCAATCTTCGCATCATCGTTGATAGAGATCTTTCATCTTTGACGAGAGGCTTCCCGTACTCGTATCTTTGTATCTGCACATCCATGGG
Source organism: Triticum urartu (assembly GCF_056163025.1). Classification (NCBI taxonomy): domain Eukaryota; kingdom Viridiplantae; phylum Streptophyta; class Magnoliopsida; order Poales; family Poaceae; genus Triticum; species Triticum urartu. The sequence continues at coordinate 410,161,967 of NC_141873.1, forward strand.
TTCATAATGTACATCGTCGGGCAGGTAATCTGCAAGATTGCTATAACCGGGCACCATCCTCGGATCATTAGCGACGTTGTGGCTAGGCACCTTGAGCGGGGGGCACGATTGCTTCGCTTGTTCGCCGAGCTGGGCAATTGGTTTCCCAGCTCGTTGTTCTTTCAGCCTTTGATCACTGACAGTACTTCCCGACCGCTCCGCTTCGGCAAATTCCTTTCCAATAATGCGCTCATAGTTTCCTTTCGGCGGAGACTTTGGTGGTTTTGTCAGGGCAGCCAGAGTGCGCTTCGCTTTCACCAGATCTACCTTCTCCTCCGGAAGTGGATGTCTCTTTGCTTTCAACCCTTGAAACCAGTCATCCACTTCGGTTCGTGCGATCTCGGCGTTCTCCTCCGGGGTCCTCTCGTATGGTAACTTCTCTGGAGTCTTCAGAGAAGGACCGAATCTGTATGTCCTCCCGCCTCTGGTTGTACTGCTAGACGCCGACCGAGCAGACGGAGCGATTGTCTTCTTTACTTGCTTACGAGGAGAAGGACTACGACGCGCCGGAGCAGCCGGAGCGGCGGCAGGTCTCTTCTGCCCTTGCTGACGAGGCGGAGAAGGAGGAGGCTGGCTGTTCGGGCGCGTCGGCGCAGGCGGAGAAGGAGGCGGAGTGCCGCCACGCGCTGGAGAAGGAGCCGGTCGAGTGCCCTGATCGTCACTCGCCGGAGGAGGAGGCGGTGGAGGAGGCGGAGTGCCCTGACTCGCCGGAGGAGGAGGCGGTGGAGGAGGCAGAGTGCCCTGACTTGCCAGAGGAGGAGGAGGAGGCAGAGGCGTCCAGTTCGGAAGGTTGATGAGCTCCTTCCGCCATAGGCATGGAGTCTTCAGAGCAGACCCCAGCCTAGTCTCCCCTTCACCGGTAGGGTGGTCAAGCTAGAGGTCCTCAAATCGCTCCGTTATTTCATCCACCATCACCCTAGCATATCCTTCTGGAATCGGCCGACAGTGAAAAGTTGCGCCGGGTTCAGTAGGATAAACAGAGCCAACAGCCGCCTTAACCTTCAAATTCATCCATTCCGTCATAAGGTGGCAATTTTGAGACTCCGTGATAGCATCCACGGGATAGCTGGCAGGAGCCGTCAAGGCATGCTCCGGCTGAAGCAGCTCGGTGGAAGCCACGCCGCTTCTGCGCTGAGATGGCGGGGTAGCTTCGGGGGAAGCTTCGGCACTACGTTTTCTGCGATTTGCTTCTCGTTCCTCTATCGCGTCTACCCTTGTTTGCAGTGCCTGGATTTGGGTCTGCTGCACTTTTTTCCTCCTCTCATGGGATTTGTAACCGCCTGCATCCGGAAACCCAACCTTCCACGGAATGGAGCCTGGCGTGCCTCGTGTCCGTCCAGGGTGCTCAGGATTCCCGAGGGCCATTGTGAGCTTGTCATTCTCTCTGTCTGGAAAGAACGTCCCTTGCTGTGCTGCTTCGATATACTGCTTAAGCTTCCTGACTGGTATGTCCATTTGATCGTTCATCCAAATGCACTTCCCTGTTACAGGGTCCAAGGTTCCGCCAGCCCCGAAGAACCAAGTCCGGCAACGGTCTGGCTAGTTAATTGTCTCTGGTTCGATCCCTTTATCAACCAGATCATTCTTAGTCTTGGCCCACTTAGGCCGGGCTACGAGGTTGCCACCTGACCCCGTGCGATGGTGATGCTTCTTCTTCGCAGCATTTTGCTTGTTTGTCGCCGACATCTTCTTACTCTTTTCCGATGTCTTGTGGGCCACAAATGCGGGCCAGTGATCTCTGATCTTCTCATATCTGCCCTTGAATTCTGGTGTCATCATTTTCGACAAACTTATTCAGCTCTTTCTTCCACCTCCTGAATAGTCCTGCCATCCTCTTAAGAGCAAAAGACTTGATTAATTGCTCTTTAACTGGGTTCTCTGGATTATCCTCTGGAGGTAGGGTGAAATTTGACTTCAGCTCAGTCCAAAGATCATTTTTCTGCATATCATTTACATAAGACACCTCAGGGTCTTCTGTAGCCGGCTTAAACCATTGCTGGATGCTGATCGGGATCTTGTCCCTAACTAGAACCCCGCACTGAGCAACAAATGCGTTCTTTGTTCGGATGGGTTCAATCGGTTGGCCGTCGGGCGCGATTGCTATGATCTCAAACCTTTCATCCGAGCTCAACTTTTTCTTCGGGCCTCGTCTCTTTACCGAAGTTGTGCTCGATCCGGAGGGCTAGAAAAAAGAACAAAGACTTAATTAATATGTGTACATACCAAAACAATGAATGCATCAATTAGCTAGTCAGCACAAGCTTAACTAATATATATACCTGGCCGGACTTGGTTCGGTCACCGGAGCCGTCATCACGGTCTCCTTCTTGCACCGACATTGGGTCACCGGAGCCGTCCTCATGTTCTTCTTCTTGCACCGGCATTAGGTCAGCGTAGCCAGCTTCTTCACCCTCTCCTTCCAGACCATCGGTGTCGTTGAGAAACAACGAGACGGCATCACTTCCTTCTGCGATTATGTCCCTCAACAACGCTTCTTTTGCTTCGTCTCGGGCGGTGTCCATAGTTTCTACAAATATTTACAACATGGCAATTATTATTCAAACATGACAGATGGATATATTAGTGGCAAACGTAGAACTAGCTACCTAATCATAGTAAGGAATCATATATATTAATTAGTGGCCTCGACGCTGCTTCTCTAGGGTTTGGGGTGGTCTCGACAACGCTTCAAGGGTTTGGGGTGGCCTCGAGAACGCTTCAAGGAGGGGGTAATATCGACCCCCCCCCCCCCACGTGTTGAAGCTATCGGGAGGGGGTATATATCGACAACGACGACACTACATCTATGTCCCTCGACAACCCTCATTCCCGATAAAAAAAAAGAGGAAGAAGAAGAAAAAAAAGAGGAGAAGAAAGAATAGAGCAGAAGAACTCCTCTATTCTTTCTTCTCCTCTTTTTTTTCTTCTTCCTCTTCTTTTTTTATCCTCTTCTTCCTCTCATGTTCGAGAGGATCGCCGAGGGGTCGGGAGGTTGCCTAGTGTCAAAGGATTCAACAAAACCATGTCTTCATCATTAGGCGAAAGTAACAGGTGCATGATGGTATGAAGCTCTCCAAAGTTATTTTGGAACGGAGTCCTATATAGGATAATTCACTTTTTGGTACAAAGTTCAGCAAGAACCTTCCAAATATCGTTATTTAGAAGGCCTTTGCTGAAATTCATACAAAAAGGCAAATTATCCTATCCGGGACACCATTCCAAAATAACTTTGGAGGACTTCGTCATGCCCTGGTTACTTCTGGCTAATGATGAAGCCATGGATTTCTTCAATACTTTGACACTAGGAAACCTCTCTCTCAACCCCTCGGCGATTCTCGACCCCTCGAACCCTCGATGACCCTGGAACCCTCGACCCCTCGGCGATCCTCTTCTTCCTCTCATGTTCGAGAGGATCGCCGAGGGGTCGGGAGGTTGCCTAGTGTCAAAGGATTCAACAAAACCATGTCTTCATCATTAGGTGAAAGTAACAGGTGCATGATGGTATGAAGCTCTCCAAAGTTATTTTGGAACGGAGTCCTAGATAGGATAATTCGCTTTTTGGTACAAAGTTCAGCAAGAACCTTCCAAATATCGTTATTTGGAAGGCCTTTGCTGAAATTCATACAAAAAGGCAAATTATCCTATCCGGGACACCATTCCAAAATAACTTTGGAGGACTTCGTCATGCCCTGGTTACTGCTGGCTAATGATGAAGCCATGGATTTCTTCAATACTTTGACACTAGGAAACCTCTCTCTCGACCCCTCGGCGATCCTCGACCCCTCGAACCCTCGACGACCCTGGAACCCTCGACCCCTCGGCGATCCTCTTCTTCCTCTCATGTTCGAGAGGATCGCCGAGGGGTCGGGAGGTTTCCTAGTGTCAAAGGATTCAACAAAACCATGTCTTCATCATTAGGCGAAAGTAACAGGTGCATGATGGTACGAAGCTCTCCAAAGTTATTTTGGAACGGAGTCGTAGATAGGATAATTCACTTTTTGGTACAAAGTTCAGCAAGAACCTTCCAAATATCGTTATTTGGAAGGCCTTTGCTGAAATTCATACAAAAAGGCAAATTATCCTATCCGGGACACCATTCCAAAATAACTTTGGAGGACTTCGTCATGCCCTGGTTACTTTCGGCTAATGATGAAGCCATGGATTTCTTCAATACTTTGACACTAGGAAACCTCTCATATATATCCATCTATAGCCACATACATATATAAATGGAAAAAATGCTATGAATAAAACTACATATATATCAATGCATACATCCATGGATCATCATTGCTCATATATCCATAGTCATATATAAAAACTTTCTGCCTACGAACAAAAAACTTTCTATGAACAAAAAACTTTGTATGAACAAAAAACATTTTTGACATATTTAGCACATTCTAAATTTTCATAACTCTTTTACAACCACAAAAATTACTCCAACTTCATGACAGTACCCACACTCCATTTCACCAAAAACCTTCTGATCCATAGTTTAAATTTTTTAAATTTCATTTAAATGAAATTTGAACCAGATTCAAATTCCTTGCTGAAAACCTATTCTAAACCAATCAAAAAATTCTGAAATTTTGCCATATACACAGAGAACATACATACATATATACATTTTTATAAAAATGCAAACAACAAAAAAGTCTAAATAAGGACATATACACGCTCCTTCTTTTCCTTCTTCTTCCTTCTTCCTCTTTTCTTCTCCAACACAACACTTTTTTTCTTAAATGTTACATATGAACATATAAAGAACATTATATAGCATATACAGAGCATTATATATACAGTGAACATACATACATACATCTTAACAAAAAAAATGAAAAATAGGCCGCGGTGGTCGGCGACGGCGACGATGGTTGGCGGTGGAGCTTACGGATGGCATGCGGGGACGACAATGAGAAGGAAAGGGGAGGAGGCAGGGGCTCACAGCGCGGGGAGAGGTCGAGGTCGCCGGCCGGAATCGGTGTGGCGGCGGACGAACGGCCTATGGGATGAACGGGTCGCGGGAGCCGGCGTGGTGCTTCCCCGAAGCGACGGCGACAACGGGCACGGGGAGGGGTCAGGGCCGGCCTGAGGCAGAGGCGGTGGCGCGTGGGGCAGGGACGGCGTCAGGGCGATGCGGGGCAGCGGTGGCATCGAGGCGGTGAGGTCGGGACAGCGGTGGAGCGGAGCGGCGACGGCGTCGGGGCGGCGCGGTGAGGCGGACGGCGACGACGTGGGGTGGCGCGCGGCGACGGGGGCGGCGACGATGGGCACGGGCGACAGGGCAGAGGGCGGCGGGGCAGCGGGAGAATGAGGAACTGAATGAAAATTTCACGAGTGTTTTCTTACATATTGAGACCATTGGTCCCGGTTCGTGGAACCAACTGTGACCAATGGTCCCCTTTAGTCCCGGTTGGTGGCACCAACCGGGACCAAAGGTCTCTTTTCAGCAGCCCAAAGGGCGGGAAGCGGAGGCCTTTGGTCCCGGTTGGTGGCACCAACCGGGACTAAAGGGGGGCATTGGTCACGGTTGGTGCCACGAACCGTGACCAATGCCCCCTTTAGTCCTGGTTGGTGCCACTAACCGGGACCAATGGCCTTGTGCTGCCCCGCGTCAAAAGTTTAGTACCACCTCGCTAGCTGAGAGAGCTCGAGAGTGGTTTATAAGCGCTGTTGCGCCCACCCTCCCAAGCTCCTCTCAACTGCAGGCTTTCGGGCCTAATCTGTCACTGCAATGCCTGTGGGCCTACTGGGCCTGCTGCGGGCCTGAATCCTGGCCCATGGTAAGGTTTCTAGTCGTATTCAGGCCGTGTTGGCCCAGTAGGTGGCATTTTTTTGTTTTTTTGTTGCTTTATTTATTTTCTTTTGTTTTTTGCTTTATTTTTTAATTCCTTATGCTTTCAGTTTTAGAAAAATTATAAACTTTTTGTTAATGACATTAGTTTTCAAATTTGAAAACACTTTTTTAGTTTTTTTGTTTTCTTTGTTGCTTTATTTATTTTATTTTGTGATTAACTTTACTATAAAAATAGTTTTTTCCTGTTTTTTTTATTTGTTTTTTGCATTATTTATTTTCTTTTGTTTTTTTGCTTTAATTTTTAATTCTGTTTGCTTTTAGGTTAGCAAAATTATAAACTTTCTGTTAGTGCCATTAGTTTTAGAAAAATTATAAACTTTCTGTTAGTGCCATTAGTTTTCAAATTTGAAAACACTTTTTTAATTTTTTTTGTTTTCTTTGTTGCTTTATTTATTTTATTTTGTGATTAACTTTACTATAAAAATAGTTTCTTCCTGTTTTTTTGATTTGTTTTTTGCATTATTTATTTTCTTTTGTTTTTTGCTCTAATTTTTAATTCTGTTTGCTTTTAGGTTAGCAAAATTATAAACTTTTTGTTAGTGCCATTAGTTTTCAAATTTGAATAGTTAAAATTTGAATTCTTTGAAAATTGTTTGAATCACAAGTTTTTGATTAACTTACTAAAAAAATGAGAATAGATGCGCTTATAGAGAAAATTCAACCTAAATTCCTAGTAAATTTCTATGAATTTCAGAGAAATTCACTATGAATTTAGGTTAAACTTTTCTCTATTAGGGCATCTATTTTCACTTCGAGAGGAGCTCAACAAGGCCGAGAGGGAAGGGCTTATAAACCGGTGTGAGCCCCCTTCGGTTGGTGAGGTGGGACTAAACTCTGCCCGCAACGAGGACCAACCCTTTAGTCCTGGTTTGTGGCACAAACCAGGACTAATGGTCATGGGCCAGGGGCGAGGTGCAAAATTATAAACTTTCTGTTAGTGCCATTAGTTTTAGAAAGTTGAAAGTTGAAAGTTGGCATGGGCCAGGGACTAATGGTCATGGTATTACGAGGGCCGAACCATAAGACATGAAAGCATTTCAAATGAACTCTGAAAAAGTTGAAAGTTGGGATGGTATCATAATTTCACCCACATAGCATGTGCATGTACAAAACGGACAATGGTAGCATGTTCGTGTGTTACAAAGTTGGCATGGTATCATCATAATAGTTGCGGGAGAAAGTCTTCACTTTTTCTTCGCTTGTGTCATTTGCTTATTGCGCCGTAACCATGGATAATCTTCATTGTTTATCAGGATGCTTGGGCCAGCCTTGACATTGAAGGGAGGAATTTCATGAAACTTTTCATAATCTTCAGACATGTCTGTCTTGCCGTCCACTCCCAGGATGTCCCTTTTTCCTGAAAGAACTATGTGGCGCTTTGGCTCATCGTATGATGTATTCGCTTCCTTATCTTTTCTTTTTCTAGGTTTGGTAGACATGTCCTTCACATAGATAACCCGTGCCACATCATTGGCTAGGACGAACGGTTCGTCAGTGTACCCAAGATTTTTCAGATCCACTGTTGTCATTCCGTACTATGGGTCTACCTGTACCCCGCCGCCTAACAGATTGACCCATTTGCACTTAAACAAAGGGACCTTAAAATCAGGTTCGTAGTCAAGTTCCCATATGTCCACTATGTAACCATAATATGTGTCCTTTCCGCTCTCGGTTGCTGCATCAAAGCGGACACCGCTGTTTTGGTTGGTGCTCTTTTGATCTTGGGCGATCGTGTAAAATGTATTCCCATTTATCTCGTATCCTTTGTAAGTCAATACAGTCAAAGATGGTCCCCTGGACAACAAGTACAACTCATCACAAACAGTGGTGTCACCTCTGAGACGTGTTTCCAACCAACTGCTGAAAGTCCTGATGTGTTCACATGTAATCCAGTCGTCGCACTGCTCTGGGTGTTTGGAGCGCAGACTGTTCTTGTGTTCATCGACATATGGGGTCACCAAGGTAGAGTTCTGTAGAACTGTGTAGTTTGCTTGAGACCAAGAATATCCGTCCCTGCATATTATTGAGTTTCTTCCAAGAGTGCCTTTTCCAGTCAGTCTCCCCTCATACCGCGATTTAGGGAGACCTATCTTCTTAAGGCCAGGAATGAAGTCAACACAAAACCTGATAACATCCTCTGTTTGATGGCCCATGGAGATGCTTCCTTCTGGCCTAGCGCGGTTATGGACATATTTCTTTAGGACTCCCATGAACCTCTCAAAGGGGAACATATTGTGTAGAAATATGGGCCCCAGGATGACAATCTCGTCGACTAGATGAACAAGGACGCGCGTCATGATATTGAAGAAGGATGGTGGGAACACCAGCTCGAAACTGACAAGACATTGCGCCACATCACTCCTTAGCCTTGGTACGATTTCTGGATCGATCACCTTCTGAGAGATTGCATTGAGGAATGCACATAGCTTCACAATGGCTAATCAGACGTTCTCCGGTAGAAGCCCCCTCAATGCAACCGGAAGCAGTTGCGTCATAATCACGTGGCAGTCATGAGACTTTAGGTTCTGAAACTTTTCTATGGCATATTTATTATTCCCTTTATATTCGACGAGAAGCCAGTCGTGACCTTCATACTGAGCAGGCATTCAAAGAAGATTTCTTTCTCTTATTTCGTAAGAGCATAGCTGGCAGGACCTTTATACTGCTTTGGAGGCATGTCATCTTTTTCGTGCAAACGTTGCAGGTCCTCCCGTGCCTCAGGTGTATCTTTTGTCTTCCCATACACGCCCAAGAAGCCTAGCAGGTTCACGCAAAGGTTATTCGTCACGTGCATCACGTCGATTGAGGAGCGGACCTCTAGGTCTTTCCAGTAGGGTAGGTCCCAAAATATAGATTTCTTCTTCCACATGGGTGCGTGTCCCTCAGCGTCATTCGGAACAGCTAGTCCACCGGGAGCCTTTCCAAAGATTACGTAGTGTAAATCATTGACCATAGCAAGCACGTGATCACCGGTGCGCATGGTGGGCTTCTTCCGGTGATCTGCCTCGCCTTTGAAATGATTTCCTTTCTTTCGACATTGATGGTTGGTCGGAAGAAATCGACGATGGCCCAGGTACACATTCTTCCTGCATTTGTCCAGGTGTATACTTTCAGTGTCATCTAAACAGTGCGTGCATGCGTGGTATCCTTTGTTTGTCTGTCCTGAAATGTTACTGAGAGCGGGCCAATCGTTGATGGTCACGAACAGCAATGCCTTAAGGTTAAATTCCTCATGTCTATGCTCATCCCACGTACGTACACCGTTTCCATTCCACAGCTGTAAAAGTTCTTCAACTAATGGCCTTAGGTACACATCAATTTCGTTGCCGGGTTGCTTAGGGCCTTGGATGAGAACTGGCATCATAATGAACTTCCGCTTCATGCACATCCAAGGAGGAAGGTTATACATACATAGAGTCACGGGCCAGGTGCTATGATTGCTGCTCTGCTCCCCGAAAGGATTAATGCCATCCGCGCTTAAAGCAAACCATACATTCCTTGGGTCCTTTGCAAACTCATCCTAGTACTTTCTCTCGATTTTTCTCCACTGCGACCCGTCAGCGGGTGCTCTCAACTTCCCATCTTTCTTTCGGTTCTCACCGTGCCATCGCATCAACTTGGCATGCTCTTCATTTCTAAACAGACGTTTCAACCATGGTATTATAGGAGCATACCACATCACCTTCGCATGAACCCTCTTCCTGAGGGGCTCGCCGTCAACATCACCAAGGTCATCTCGTCTGATCTTATACCGCAATGCACCGCATACCGGGCATGGATTCAGATCCTTGTATGCACCGCGGTAGAGGATGCAGTCATTAGGGCATGCATGTATCTTCTCCACCTCCAATCCTAGAGGGCATACGACCTTCTTTGCTGCATATGTACTGTCGGGCAATTCGTTATCCTTTGTAAGCTTCTTCTTCAATATTTTCAGTAGCTTCTCAAATCCTTTGTCAGCCACAACATTCTCTGCCTTCCACTGCAGCAATTCCAGTACGGTACCGAGCTTTGTGTTGCCATCTTCGCAATTGGGGTATAACCCTTTTTTGTGATCCTCTAACATGCGATCGAACTTCAGCTTCTCCTTTTGACTTTCGCATTGCGTCCTTGCATCGACAATGACCCGGCGGAGATCATCATCATCGGGCACATCGTCTGGTTCTTCTTGATCTTCAGCAGCTTCACCCGTTGCAGCATCATTGGGCACATCGTCTGGTTCCTCTTGATCTTCACCAGCTCCCGTCGTTGCAGCATCACCGTATTCAGGGGGCACATAGTTTTCATCGTACTCTTCTTCTTCGCCGTCTTCCATCATAACCCCTATTTCTCTATGCCTCGTCCAAACATTATAGTGTGGCATGAAACCCTTGTAAAGCAGGTGGGAGTGAAGGATTTTCCGGTTAGAGTAAGACCTCGTATTCCCACATTGAGTGCATGGACAACACATAAAACCATTCTGCTTGTTTGCCTCAGCTGCATCGAGAAACTCATGCACGCCCTTAATGTACTCGCGGGTGTGTCTGTCACCGTACATCCATTGCCGGTTCATCTGCGTGCATTATATATAATTAAGTGTCCAAATTAATAGAAGTTCATCATGACATTAAAACCAAAGTGCATACGTAGTTCTCATCTAACAACATATAGCTCTCTAGAGCATCTAATTAATTAAACCATACATTGAAACTATGTAAAACATTTCAATGCGAAAACAAATGCGATCATAATCGCAACCAAGGTAACAATTGATCCAACGGCATAATGATACCAAGCCTCGGTATGAATGGCATATTTTCTAATCTTTCTAATCTTCAAGCGCATTGCATCCATCTTGATCTTGTGATCATCGACGACATCCACAACATGCAACTCTAATATCATCTTCTCCTCCTCATTTTTTTTATTTTGTCCTTCAACAAATTGTTTTCTTCTTCAACTAAATTTAACCTCTCGACAATAGGGCCGGTTGGCATTTCCGATTCACATACATCCTACATAAATAAAATCTATGTCATGTTGGTCGGCATAATTTTCATAAACAATAAATGAACCAATAGTTATAAAGATAATATATATACCACATCCGAATCATAAACAGGACGAGGGCCGACGGGGGCGGATACCAAAACCATCGCACTATATAAGATGCAATAATAAAAGTAATAAAATAATACAAGTATCTATGTAAACATACAAGTAAGAATATTTTTCCTTTCAGAAAGAAGATAAGAACAAGAGGCTCACCACGGTGGTGCCGGCGATGAGCTCGGCGCGGGTGATCGACGGCGGTGAAGACGGGGACGGGGCGTGACGGACCGCTAAACCTAGACAAATATTATGGAAAATGGAGCTTGGAGGTCGAGCTTGGAGAGGAGAAAGCTTAAGTAGTGTGGCTCGGGCATTCCATCGAACACCTTGTGTGCATAGGAGGTGAGCTAGAGCACCACCAAGCCCTCTCCCCCTCGGCCAGAGAAAAACAGAGCACTGGGGTGCTCTGCTCGCGAGCGGGGGGTATATATAGGCACCTCATTGGTCCCGGTTGGTGACATGAGCCGGGACTAAAGGGGAGCCTTTGGTCCCGGTTCAAGCCACCAACCGGGACCAATGGTGGTGGGCCAGGAGCGAGGCCCATTAGTCCCGGTTCATCCCACCAACCGGGACCAAAAGGTCCAGATGAATCGGGACCAATGGCCCATGTGGCCTGGCCGGCCCCCTGGGCTCAGGAACCGGGACCAATGCCCACATTGGTCCCAGTTCTGGACTAAACCGGGACTAATGGGCTGACCCGGCCTGGACCAAAGCCCTGTTTTCTACTAGTGTGCCAAGGTCGTCGAGTACTTTCTGTCGAGAATCTTCCAAGAAATAAAATGGTCTTGATTTGGTTCTCACAAAGGGCAGTTTTCGTAGTGTGTAGAACTCGCAAGCTCAAGCCGTGCGAGTCGCTAAATGCCGAAGAAGACACCCCCCCTTTTAATGATCCAAGGCCCCCTACATCTCAACGCCAAAATAGCAACCAAAGGCGACCGCCCTTCCTCAAATCAAACTCTAAGGCCTCCTTTGATTTGTAGGAACCTTCTAGGAATCCCATATGATATGATTTGTATAGAAAAAATTTATTTAGAGCCATTTGGTTTCTAGGAATAGAATTATATTCCTATGGAGGAATTCTTCATATCCTCCACATTTCATAGGAAAATAAACATTAGCCTAGACTCAATGGAAAAAATTCTATGATATGAACCAAAGGAAATCTTTTTTTTCTATTCCTATTCATAGGATTTTAGATACATGTCATCTTATTTTCTATGACTTTTCTATCCTATGAACCAAAGGAGGCTTAAACTTTCATTTCAGCGATCAAGCTGTGAGCACGGGCACATTTTTGAGGTCATGGACACTTTTTTTAGAATAAGACTACCCAAAGTGAGAGTATCATATGTAGTAACATCACACATATCTAGATAAAATAGATGATGTGGCAATCAATAAATGAAGAAAGAGAGGCATATGGTAACATAGCTAGTTATTAGTAGTATGAGTAACATCACACATATCAAGACAAGACGGAGTCTATAGCCTAATAAATAAAGTGTTGCATGTCACCACATATACTCCCCACTATAGAGATAATAACATAGACTAGTAACATAGGTATGTTATTAGTCTAAGTTACTCCCCATTGTGGCTAGTCTAAGGGCACCATTGGGCGCCGGTGCGCCGGCCGAAAGTTTTGGCCGGTCAGCCCCCAACCGTAGGATTAGTCCACCCTTTCCCTTGATACCCCGAGTCATTTTTCTACCTCTCTTGACGCTTGGTCAATGGCTGGATAAAACGCCATGACCCACATGACTCTGCCCAGATAGCCGCGCGCACGTCCAGCTTGAGCGAGGCATAGCAGTAGCCTCGCGTCACTGTCTCACCGTGGCATCGGTGTTCAAGCGAAGCATGCCGACACGGAAGTTGCAGCTTGGGGCAAAGCATGTGTCCCCCGCACAGGTCATAGCACCCCCCCTCGCCCCACTCCTCGCCGGCTGCAGCTCCGCCATGGGCGGTTGCAGCTTGCAGCCAAGCCGGTTCAAGCATTTCGCCTAACCGGTCGTACCACGCTGTCGCCCCACCTTTCACGCCTTTCTCGTTAGGGGTTGTGGCGCACGATGCTACTTCTTGAGCTTGTGTTGGTTTTCCCTTGAAAAGGAAAGGGTGATGCAGCAAAGTAGAGATAAGTATTTCCCTCAGTTTGAGAACCAAGGTATCAATTCAGTAGGAGATAACGCACAAGTCCCCTAATACCTGGCCAAACAATCAAACAACTTGCACCCAATGCGATAAAGGGGTTGTCAATCCCTTCATGATTACTTGCAAAAGTGAGATCTGATAGAGATAGATAAATGGTAAACTAAATATTTTTGGTATTTTTGGTTTATATATCGGAAAGTAAAAGATTGCAAAAATAGTAGATCGAATACTAATATTATAGATTAGAAACTTATATGATGGAAAATAGACCCGGGGGCCATAGGTTTCACTAGAGGCTTCTCTCAAGATAGCAAATAATACGGTGGGTGAACAAATTACTGCCGAGCAATTGATAGAAAAGTGCAAAGTTATGACGATATCTAAGGCAATGATCATGAATATAGGCATCACGCCCGTGTCAAGTAGACCGAAACGATTCTGCATCTACTACTATTACTCCACACATCGACCAACTCCTGCCTACATCTAGAGTATTAAGTTCATGAAGAACAGTGTAACACATTAAGTAAGATGCCATGATATAGAGGAATTAACTCAAGCAACATGATGAAAACCCCATCCTTTTATCCTCGATGGCAACAATACACCTTGCTGCCCCTACTGTCACTCGGAAAGGACACCGCAAGATTGAACCCAAAGCGAAACACTTCTCCCATTGCAAGAAAAACCAATCTAGTTGGCCAAACCAAACTAATAGTTCGAAGATAATTACAAAGATATCAAATCATGCATAAAATAATTCAGAGAAGATTCAAATAATATTCATAGATAAGCTGATCATAAATCCACAATTCATCGGATCTCGGTAAACACACCGCAAAAAAGTATTACATCGAATAGATCTCCAAAAACATCGAGGAGAACATGCTATTGAGAATCAAAGAGAGAGAAGAAGCCATCTAGCTACTATCTATGGACCCGTAGGTATGTGGTAAACTACTCACGCTTCATCGGAAGGGCAATAGAGATGATGTAGAAGCCCTTTGTGATCGAATCCCCCTCCGGCAGGGTGCCGGAAAAGGTCCCTAGATGGGATCTCACGGGTACAGAAGGTTGTGGCGGTGGAAAAGTATTTTTGTGGATGCCTCTGGTGTTTTGGGATATTTGGGGATATGTAGGCGAAAGAATTAGGTTAGGAGGGTCACGGGGGGGGGGGGGCTTGCCCTACCCCCTGCGCGCACCCTCCGTCCTTGTGGCCGCCTCGTGGCTCCTCCGACTTCATCTCCAAGTCTCCTGGTTATCTTCTGGTCCAAGAAAAATCATCATGAAGGTTTCATTCCGTTTGGACTCCTTTGCTATTCCTTTTCCGCGAAACTCAAAAACAAGGAAAAATAGAAACTGGCACTGGGCTCTAGGTTAATAGGTTAGTTCCAAAAATAATATAAAATAGCATATTAATGCATATAAAACATCCAAAACAGATAATATAATAGCATGGAACAATAAAAAATTATACATACTTTGGAGATGTATTACACGACGCCTCCACGCGGCATCCCACGTATCCGGCTGCAGCAACCTGCGTCTCCGTCACCATTCCAGCATCCACCCGCCTGGTTGCAGCCCCTACATGCCACCGTTCCAGCAAAAACAAAGAGCACCGTCGTCACCAAGCCGGACACCGTCGCCTGGTTAGCAGCAAATCCGGTCCAAGCAATCACTGTGATAGCTTTCCCCATCGTCGACGCCCACACTTCATCATCTCCTCGTTGAAGCAAATCCGATGACGGTGGTAGCTTTCCACATTGCCCGTTGCAGCAAAATCTGAAGGAAATATGCCCTAGAGGCAATAATAAAGTTGTTATTTATATTTCCTTATATCATGATAAATGTTTATTATTCATGCTAGAATTGTATTAACCGGAAACTTAGTACATGTGTGAATACATAGACAAACAAAGTGTCACTAGTATGCCTCTACTTGACTAGATCATTAATCAAAGATGGTTAAGTTTCCTAGCCATGGACAACGAGTTTTCATTTGATGAACGGGATCACATCATTAGAGAATGATGTGACTGACTTGACCCATCCGTTAGATTAGCACTTTGATCGTTTAGTTTATTGCTATTGCTTTCTCCAAAACTTATACATGTTCCTATGACTATGAGATTATGCAACTCCCGAATACCGGAGGAACACTTAGTGCGCTATCAAACGTCACAACGTAATTGGGTGACTATAAATACTAGTAGAATGCCCGTGCATTGCTACGGGCTAGAATGCATACAAATAAATTGAATAAATGATTAGGTTATCTCTAAGGTCAAAACTCATTTTTTCCCTCATACGTCTTGCATGTTCGGACATCAAATGGTCCTCGAGTGAGGTCCATCTGATGAAGCTATGTACCTAGGGTAGGGTCATGGATCTGTCCAAGATACCCTCCCCAAGACATCTCTAAAGGTGCCGGAAGCACTCGAAGAAAAATCATCATCCACTCGACCATGAAGCTATGTTCCACTCGACAGTCTCGAAGACACTCGACCGTATGGACAATCACTCGACTACCAGAAGATCTAGAGCCACTCCACTCTGCAACGGTCGGGAATTAAGTCATAGTTTAATGGTCATTAAGTATCTTTATTGCAGGCGTTACCAGTAATGTCCCCATCTTTATGTACCTTAAACCCTTTGTAACTGAGGGCAGGAGGAGTCTGGCGAACTCTATATAAGCCACCCCCCTCCTTAGGGAGAAGGGTTCGCACCCCTTGTAACGCACACGCATATAATCCAGTCGACTGCCTCCGGGCTCCGAGACGTAGGGCTGTTACTTCCTCCGAGAAGGGCCTGAACTCGTAAAACTCGCGTGTACAACTCCTCCATAGCTAGGATCTTGCCTCTACATTCCTACACCCCGATTCTACTGTCAGACTTAGAACCACGACAGTTGGCGCCCACCGTGGGGCAGGTGTCTTAGCGACTTGTTGGAGAAGTTGTGATTTTTCCGATCCCCATCAACATGGTTTCAGGCGGAGGTTTGGCCAAGGGCCACGAGATCCATATCGGTGCGCTCGTATTCATCGCCGACGACTCCGCTTGGCTCCAGGAAGCGCCACTCTTCGTCGAGGCGCTCCCTATCCATGGGGCAACGCACTTTCGCGCGTGCGTCCGTGACATCCTCCTACGGCAGCCGTCGACTTAGTATCAGTCGGCTCCCGTGCCAACCTCCCTCCCTGCAGCCCGCCGAGGCAAATGTTCCGGTCGGTCGAGGCTTCAGCGGTGGGTGAGGCACGCGGTGGCTTGCCAATCGGCCACCCCCCAGGTCGCGGCAATTGAGCTCGACGAAACTCTCTACGGCCTCTTCGACTGGCTCCGGAGAGACGGCATCCGAGTGCGACAGCAGCGACCCCGTGGCGGAAGTTTTGATAGTCAATGGACCACGTAGTCCTCCCGGCTTCACCCGTGAGAACGGAGGCGATGGTGGCGGCGATCCGTCGCGTGTCCACGAAGAGTACCGACCCGAACCCCTCTCTTCACAGAGGAGGGAGGAACTTCGCCGCCGGAACATGGATGCGCTTCACACTCCTATCGTTGGAGAAACCCCTGAGGCCCAGGCCTTGGAGGAGGCGCGCCTGGCCAACTTGGCTGAGCGCACTCGACTAGAGAACCTCCAGCGCGCACTCGACGAGCGTGCTAGGCAGCATGCTCCCGAATTGAGTCGACTTCAACTTTTTCCGCCTCCGACTCAGGTATACCGAACTCCAATCTAGAATCTCGCAGCTGCGGCCCGAATAGCGGAGTCAATTCAACCTTCCCAGTCAGAAGCTGGTCGAGGTTTGGTGCAGATCCGGGCTTTGCTCCGAGCCGCGGGAGAGCAGAATATAGTAGTATCTCAGTCGCGGAATAGGATTCATAGCAGATCTGTGGTTGCAGACATAGTCCAGTCGGCTCACAGCCCAAGATCGCCCCGGAGGCGTGAGGGACGTGGAGACCGACGAGATCAGTACAGAAACCGTGAGCAGTATGATCACTGACTCGATCACGATGATCGTCGTCGAGGGCCCACGCCTCCCCCAAGGAGTGGATCATACATGCCTCGACAGCAGGATGACAGACGCCCTCACAGTGGTGGGCGAAGGATTCCAGTCGACCCTAGGGAACCGGGCTTTGATGCTAGATCTATTCTCGTTCAGGGTCTGGTCGACAAAAACATAGCTCATAGAGAAGGCCTCGACAGAGATTTTCCAACCAGCAGCAGAGTGCATGTCTCAGGCCCAGAGTGCTTCAGCAGAGCCATCAGGGCTGCGGTGATTCCTCCCAACTTCAGGTTGGCGACTGGAGTCAGTAAGTTCACTGGTGAGTCCAAGCCTGACACTTGGCTTGAAGATTACCGAGTGGCTATATAGATCGGTGGCGGCAACGATGAAGTAGCCATGAAGCACCTTCCTTTGATGCTAGAGGGCTCGGCCAGGGCGTGGCTGAATCAGTTAGCTCCTGGTAGTATTTATACTTGGGAAGATCTTGCTCGAGTATTTGTCAGAACATTTGAAGGTACTTGCAAGCGTCCAACAGGGTTGACAGGATTAAAGTGTTGCGTTCAGAAACCGAATGAAACTTTGAGGGATTATATCCAGAGATGGATCACGTTGCACCACACAGTGGAGAATGTGTCAGATCACCAAGCAATTTGTGCCTTCAAAGAAGGCATTAAGTATCGGGAGCTGAATCTGAAATTCGGTTGGATAGGAGATATGACTCTGACTCGGACGACGGAGATTGCCACCAAGTACGCTAATGGTGAAGAAGAAGACCGACTCCGGAGTGGCAAGCACAAAATAGTCGCCCATGAAACCGGAGGAGGAAACTCCAGTCGGAAGCAGAAGCGCAAAGCCAAGCCAGCCGCTCTTGGTGAAGCCTTAGCCGTGACTCAGGGGAAGTTCAAGGGGAAACCCAAAGGACCGCGGAACCCCAAGAAATTAAAAGATCAGGATGGAAATGATGTGCTGGATTTACCATGCCACATTCACACCAAGAAAGATGAAGAGGGTAATTTCATCTACCCAAAGCATACCACTCGACAGTGTCGACTCCTAGTCCAGCAATTCTGAGAAAAACAGCCCAAGGAAAAGGAGAAGGAAAAGACAAAGTTGAGGATGGGGAAGAGGACGATGATGGTTACCCCCATGTCAATTCCACTCTGATGATTTTCGCTGATGTGAAAGTCATCAACAGAGAAGTGAACATGGTTGCTCCGGTGACACCCAGTTATTTGAAGTGGTCTCAGACTGCCATCACATTCGACCAGTCCGATCACCCAGCGCACATAGCCACCCCTGGGAGGCAAGCGCTGGTGGTCGACCCAGTAGTCGAAGGTACTCGGTTGACTAAGGTTCTGATGGATTGTGGCAGTGGCCTGAATATACTGTATGCAGAGACGTTGAAAGGAATGGGCATTCCGATGTCCAGACTCAGTGAAAGCAATATGAGTTTCCATGGAGTCATTCCTGGCAAGAAGGCTGCATCACTCGGCCAGATCTCCCTTGATGTAGTGTTCGGTGATTCCAAGAATTACCGCAAAGAAAGGTTGGCATTTGAAGTTGTAGATTTCCAGAGTGCTTATCATGCTATTTTGGGCAGGCCAACTTATGCACGTTTTATGGCTCGACCATGTTACGTGTACCTCAAATTGAAGATTCCTGGTCCCAAAGGGGTGATCACTATCACTGGCAATCGAAAGAAGGCAGAAGAGTGCTTCCAGAAAGGCTCAAAGATCGCCAATGCACGGATGGCAGTAGTGGAATTGCAGGAATATCAAAAAAATGCAGATTCGAGTGATTTGTTGCGAGCTAAGAACCCTGCCACGGATTCAGCAATCCAGTCGTCTGGTGAAACAAAGTCAATTCACATTCACCCGACGGATCTCAATGCTGCTCCGACTCACATTTCGACAACACTCGACTCTAAATAGGAAGAAGCGCTCATCCAGTTCCTCCGTGAGAACTGGGACATCTTTGCATGGAAACCTTCTGACATGCCGGGTGTACCCAGGGGACTGGCTGAGCATCGTTTGCGAGTCGACCCAAAACTGAAACCAGTCAAGGAAGATCTTCGACGGTCCGCCGTCCAGAAGAGAAAAGCAATTGGCGAAGAAGTGGCTCGGCTCCTGGCAGCTGAGTTCATCCGAGAGATTTACCACTCCGAGTGGCTCGCCAATGTTGTCATGGTCCCTAAGAAGGATGATTCACTTCGCATGTGCATTGACTTCAAGCATATCAATCGGGCCTGCCCGAAAGATCATTTTCCTCTTCCCCGCATCGACCAAATTGTCGACCCAACTGCGGGGTGTGAGCATTTGTCCTTCTTGGACACCTATTCCAGGTACCATCAGATCCGACTGTATGGACCCGATGAGATAAAAACGGCTTTCATCACTCCATTTGGATGTTTCTGTTATGTCACTATGCCATTCGGCCTGAAGAACGCCGGAGCCACATTCATGAGGATGATCCAGAAGTGTCTGCTCACTCAAATCAGTCGGAATGTTGAAGCATACATGGATAACATTGTAGTCAAGTCACGTAAAGGTTCCGACCTGGTGGCTGACCTTGCCATAACCTTTGCCAACCTCAGAAGGTATGATATCAAGCTTAATCCATCAAAGTGCACATTCGGAGTTCCTAGTGGAAAATTACTCGGTTTCCTCGTTTCCGAACGAGGGATCGACGCTAACCCAGAGAAAGTTGGTGCCATACTCCAGATGAAACGCCCTGTGCGTGTGCACGATGTCCAGAAGCTTACTGGTTGTTTGGCCGCCCTAAGTCGATTCATTTCTCGCCTCGGTGAAAAGGCACTGCCTCTTTACCGACTAATGAAGAAGTCAGATAAGTTCGAGTGGACTCCTCAAGCTGATGCAGCATTTGCAGAGCTTAAAGCCCTGCTTTCCACCCAGCCGGTGCTTGCTGCTCCAATCAGCAAAGAGCCTTTACTGCTTTACATTGCAGCCACTGGACAAGTCGTCAGTACAGTACTTACGGCCGAGTGGGAAGAAGAAGAAGCAAAAACTTACAAACTTCAGCGCCCAGTATACTATGTCTCTGAAGTTTTGACTCCATCAAAGCAAATATATCCACATTATTAGAAGCTTTTTTATGGGATCTATATGACCACAAAGAAGGTTGCACATTATTTCTCTGATCACACCATTACAGTCGTCAGCGACGCTCCATTATCAGAGATTCTGAACAATAGAGATGCAACTGGTTGAGTGGCAAAGTGGGCGATTGAACTCCTTCCCTTAGATATCAAGTTCGAGGCAAAGAAAGCTATTAAGTACCAAGCAATAGCAGATTTCCTCGCCGAATGGATTGAACAACAACTGCCGACTCAAGTTCACTCGGAGCACTGGACCATGTTCTTTGATGGTTCCAAGATGCTGAATGGTTCTGGTGCTGGGGTGGTACTGGTATCTCCCCGAGGAGACAAGCTCAGATATGTCCTCCAGATTCACTTTGATTTCTCCAATAACGAAGCAGAATATGAAGCACTCCTGTATGGGTTGCGTATGGCCATCTCACTCGGCGTCCGTTGCCTCATGGTCTATGGCGACTCAGATTTGGTAGTCAATCAAGTGATGAAGGAGTGGGACGTCAGAAGTCCAGCCATGACTGGTTATTGCAACGCGGTGAGGAAGTTGGAAAAGAAGTTTGAGGGGTTAGAGCTCCATCATATACCCCGACTGAAAAATCAAGCAGCAGATGATTTAGCAAAGATAGGCTCAAAGAGAGAAGCCATTCCCAGTAATGTGTTCCTGGAGCATATCACGCACCTTCAGTTCAAGAATATCCCATCAATGAAGAGCCCCCGCAGCCTAAGAGTGCCACAGATCCGACGAGGTCCCAGCCGTGGTCGACTTGGTCACGGAGGTGTTGGTCATCACTCCCGACTGGACAGTGCCATACATTGCATATATCCTTAGGAAAGAGCTCCCAGAGGATGAAGAAGAGGCTCGACAGATCGTCCGTCGATCCAAGATCTTTAC
The DNA here is from genome assembly GCF_056163025.1 of Triticum urartu. Lineage (NCBI taxonomy): Eukaryota > Viridiplantae > Streptophyta > Magnoliopsida > Poales > Poaceae > Triticum > Triticum urartu. Next base: position 410,183,107 of record NC_141873.1, read on the forward strand.
TGTAATAAGAGGACAACTGTTCAGAGAAAGTGCAACTCGGGTCAGCTAGAAATGTATAACGCCAAAAGAAGGCCGAGTGATCCTCCACGACATCCATTCGGGGACCTGTGGTCACCATGCGTCCTCTCGGACCATTGTGGCTAAAGCATACCGAGCTGAATTTTATTGGCCACGAGCAAATGAAATGGCGAAAGATATAGTCGACAGATGTGAAGGTTGCCAGTTCTACTCAAATATGTCGCACAAACCTGCATCAGCCCTGAAGACCATTCCACTCGTCTGGCCCTTTGCTGTTTGGGGATTGGACATGGTTGGTCCACTGAGGACTGGTAGGAGCGGCTTCACTCATGTGCTTGTAGCAGTCGACAAGTTTACCAAATGGATTGAAGCCAAGCCTATTAAGAATCTTGAAGCTAGTACTACTGTCAGCTTCATCAGAGAGTTGATTTTTAGATATGGGGTTCTGCACAGCATCATCACTGACACGTATCGAACTTCGATTCTGATGAGTTCAGAACCTTCTGCGCCTCACAAGGCACATGAGTCAACTACGCTTCAGTCGCCCATCCCCAGTCGAATGGACAAGCAGAAAGAGCAAATGACTTGATTCTCAAAGGACTGAAACCCCGACTGGTGCTAGATCTCAAGCACGCAGTGGGCGCCTGGGTTGATGAACTTCCATTAGTTCTCTAGGGATTGAGGACAACTCCCAATCGGTCGACTGGCCGAACTCCATTCTTCTTGGTCTATGGGGCCGAAGCTATTCTACCGAGTGACTTGCTTCATAATGCACCACGAGTTGAGCTCTTCTCTGAAGATGAAGCAGAACAAGCTCAGCAGGACGCAGTCGACCTCCTAGAGGAGGAAAGAGAGATGGCCTTGATCCGGTCGACCATTTATCAGCAAGACTTGCGTCGATTCCATGCTAGACACGTGAAGGGTCGAGCCTTTCAGGAGTGAGACTTGGCTCTTCGAGTAGATCAGCAGAAACCACACAAGCTCGCCCCAGCTTGGGAAGGTCCCTTCATTATCACCAAAGTGCTCCACAATGGAGCATACCACCTTTACAGTGTCGAGCATAAGAAGGACGATCCACGGGCTTGGAATGCGGAGCTGCTCCGCCCCTTTTTTTACTTAAGTACTCGTTCGAATAAAATGTAATAAGAAATGCCTTTGTAGTTTGTTCATCAAAGACAAGAGCTTTACAGTCCTCTAGCACGATTGTTGTTGCTTTTGTTTACGTCTGAAAACCCCCAGTGGGTGACTTAGCTGCGAATCCGTTTCGTCTAAGTTTGATAGAAAATCCTACCGAGTGGTGAGCAAGCCACTCACTCAGGGGCTTAGCTACGAACCCGTTTCGCCTAAGTTTTCAAAATCCTACCGAGTGGTGAGCCAGCCTCGCACTCGGGGGCTTAGCTGCAGTCCAGTACTCGCCTAAGTTTAAAAAATCCTACCGAGTGGTGAGCCAGCCTTCCACTCGGAGGCTTAGCTGCAGTCCAGTACTCGCCTAAGTTTAAAAAATCCTTCCGAGTGGTGAGCAATCCTCCCACTCGGGGGCTTAGCTGCAGTCCAGTACTCGCCTAAGTTTAAAAAATCCTAACGAGTGGTGAGCAATCCTCCCACTCGGGGGCTTAGCTGCAGTCCAGTACTCGCCTAAGTTTGTAAAATCCTACCAAGTGGTGAGCCAGCCTCCCACTCGGGGGCTTAGCTGCAGTCCAGTACTCGCCTAAGTTTAAAAAATCCTACCGAGTGGTGAGCAATCCTCCCACTCGGGGGCTTAGCTACTGTCCAGTACTCTCCTAAGTTTAAAAAATCCTACCGAGTGGTGAGAAATCCTCCCACTCAGGGGCTTAGCTGCAGTCCAGTACTCGCCTAAGTTTGCAAAATCCTACCGAGTGGTGAGCAATCCTCCCACTCGAGGGCTTAGCTGCAGTCCAGTACTCGCCTAAGTTTGTAAAATCCTACTGAGTGGTGAGCAATCCTCCCACTCGGGGGCTTACCTGCAGTCCAATACTCGCCTAAGTTTGTAAAATCCTACCGAGTGGTGAGCAATCCTCCCACTCGGGGGATTAGCTGCAGTCCGGTACTTGCCTAAGTTTGTAAAATCCTACTGAGTGGTGAGCCAGCCTCCCACTCGGGCGCTTAGCTGCAGTCCAGTACTCGCCTAAGTTTTTATAATCCTACCGAGTGGTGAGCCAGCCTCCCACTCGGGGGCTTAGCTACAGTCCCATACTTGCCTAAGTTTGTAAAATCCTATCGAGTGGTGAGCAATCCTCCCACTCGGGGGCTTAGCTGCAGTCCAGTACTCGCCTAAGTTTGTAAAATACTACTGAGTGGTGAGCCAGCCTCCAACTCGGGGGCTTAGCTGCAGTCCAGTACTCGCCTAAATTTGTAAAATCCTACCGAGTGATGAGCCAGCCTCCCACTCGGGGGCTTAGCTGCAGTCCAGCACTCGCCTAAGTTTGTAAAATCCTACTGAGTGGTGAGCCAGCCTCCCACTCGGGGGCTTAGCTACAGTCCAGTACTCGCCTAAGTTTGTAAAATCCTACCGAGTGGTGAGCAATCCTCCCACTCGGGGGCTTAGCTGCAGTCCAGTACTCGCCTAAGTTTGTAAAAACCTACCGAGTGGTGAGCCGTCCTTCTCCTTTGGAGCTGCGCCACAGATACAACGTACGCTCCATCTCCATCCGCAAGGATGACGAGGTGCAGGTCTACCGCGGCACTCTTCTCCGAGCTACGCCACAAATACAACGGGCGCTCCATCCTTGTCCACAAGGACGACGAGGCGCAGGTCGACTGCAACCTTCTTCTTCGAGCTACGCCACAAATACAACATGCGCTCCGTCCTTGTCCGCAAGGACGACGAGGCGTAGGTCGACTGCAACTTTCTCCTTCGAGCTATGCCACAAATACAACATGCGCTCCGTCCTTGTCCGCAAGGACGACGAGGCGCAGGTCGACTGCAACCTTCTAATTCGAGCTACGTCACAAATACAACGTGTGCTCCATCCTTGTCTGCAAGGACGACAAGGCACAGCTCGATTGAAGTCTCCGTTTCAAGGCTGCATCTCAAACACGAAGGTCACTCCAAGTAGGGAGCATATTCCAAAAGCAATCACAAGCATATTCAAAAGCAGTTCGGATAAATCCTAAAGTTCCAAGTGACAAATCAAAAGTATTCGAGCATCAAGCTCGAAGGAGTTTAATGGTTACAGCAACCACTCGGCATTCCGAGGCAAATTTAAGACAGGTTTAAATCTCATAGTTTGTTCACTCGACAGGAGGAGGGCTGGCGGGTTCGACGAATTCGTCCAAGTCGATTCCATCTGCGATCCGAGTGGCGGCAGCGATGAAAGTCTCCATAAAGGACTGGAAGTCGTGCCTTTTGGTGTTGGCGACCTTGATCGCCGCCAGCTTGTCTTCACGAGCTTCCTTGCAGTGGACCCTTATCAAGGACAACGCCACGTCAGCACCACACCGGTCAGAGGACTTCTTCCACTCTTGCACTCGACCAGGAATCTCGTTGAGCCAAATCATCAGAGATTCGAGGTCATTTTGAAGCGTCGCCCTTGGCCAGAGTGATGAGTCGATCTGTGAAATTGCCACCTTCAGACGTGCGAGGTAACTTGTGACGCTGGCGACATGGGATTCCAGTCGAAGCACATTCATGGCAGCCTCGTCGCCGACCGGAGAAACGATAGGGTCTAAACCCATCTTGATCCTTCCAGTTTCCTCATCAAAGTTTTGCCAGAATTCTGCAATCAAAGAGTTAGTGAGTCGACTGGACAGGATTAACTTGCAAGCAGTAAAGCAGTCGGATTAAAAGGAGTACCTTCCAGCATAAGATAGAGCTTCTTGGCAAGAGTTCTTAGATAGGCTTCCGTGTCATTTCTCTTATGGACCGCGGACTCCAGCTTCTCATTCAGAGCAATTTTATCCTTCTTCAGACGAGTTACCTCTCGGTTGGACTCATTGAGAGAGTACTTCAGCTTGTTTACTTCTCCTTCCAACGCTCCGACCGAAGCCAGCTTCTAGTCTGCAAGGGCAGTCTTATCTTGAGCTTCCTTCTGCGTAGCTGCAAGGTCCAAGTCCTTCTTCTCCAGAGTCAACCTCATTTTCTCTATGAAAGAAGCAATCAAATCAAACAAGAGATCGAAGAAATATCTTAAAAGACGATCGACGTGAACAGTCGACAGGCAGTTACCTTCCATACCAGCAGCTTCATCTTGAGCTTTCTTCAACTTTTGTTGGGCCAGCTCCAAGTCGAGGTTGAGTTGCCTCTGCTTCTGCTCAAATTTGGCAAACTTAGAAATGAGAGTACAAGAATTCTGCAGAAGGTAAAAGATGTGTCAATCGACAAGATCAAAGATTATTTACTTCCGAGTGAATAAAACTTAAAAGTTTACTCAGACCCCAGTCGACTGCCCGCAGTCGACTGCGGTCTCGGGGACTACACCCAGCGGGTGCACTTGGCGTGCCCCCACTGATTCTAACCCAACTCGACCGGTCCGCCCGGTTCGAGTATAAAAAAAGAGAGAAGAAAGAGAAAAGAACTATTCAGTCCCCGACCGACTGCGAGCAGTCGACCGCGGTCTCGGGGACTACACCCAGTGGGTGCACTTGACGTGCCCCACTGGTTCAGATCCCATTCGACCAGTCAGCCCGGGTCGAGTGGAAGAAAAGAAAGTAAAAAAGTACTCAGACCCCAATCGACTGCCCACAGTCGACTGCGGTCTCGGGGACTACACCCAGCGGGTGCACTTAGCGTGCCCCCACCGGTTCAGATCCCACTCGCCCAGACCGAGTGGAAGAGCGCAAATACCAAAGACAACAAAACACCCAGTGGGTGTACAGATTCGACGCAAACAATAAGAGATTGTATGAGAGAAAATATTTCAGGTAGCATATCCTAATAGAACAAGGTCAGTCGAAAGCCTACTTACCTGGACATTAGCCCGGAGAGCCGCGCTGGCATCGTAAGCAGCCTGGCTGTTCTCGTGCACCGTCTTCCTCCACTCCATCATCACGTTAGCCTGACGGATGGCCTCCGCAGCCGCGTCCGACTGACTTTCCGGAACATGGTAGCTGGTGAAGAAGGGGGCAGACGACCCAGGTGCGGCAGCTTGGAGCTCCGAAGCGTGAGGTTGGATGACTGAAGAAAACACCGGTACAATCGACGGTGCAGGGCGCTCACTCGACAATGAGGCAGCGAAAGTTACAGAGGCCCCACCTGCGTCTTCAGATTGCCGGACGGTTGGTGTTGTCATCGGTCCCAGCTGAGACGTCTTGCCAGCTGCTATTTTTTGTTCTTTCTGGGCCTAGGGGCCACATCTTCATCATCATCCGGAAGATCAATGACGTTGGGTGGGGCTGCAGATAGATCAGTCGACCCCAAGTGAATCGCCAGAATTTAATCGACCCATTAATCAAGAACAAGATCACGAGAGTTTTACCTGGGTTGGAGGTAACCACGTCTTCCATCTCCTCGTCTCGGTATTGGTAGGAAGAGGTTCCAGATGTAGCAGCACTGCAAATGTCAACATTCAGTCGGTTATGTTCTGTTGCTCGAGTCAACCAAAAGATCGGGTTAGATGATTACCCGGAGATGGTGGGGATGGTCACTTTGATTCTAGGCAAAGCCTTCAGTGGTTTGGAGGAGGTGCCCTTCAATGCTTTCGACACAGGAGGCTGCGCAATCTTGAGTTGTTTGGATACCTTCTCAGTCGGCGCCTGAGAAGATGTCCGAGGGCTCTTCGAAGATGGCCCAGCTGGTGCAGACGCCAGGTCAGGGGTGCTCGCCGGGTCGTGAGCGTTCTTGGACCTCCTCTCTCTTCGAGGAGGCGAGTCGACCTCTTCTTCATCACTCGAGTCGTCGCTCTCCTCGTCCTCCTCTGCATCCGAGTGCCACTCGCCACTCTCGCCCCTGCTCGCCCCTTCCTCAATGTTTTGCTCCTGCACTCCATTGGGCATCGAGTACATATCAATAAGAGCCTGAAAAGACAATGAACAAAAGAGATACAGTCGACCATCAACAAGATGTTACACAGTGAATCAAGAAGATACTCGACAATGCAGAATCATACCTGTTCTGGCTGGCACAAATGGTCGAATGGAATCACCCTCCTAGACCCCCGGGGATTATCTTTGTTGTCGGTGATTCCTCTCAGCCACTTCTCCATCGTGTCTTCACTAACGTCCTCCGGGTGGATCCGAGTGGAGTCCTCGAGTCCCGAGTACATCCACATCACATGGTCACGGGCTTGGAGTGGTTGAATGCGTCGACTGAGAAAGACCTCCAGCAGGTCCATATCAGTCACTCCGTCGCGGACAAGTTGGACGACCCGCTCGACCAACACCTTCACCTGCGCCTTCTCTTCCAGGATCACCCTCAAGGAGGAGGGCTTCTCCACTCGAGCCAAGGAAAAGGGGGGGAGTCCAGTCGACTGACTCGGGGTCGGCTGGTCCTTATAGTAAAACCAGGTCGACTGCCAGCCCTGGACAGAGTCGGGAAGGATCATAGCTGGGAAGGTGCTCTTGTTCCTCATTTGGATTCCAAGGCCCCCACACATCTGTATCACGTGCGTCCTCTCGTCACTCGTGTTGGCCTTCTTGACCGTTTGGGAGGCACATGTGAATATGTGTTTGAAGAGACCCCAGTGCGGTCGACAGCCCAAGAAATTCTCGCACATGGACACGAAAGCAGCGAGATACACGATGTGTTTGGAGTAAAGTGGTGGAGTTAAGCTCCGAAGAAGTTCAAGAAACCACGAAAGAAAGGGTGGGGAGGCAAAGAAAACCCGCGGTAGACATGAGTGGCAAGGAGGATGCACTCACCCTCCTGTGGCTGCGGTTCGGTCTCGTTCCCCGGGAGCCGCACCGATTGGTGAGGGATCAGTCCCCCCTCAACCAGATCATCAATGTCGTCTTGGCTGATCATCGAGCGGATCCAGTCGCCCTGGATCCAGCCAGGCGGCAGGCCGGACCGCGATGAGGATCCACCCCGACTGGTCCTCTTCCCATTCGCCTTCGCCGTCGCCTTCTTTGCACGCTCCAACGCCACCGTCTTCTCCTTCCCCATGGCAGCAAATCGAGTCCGAGCGGGGCTACGGCGCCGAGAGCAGAAGCAGGAGCGGCGGAGAAATCTGAGGAGGAAGAAGGAGAATGAGGGCGCACTGTTCAAAAGCCTGGTCCCGTGCCTTTTATAAGGACACTTCCGAGTGACTGACTTGTAGGCCTGGACGATCTTATCAAATCCCGCAACAGTCGCGCGCGCGATACGTGGCAAAAAAGGTGGCGCGGGGATCGAGGCGACCTGCCTAATCTGTCCCGATTACCGCGGCCTCCCCCGCCCGACGCGCTTCCCAAAATTCGAATCCCGCGAGATCCGCGGCAGAACAACTTGTCAGACGGAAGACATCCTCCACATCATCACTCGAAGCTTTTCAGTAAAAGTTCACTCGTCAAAAACTAAGAATGGATCGAGGCGACTGAAAAAGAAGTTGGTGTCATCACCTCAGTTCACTTATCCAGAACAAGACATACTCATAGCACGAAAAATGAGTCGGAAGTGTTCTCAACTCCTTCCTCACTCAAATCCTGATCCATTCGGGGGCTAATGATGAAGCTATGTACCTAGGGTAGGGTCATGGATCTGTCCAACATACCCTCCCCAAGGACATCTCTAAAGGACCCGGAAGCACTTGAAGAAAAATCATCATCCACTCGACCATGAAGCTATGTTGCACTCGACAGTCTCGAAGACACTCGACCATATGGACAATCACTCTACTACCAGAAGATCTAGAGCCACTCCACTCCGCAACTGTCGGGAATTAAGTCATGGTTTAATGGTCATTAAGTATCTTTATTGCAGGCATTACCAGTAACGTCCCCATATTTATGTACCTTAAACCCTTTGTAACTGAGGGCGGGAGGAGTCTGGCGAACTCTATATAAGTCACCCCCTCCTCACGGAGAAGGGTTCACACCCCTTGTAACACACACGCATATAATCCAGTCGACCGCCTCCGGGCTCCGAGATGTAGGGCTGTTACTTCCTCCGAGAAGGGCCTGAACTCGTAAAACTCGCGTGTACAACTCCTCCATAGCTAGGATCTTGCCTCTACATTCCTACCCCCCCATTCGACTGTCAAACTTAGAACCACGACACCATCTGGGCAGTCTGGGGCATAAACATGGTTTGTCTGGACTATTCTACATGTTATCTCCAATACGCGGTCCCCAAAAAACCTCGCAGGATGCACCCTTCCCTTTTCCTAGTGGACCCTTCCCTTCCCACTCGTTTCCTGTCGTAGCGGGACGTTTCTTGCTGGAGCCCTTTTCTTTTAAATCAACACCTTCACCATGGTGCCCTCTGCCCCTCTCCCCTTCACATTAGACTTTCCCGCGGACCGCCAAAGACGAGTCACCCGCCAACCTGCCCGCTCTCCGTCCTGATCCCCTTACCCAATGTTTGCGTCGATCCACCACCGCCATCAAAGAAGACGAGACATGCGCTCCCCATGATGCCCCAAGCCAAGATGGCAGATCTGATATCGCCTGAGCCATTGTCATGCTGCAACATAAATAGTTGAATGTCGTGCATTATCACTAAACAAAATATGCCGTCCTTTAATGGGCAAGAAACTGATATGCCACTATGTCCAATATTCAATCTTGAACGAACCAGTCAATGCATTTACCCTTCTATCCTAACTAAAAAAATTGTATGACTTGATGCCAAAATAGAAGAGCTCGCTCATGCAATTTGCTGCAAAGCCATCTCTATTGAAATGCAATTTGCCACATTTTTTAAAGTAGGGAAATTATTCTATCCAGACAGCCGTAACTAAACATACTAATCCCAACCCCATCCCGCTCACTCTCGACCCTCATTCTTTGGAGCAAATCCGCTAAATCGTGTTTTAAGTGAGCCAGTGATCGACGCCATCGTGGCAGACAGCAGCAAGTGACAAGGGCGGCAACCACATTCCTATCTTAGTGCTAACGAACGAAATGAACTACAGGCTCCCCTTTAATTGTAAAGATAATATCATGAAGTACCAAATAAATCATATTTCTATTTATATTACAATGCATGACGTTTTACCTAAAAAATAACTTGTCTTTGTGCAGAAACATATTGGACTACAAATTGGACAAAATTATTTTCAATCATCTCAGATATATCTGTCGGGAAATAAATTAATTAAGAGTCAATAAATAAAATGTGTGCTAGCATCATCTAGCAGAGCATGCACCTTACTACCACCGATCCTTTTGATCGCCATTAGCCTTTTATACACAGTAGACACATCCAAACCCCATCACCAGTCTTCCCAATCAACTAGTCGCGCGACAGGCTACAGATGTCTTGGGCAGCATCAGGGCAGGTGCGCATGCAGTGGGAAGCAGACAAGGAAGTCGGTGGCCGTGCTGCTGCTTCCACTCATCACGACTCTTTGTAAATATAAATATCCTTTGACAGCAATGCCAAAACATGGTTAGGCTTCCCCACATCATTGGTTTCGTTTAATTCTTTAATTCTTTTGTTTTCTTGATGCAATAAAAAATACAGTAGGGTCATGCCTTACTGTTTTTAGGGTAAAAAACATAAAGTCAATCTATTAATCAGCATAATCAGTCATGTTTGGAACTAATACTACATAGGTTCTCAGTCCGACTTATTTAGTATTTGCACTTTCTCATTTTCTAACTCGACAATAAGTCTCCGATTTTTGGATGGTGTAAAACTTGGGAAATAATAATTTAATAACACCATGTCGGCCTTATTTATTTAGCATTAAAACATTGCACTATAGAATGAACACTACAAGTGACCCTTGAATACAAGAATTTCTTACCCTTTTACCTGATTCCGCTCTCAACTCCATCCAATTCTCATAAGCCTATCGAAATATTCCATTCGGAGCATACAATTCATCATTTCATTTTTGCAGAAATGCTTTCTCATCATCACAAGATTTTTAAATCATTCATCTGTTCTCATCAAGGGATTCCAGATGTTAGTAAACCGTCTTCCTTCTTCAAAATCTAGAAAAGAGAAGATGGGCGTCAGTATGAAGCTTGATGAAAATCAAATAGAAAATAACAAGATGTCTCTTCTAAAATAACATCGTGATCGCCAATGTGACCCTTTTGATGGAATGCTTCATTGGTTTCAACCATTGTGCCCATATTGGAACAGACTTGCTTCATTTGGGCTTTCATTTTATTAACCTCTTCAATGAAAAAAGTTACTCTTCGTTCAATAAAATGGTCTCATGTTCCATGTTCCATAGTATTATCTTCCCTCACGAGTCATGATCTAAAACATTGGAATAGTTTTAAGATAAGATGCAAGATGAAAAACCATATAATAATGTAACACAAGAAAGGGAATACAGTCACCTACGCAAAATTATTACAAGCTCCTCAATTTTTTCAACTGAATTTACTTGATTCAACTATAGAATCATTGAGCATCCATTGTCTAACCATTCCTCTTATGAGCCTACAATAATTAATCCAAAAGTAAGAAACATGCTACAGAAGGAAAGGGAGATAAGAAGATTTGGAGGTTTGTTACTTTTTTCTTGCATTAATTGCGTTTCATTATTGAGTCAAATGAGTCAGATGAATTGACATCTTGTGCCCTTGCCCAGACGTGATCACCCACAAGTTCTGCAACCTTTATTATGAAGTACTTATGTGGACTAATGAACCTGTATATTTACCATGTAGAACACCATTAGAGTAGCAGAGATGTCACTACCGGCCATGCCCTAGAATATATGAATCGTTGATGCCAATGTGGTGTGCCACCTCAAAAACCTGTGGTATCATGTTGTGCATCAACTACGCAGCGGCTAGCGACATCTTGATGTTCCCTGTTTTACGAAGATGAAAATCATATGGAGACAAAAAAAGTCAAAACATGCTAGAGAAAGAAGTAGTTTCACGTGTAGCAATACTAAAGAAGCCTTTTGCGGTTTGCCTCTAACCAAACAAAGAACTGTACTTTTATCTACTTCGTATAATTCTTTTGCTTTCTTGATGCAATAAAAAATATAGTGCGGTCAAGCCTTACTGTTTTTAGGGTAAAAACATAAAGTCAATCTATTAATCAGTGTAATCAGTCTTGGAACTAATAGTACATAGGTTCTCACTCCGGCTTATTTAGTATTTGCACTTTCTAATTTTCTGACCCGAGAATAAGTATCTGATTTATGGATGGTGTAAAACTTGGGAAATAATAATTTAATAGCACCATGTCAACCCTTTTTATTTAGCATTAAAACATTGCACTACAGAATGAACACTACAAGCATCCCTTGAATACAAGAAGTTCCTTTCCTTTTTTACCCGGTTCCACTCTCAGCTCAGTCTAATTCTCATAGGCCTGTTGACATATTCCATTAGTAGCATACAATTCATCATTTCATTTCACCCGAAATACTTTCACATCCTCACAAGAATTTTAAATCATTCATCTGTTCTCATCAAGGGATTCCAGATTTTTGAAAAGTAAACCGGCTTCCTTCTTCAAAATCTAGAAAACAGAAGATGGATCAGTATGAAACTTCATGAAATTCAAACGGAAAATAACAATATGTCGCTTCTAAAATAACACTGTGATCGTCAATGTGACCCTTTTCATGGAATGTTTCCCTGGTTTCAGCCATTGTGCCCATATTGGAACACACTTTCTTCCTTTGGGCTTTCATTTAATTAATCTCTTCAATGAAAAAAGCTCCATTTCATTCAAAAACATGGTCTCATGTTCCTTTTCCATAGTATTATCTTTCCCCACGAGTCATGATCTAAAACATCGGAATAGTTTTAAGATAAGATGCCAGATAAAAACCATAATAATAATGTAACACGAGAAAGGGAATACAGTCACCAACACAAAATTATTACAAACTCCTCAATTTTTTCAACCGAATTTACTTAATTCAACTACAGAATCATTGAGCATCCACTGTCTAAACCATTCCTCTTATGAGCCTACAATAATTAATCAAAAAGTGTAACATAAGTAACATAATAAATCAATTCGAGAACAATTCAAGAAATTTCTGTGGTAACATAAGTAATCAATTCCAGAAATGCAATGTAAGAGGGCAAATTTTCACATTGGGTAGGCTTTGCCGGCCTAGGCTCGGACTGGTGCAGCGTCTGCAGCTGGCAGGCTCTTGTCGTGCCAAGAACAATGGATAATCAAACCTACCGAGGTCCCAAAGTCTTCGATGCGAGTAGAAGCAGGGAGGTCGACCCTGCGGATGCCTACTTAGCTTCAACTTTCACTGCCTTGCGGGGCTTCTTCCAGGCCCACTAGGTCACGGTGACGCGGCCACAGGGAGCACTAGGAACACGACCGTGAAGAGGGTCCAACCGACCTGCCGCCACCACCGAAGCCGGTGAGTTCAGAGGTTGGGAGGTAGAGCGTGACGGCCACCGCGAGTGTAGCCACGAACCCCTGCACATGGCCTCGTCCTCGGCCGCGTCAGTGCCAGTAACTCGCTCCTCAGGGTCGAACACCATGGAGACGAAGCAGACGGCGATGCACACGATGGCGAGCATGAGTGCATGACGATGAATGAGTTCATCTCATGAAGGAGTGAGCGGATAGGGAGGGCTGGTGCGGGTGGCGGCGGGACCGCAATCGCTGGCTGTGAGGGGGACGAAATTTTCTTTGCCCTAGATCGTGGGTGTGTGGAGGACTGAAGGGTCGCACAAGGAGAGAAACCGAGAAAAGAACGAGTGTGTGCTGGTCTAGCGACAATTATGGATCATGAGGTGTGCATGCCATGGTAGAGTTGTCTCATTATATTTTTTTTCTTCTGTGAACCGGATGTGTGGTAGTGGGACAATCGATCAAAGAGCGGGTGGAGACAAACGAATGAGCCGGCATATGGACTGCTCCGAGCAGATATTATTTGTTTCCTGAATCTGTTATCTGTTTCCTAAAATATTTTTGCGGAAATTCCTAAAATAAATTGCATTAATGAAAGGATCGGTTGATTTGGATAAATTAAGAAAGTTAGATCCATGATTTTTGTATGTTAGGAAAATACTAATTTGCCATAAAACAGTGGCGAGAAAAATAATTGATAGAGAAGAAAACCAATGTGGGAGGGGTGGTGGGAGGTGGGAGGAAATAAAACCAGACGAAAATAAAACCGGAGTACCAGGCTACCAATTGATCCATTAGGAGTAGAGATGCTCTACAGGTGTCTCCGATGGTGTTTGTTGAGTTGATATAGATCGAGATTAGGATTTGTCACTCCGTGTATCGGAGAGGTATCTCTGGGCCCTCTCGGTAATGCACATCACTATAAGCCATGCAAGCAATGTGACTAATGAGTTAGTTGCATGATAATGCATTATGGAATGAGTAAAGATACTTGCCGGTAACGAGATTGAATTAGGTATTGAGATACCGATGATCGAATCTCGGGCAAGTAACATACTGATGACAAAGGGAACAACATATGTTGTTATGCGGTTTGACCGATAAAGATCTTCGTAGAATATGTAGGAACCAATATGAGCATCCAGGTTCCACTGTTGGTTATTGACCAGAGATGAGTCTCAGTCATGTCTACATAGTTCTCGAACCCATAGGGTCCGCACGCTTAACGTTCGGTGATGATCGGTATTATGAGTTTATGTGTTTTGATGTACTAAAGGTTGTTCGGAGTCCCAGATGTGATCATGGGCATGACGAGGAGTCTCGAAATGGTTGAGACATAAAGATCGATATATTGGAAGCCTATGTTTGGACATCAAATTGGTTCCGGGTGAGTTCGGGCATTTACCGGAGTACCGGGGGTTACCGGAACCCCTCGGGGAGTATATGGGCCTTATTGGGCCTTGGTGAAAAGAGAGAGGGGAAGCTAGGGCAGGCCGCGCCCCCTCCCCCTTGGGTCCAAATTGGACTAGGGAAGGGGGGGTGGGGCCCCCCTTTCCTTCTCCCTCTTTCCTCCTTCCTTCCTCTCCTACTCCAACTAGGGAAAGGGGGGAATCCTACTCCCGGTGGGAGTAGGACTCCCCCTAGGGCGTGCCATAGAGAGGGCCGGCCCTCCCCCTCCTCCACTCCTTTATATACGGGGAAGGGGGCACCCCATAGACACACAAGTTGATCTCTTAGCCGTGTGCGGAGCCCCCTCCATAAATTTCCACCTCGGTCATATTGTTGTAGTGATTAGGCGAAGCCCTGCGTCGGTAACTTCACCATCACCGTCATGCTGACAAAGCTCTCCCCCAACACCCAGCTGGATCTAGAGTTTGTGGGACGTCACCGAGCTGAACGTGTGCATATCGCGGAGGTGACGTATCTTTGGTGCTAGGATCGGTCGGATCATGAAGATGTACGACTACATCAACCGCGTTTTCATAATGCTTCCGCTTACGGTCTATGAGGGTACATGGACAACACTCTCCCCTCTTGTTGCTATGCATCACCTAGATGGATCTTGCATGTGCGTAGGAATTTTTTTGAAATTAATGTGTTCCCCAACAGTGACATCTGAGCCAGGTCTATGCGTAGATGTTATATGCACGAGTAGAACACAATGGAGTTGTGGGCGTGAGTATATACATATTGCTTGCCATCACTAGTTGATTCTTGATTCAACGATATTGTTGGATGAAGCGTCTCAGACCGACATTACTCGTACGCTTACACGAGACTGGTTCTACCGACGTGCTTCACACACAAGTGGCTAGTGGGTGTTAGTTTCTCCAACTTTAGTTGAATCCGATTCAATGAACAGGGTTCTTTCTAAAGATCAAAAAGCAATCACTATACCACATTGTTGTTTTTGGTGCGTAGGTAAGAACGGTTCTTTCTCAGCCCGTAGCAGCCACGTAAAACTTGCAACAACAAAGTAGAAGACGTATAACTTGTTTTTGCAGGGCATGTTGTGATGTGATAAGGTCAAGACATGATGCTAAATTTTATTGTATGAGATGATCATGTTTTGTAACAGAGTTATCGGCAACTGGCAGGAGCCATATGGTTGTTGCTTTATTGTATGAAATGCAATCGCCATGTAATTGCTTTACTTTATCACTATGCAGTAGCGATAGTCATAGAAGAAATAGTTGGTGAGACGACAACGATGCTTCGATGGAGATCAAGGTGTCAAGCCGGTGACGATGGTGATCATGACGGTGCTTTGGAGATGGAGATCAAAGGCACAAGATGATGATGGCCATTTCATATCACTTATATTGATTGCATGTGATGTTTATCCTTTATGCATCTTATTTTGCTTAGTTCGGCGGTAGCATTATAAGATGATCTCTCACTAAATTTCAAGGTATAAGTGTTCTCCGTGAGTATGCACCGTTGCTACAGTTCGTCATGACGAGACACCACGTGATGATCGGGTGTGATAAGCTCTACGTTCACATACAACGGGTGCAAGCCAGTTTTGCACACGCGGAATACTCGGGTTAAACTTGACGAGCCTAGCATATGCAGATATGGCCTCGAAACACTGATACCGAAAGGTCGAGCATGAATCATATAGTAGATATGATCAACATAGTGATGTTCACCATTGAAAACTACTCCATCTCACTTGATGATCGGACATGGTTTAGTTGATATGGATCATGTGATCACTTAGATGATTAGAGGGGTGTCTATCTAAGTGGGGGTTCTTAAGTAATTTGATTAATTGAACATTAATTTATCATGTACTTAGTACATGTTAGTATTCTGCATGTCTATGTTGTTGTAGATAGATGGCCCGTGTTGTTGTTCCATTGAATTTTAATGCGTTCCTAGAGAAAGCTAAGTTGAAAGATGATGGTATCAATTACACGAACTGGGTCCGTCACTTGAGGATTATCCTCATTGCTGCACAAAAGAATTAAGTCCTGGAAGCACTGCTAGGTGACAAACCCGCTGCAGGAGCAACACTAGATGTTATGAACGTCTGGCAGAGCAAAGCCGGTGACTACTCGATAGTACAGTGTGCCATGCTTTATGGCTTAGAACCGGGACTTCAACGATGTTTTGAACGTCATGGAGTATATGAGATGTTCCAAGAGTTGAAGTTAATATTTCAAGCAAATGCCCGGATTGAGAGATATGAAGTCTCCAATAAGTTCTACAGCTGCAAAATGGAGGAGATAGTTCTGTCAGTGAACATATACTCAGAATGTCTGGGTACCACAACCACTTGACTCAGCTGGGAGTTAATCTTCCTGATGATTGTGTCATTGACAAAGTTCTTCAATCACTGCCACCAAGCTACAAGAGCTTCGTGATGAACTATAATATGCAAGGGATGGATAAGATAATTCCCGAGCTCTTTGCAATGCTAAAGGCTGCGGAGGTAGAAATCAAGAAGGAGCATCAAGTGTTGATGGTCAACAAGACCACCAGTTTCAAGAAAAAGGGTAAAGAGAAGAAGGGGAACTTTAAGAAGAACGGCAAGCAAGTTGTTGCTCAAGTGAAGAGCCCAAGTCTGGACCTAAGCCTGAGGCTGAGTGCTTCTACTGCAAAGGGACTGGTCACTGGAAGTGGAACTGCCCCAAGGATTTGGCGGAGAAGAAGGATGGGAAAGTGAAAGGTATATTTGATATACATGTTATTGATGTGTACCATACTAATGCTCGCAGTAGCGCCTGGGTATTTGATACTGGTTATGTTGCTAATATTTGCAACTCGAAACAGGGGCTACGGATTAAGCGAAGATTGGTGTGACACCCTCGATTCAATCGTACACTAATCATACACGCAAATGTGTACGACCAAGATCAAGGACTCACGGGAAGATATCACAACACAACTCTAGACACAAATTAAAATAATACAAGCTTTATATTACAAGCCAAGGGCCTCGAGGGCTTGAATACATAAGCTCGAATACAAACGAGTCAGCGGAAGCAACAATATCTGAGTACAAACATGAGTTAAACAAGTTTGGCTTAAGAAGGCTAGCACAAAAGCAACATCGATCGAAAAGGCAAGGCCTCTTGCGTGGGAGCCTCCTAACTACTTCTGGTCATCAGCGGTCGCCACGTAGTAGTAGGCACCCTCGGGGTTGTAGTACTCGTCGGTGGTGACATCTGGCTCCTGGACTCCGTCATCTGGTTGCGTCATCCGAGAAGAATGGAAAAGGGGGGAAAGGGAGCAAAACAACCGTGAGTACTCATCCAAAGTACTCGAAAGCAAGAATCTACACTACATATGCATCGGTGTCAATGAAATGGGTAGTATATGTGGACTGAACTGCAGAATGCCAGAAGAGAAGGGGAAAGCCTAGCCTATCGAAAACCAACATCTTCAAGCAGCTCCCAGCATCTTGCAGCATCAGAAGAGATAAGAGTGACATAAAAGTACAGTAGTAGCAGTGTTACCAACCTCGGCCAGAGATCCTTTCTCGACTCCCAGCGAGAAATCAATCCCAGAGCCATACTATCCAGTTATCACCTCAAGTATCCAGTTCTAGTTGTATCGATCGGGATACAACTCCAAGTGTTCGTTACCGTAGGACAGCCTATTGATAGATGTTTTCTTCCCTGCTGGGGTGCACCTGAAGGAAATATGCCCTAGAGGCAATAATAAAGTTATTATTTATTTCCTTATATATTGATAAATTTATTATTCATGCTAGAATTGTATTAACCGGAAACATAATACATGTGTGAATACATAGACAAACAGAGTGTCACTAGTATGCCTCTACTTGACTAGCTCATTGATCAAAGATGGTTATGTTCCTAGCCATAGACATGAGTTGTCATTTGATTAACGGGATCACATCATTAGGAGAATGATGTGATTGACTTGACCCATTCCGTTAGCTTAGCATTTGATCGTTTAGTATGTTGCTATTGCTTTCTTCATGACTTATACATGTTCCTATGACTATGAGATTATGCAACTCCCGTTTACCGGATGAACACTTTGTGTGCTACCAAACATCACAACGTAACCGGGTGATTATAAAGGTGCTCTACAGGTGTCTCCGAAGGTACTTGTTGAGTTGGCGTATTTCGAGATTAGGATTTGTCACTCCGATTGTCGGAGAGGTATCTCTGGGCCCTCTCGCTAATGCACATCACTATAAGCCTTGCAAGCAATGTGACTAATGAGTTAGTTGCAGGATGATGCATTACAAAACGATTAAAGAGACTTGCCGGTAACAAGATTGAACTAGGTATTGAGATACCGACGATCAAATCTCGAACAAGTAACATACCGATGACAAAGGGAACAACGTATGTTGTTATGCGGTTTGACCGATAAAGATCTTCGTAGAATATGTAGGAGCCAATATGAGCATCTAGGTTCCGCCATTGGTTATTGACCGGAGACGTGTCTCGGTCATGTCTACATAGTTCTCGAACCCGTAGGGTCCACACGCTTAAAGTTGGGTGACAATCGGTATTATGAGTTTTTGTGTCTTGATGTACCGAAGTTACTTCGGAGTCCCGGATATGATCACGGACATTACAAGGAGTCTCAAAATGGTTGAGACGTAAAGATCGATATATTGGACGACTATATTCGGACACCAGAAGTGTTCCGAGTGGTTTCGGATAAAAACCGGAGTACCGGGGGGTTACCGGAACCCCCGGGGAGTTAATTGGGCCTCATGGGCCTTAGTGGGAGAAGAGGAGGGGTGGCCAGGGCAGCCATGCGCCCCTCCCCCTCTAGTCTGAATTAGACAAGGAGGGGGCGGGCCCCCCCTTTTTCCTTCTCCTCCTCTCTCCCTTCCTTCCCTCTCCTACTCCAACAAGGAAAAGGAGGAGTCCTACTCCCGGTGGTAGTAGGACTCCCCCCTTGGCGCGCCCTCCTCCTGGACGGCCACCTCCCCCCTTGCTCCTTTATATACGGGGGCAGGGGGCACCCTAGAAGACACAAGTTGATATGTTGATCTATTCCAGCCGTGTGCGGTGCCCTCCTTCACCATATTCACCTCGGTTATAGCAGTGCTTAGGCGAAGCCCTGCGTCGGTAGATACATCATCACCGTCATCACGCCGTCGTGCTGACGGAACTCTCTCGTGAAGCTCTGATGGATCAGAGTTCGCGGGACGTCATCGAGCTGAACGTGTGTTGAACTCGAAGGTGCCGTACGTTCGGTACTTGGATCGGTCGGATCGTGAAGACGTACGACTACATCAACCGCGTTGTGCTAATGCTTCCACTTTCGGTCTACGAGGGTACGTGGACACACTCTTCCCTCTCGTTGCTATGCATCACCATGATCCTGAGTGTGCGTAGAATTTTTTTGAAATTACTACGTTCCCCAACAGTGGCATCCGAGCCAGGTTTTTTGCGTAGATGTTATATGCATGAGAAGAACACAAGTGAGTTGTGGGCGATACAAGTCATACTATTTACCAGCATGTCACACTTTGGTTCGGTGGTATTATTGGATGAAGCTGCCCAGACCGACATTATGTGTACGCTTACACGAGACTGGTTCTACCGACGTGCTTTGCACATAGGTGGCTGGCGGGTGTCAGTTTCTCCAACTTTAGTTGAACCGAGTGTGGCTAAGCCCGGTCCTTGAGAAGGTTAAAATAGCACTAACTTGACGAACTATTGTTGTGGTTTTGATGCGTAGGTAAGAACGATTCTTGCTAAGCCCGTAGCAGCCACGTAAAACTTGCAACAACAAAGTAGAGGACGTCTAACTTGTTTTTGCAGGGCATGTTGTGATGTGATATGGTCAAGGCATGATGCTATATTGTATGAGATGATCATGTTTTGTAACCGAGTTATCGGCAACTGGCAGGAGCCATATGGTTGTCACTTTATTGTATGCAATGCAATCGCCCTGTAATTACTTTACTTTATCACTAAGCGGTAGCGATAGTCGTAGAAGCAATACTTGGCGAGACGACAACGATGCTACGATGGAGATAAAGGTGTCGCGTCGATGACAATGGTGATCATGACGGTGGTTCAGAGATGGAGATCACAAGCACAAGATGATGATGGCCATATCATATCACTTATATTGATTGCATGTGATGTTTATCTTTTATGCATCCTATTTTGCTTTGATTGACGGTAGCATTATATGATGATCTCTAACTAAATTTCAAGATAGAAGTGTTCTCCCCGAGTATGCACAGTTGCCAAAGTTCGTCATGCCGAGACACCATGTGATGATCGGGTGTGATAAGCTCTACGTTCATCTACCACGGGTACAAGCCAGTTTTGCACATGCAGAATACTCGGGTTAAACTTGACGAGCCTAGCATATGCAGATATGGCCTCGGAACACTGAGACCGAAAGGTCGAGCTTGAATCATATAGTAGATATGATCAACATAGTGATGTTCACCATTGAAAACTACTCCATCTCACGTGATGATCGGACATGGTTTAGTTGATTTGGATCACGTGATCACTTAGATGATTAGAGGGATGTCTATCTAAGTGGGAGTTCTTAAGTAATATGATTAATTGAACTTAAATTCATCATAAACTTAGTACCTGATAGTATTTTGCTTGTCTATGTTGATTGTAGATAGATGGCCCGTGTTGTTGTTCAGTTGAATTTTAATGCGTTCCTTGAGAAAGCAAAGTTGAAAGATGATGGTAGCAATTACACGGACTTGGTCCATAACTTAAGGATTATCCTCATTGCTGCACAGAAGAATTACGTCCTGGAAGCACCGCTAGGTGCCAGGCCTGCTGCAGATGCTGCTGACAACGTTAAAAATGTTCGGCAGAGTAAAGTTGATGACTACTCGATAGTTCAGTGTGCCATGCTTTACGGCTTAGAACCGGGACTTCAACGACGTTTTGAACGTCATGGAGCATATGAGATGTTCCAGGTGTTGAAGTTAATATTTCAAGAAAATTTCCGGATTGAGAGATATGAAGTCTCTAATAAGTTCTATAGCTGCAAGATGGAGGAGAATAGTTCTGTTAGTGAACATATACTCAAAATGTCTGGGTATCATAATCACTTGACTCAACTGGGAGTTAATCTTCCTGTTGATAGTTTCATTGACAGAGTTCTTCAATCACTGCCGCCAAGCTACAAGAGCTTCGTGATGAACTATAATATGCAAGGGATGACTAACACAATTCCCGAGCTCTTTGCAATGCTAAAGGCAGCGGAGGTAGAAATCAAGAAGGAGCATCAAGTGTTGATGGTCAACAAGACCACTAGTTTCAAGAAAAAGGGTAAAGGGAAGAAGAAGGGGAACTTCAAGAAGAACAGCAAACAACTTTCTGCTCAGGAGAAGAAACCCAAGTCTGTACCTAAGCCTGAGACTGAGTGCTTCTACTGCAAATAGACTGGTCACTGGAAGCGGAACTACCCCAAGTATTTGGCGGATAAGAAGGATGGAAAAGTGAACAAAGGTATAGGTGATATACATGTTATTGATGTGTACCTTACCAGAGCTCGCACTAGCACCTGGGTATTTGATACTGGTTCTGTTGCTAATATTTGCAACTCAAAACAGGGACTACGGATTAAGCGAAGACTGGCTAAGGACGAGGTGACGATGTGCGTGGGAAATGGTTCCAAAGTCGATGTGATCGCCGTCGGCACACTACCTCTACATCTACCTTCGGGATTAGTTTTAGACCTAAATAATTGTTATTTGGTGCCAGCATTAAGCATGAACATTATATCTAGATCTTGTTTAATGCGAGACGGTTATTCATTTAAATCTGAGAATAGTGGTTGTTCTATTTATATGAGTAATATCTCTTATGGTCATGCACCCTTGAAGAGTGGTCTATTTTTGTTGAATCTTGTTAGTAGTGATACACATATTCATAAAGTTGAAGCCAAAAGATGCAGAGTTGATAATGATAGTGCAACTTATTTGTGGCACTGCCATTTTCACACCCTACATTTTGTAACATTTCATTTGCATTAAGAAAGCATGAAAATTTGGACCAACAAAAAAACTTTTGCATTATTTGGCTTTTTATTTTGGAGTTGGTTTTCTCTGTGTGGTTTTTCAAGTGCTCTTTAAAGTCATCACAACTCCACCTTCTATACTTCATCTCCTTGCCCCAAGCTTCTGCCCAATGATCATGCCATGTGTATAGAGCAATATAGTATTTTCTTACAAAAATAATTTGGCCAAAAGTATTTTCTAAAATTAGTTTTCCAAAAACCCTTGAATTGAGGTTTGCACTGCAAGTACTTGATTTGGGGTGTGAAAAATCTTTCAAATGGTATATTTGAATCCTATTAGATGTAGGACTCCCATAAACCACAAAAATATAATTTTAAAGTTATTTTCCTATTTTATTTAAAAGATTTTTCTTAAGGCCAGAAATGGTCTTTAATAGGGAAAAATTATTTTATTGTTTCAAAAATATTTGACAAAAATCAGGGAAACTCAGTGGACATATATTTTCCATATATAAGGTTTCAACACATGGTCATGTTCAAAATATTGGACAAAACCTCCCAAAACCATTTCTGCCCATTTCAAGGATTTGAAATATTTCTAAAGGAAATATTTTCATAAAAATCCAAGAAAAATCCAGCAAGTCACAAATGCATATTGTGATCACCTTGCAAAACATCATATCAATCAAGGTCATTTTGGTTCACCAAAATGCCCCAAAACCCTCTCTGACCAGAATCAAATTTGAACAATTTTGTACTACCAAATTTCTCTCCTTGACCCCAACTTTTGTGAGCATGTTCACATGACCAAATGTGGCCACTACACCAAGTGGTGCATCAAGGAGAAGTGATTTTCTCAACTAGATCTACACAAGTTCATTTCCGCTAATTTCTAGGGTTTACAAAAGTTGCATTGGCAACTTTGCCCAAATAAGTTCCAAATTGGTGGAAGGCCCTAATTATATGTGTTATTACACCCTGTGGAGTCTCATGGCAATTGGAAATATTTTGCTTGCCCAAACCATTATCAAACACCTTCTGCCACTTTCCAAAAATCTCCATTTTAACCACTAGAACTATTCTCCTTGAGCTCAACTTTTTACCACAACTCCTCCTAGTCCTCTCCTACCTCCAGTAACCCTCCCCTGGCCATTGCTCAATTATTGAGGGATAAAATACCCCCATTTACCTCCTTGGACAGCCCCTCTCCCCCTCTTCTTCTTCCTCTCTCCTCTCCTATTGGCTCCCCAGGGCATCCAAGGCCACAACCCCCTTATTTACTTCCCCCTAGAGCTACCAGACACCTTGGTCGTGCCCTGATTGCATTGAAAATGGCCATGCCGGCCATTTGGGGGCTCTGGAGCGCGCTACAGTGCGCACCCGCACTGTAGCCGCCCCCTGCCAACCACCTCTGGCCACCTCGGGCCTCCCCACCACGCCCGACGATGCGCCTCAGCGTCCGAGACATGGCAGCTGGTCGGCCCCCTCCTCCCTCTCTCTCTCTCTCCTGCCCCTGCTCGCACGCGCACCGGCCGCCCGAGAGCTCCAGTGAGCGAGCTCACACACGCGGCGTCTCTAACCCCTCCCCGCTCCCCCTCTTCCTTCCCCTAGCACTGGACCAGCCTCACGAGCACCCCAGACACGGCGCCAGCTCCTCCCGAGCCCTGTGGCGACGAGCAGGAGCCCGCCGGCGCATGGGTCCACGACACCTCGCCGTTCGCCTATTTAAGGGCCTCCCCAAGCCCTACTCTCCTCACCACTCGCTCTCGCACTCCCCGAATGTAACGCCCCGAGACCGATGTGCCAGGTGTCCTCCAGTTATTCGCTGTTGTTTGCCTTGTCATTGCTTGCGTGTCATGCATTGCATATCATGTCATCACGTGCATTTCATTTGCATACATGTTCGTCTCATGCATCCAAGCATTTTCCCCGTTGTCCGTTTTGCAATCCGGCGATCCTATGTCACCTGGTGTCCCTTTCTACCTCTTTTTCGTGTGCCGGTGTTAAAAGTTTTCAGATTGGACCGAGACTTGTCATGCGGCCTTGGTTTACAACCGGTAGACCGCCTGTCAAGTTTCGTGCCATTTGGACTTCGTTTGATACTCCAACGGTTAACTGAGAGACCGAAAAGGCCTCGTGAGTGTTGCAGCCCAACACCCTTCCAATTTTGCCCAAAACCCACCTAAACCCCTTCTATCATCTCGGTCGTTCGATCATGATCGCGTGGCCGCAAACCGCACCTCATTTGGACTCTCCTAGCTCTCGCTACCTATAAATATGTGGCCTCCTCCAAAAATTTGACGGTACTAACCCTATATCCAACTCCCTCATCGCCACCGGATAAAACCTCGCCGCCCGGACATGTCCGCTCGCCGCCGCCACCTCCCTCCGCCCAATGGCGAGCCGCCACGTCAGCAGGCTGCCGCCCTCGCCCAACCAGTCGCCGCCACGCATCCCGACGCCCCGCGCCTCTCCACTGCAGGCCCGCGAGCCCGACCGCGGCCCTCCTGGCCCGGTGCACCGCGCCACCGCCTGGATGCCCAAGCCGCCCGCCCGCGCCATCGCCGCCAACCGCCGCGCGCCGCCAGCTCCGCCCTTGCCGCCGACCTCGCCCGAACCGCCGCCTCCGCCGCTCTTCGCCGCCCCGAGCCAGCCACTGCCTCGTCACGGGTCGCCGCCGCCCTTTGCGCCGCCGGCCACTGCCCCCTCCGTCGCCCAGCGCCTCGCCGGATCCTCGCCAGAGACGGCCGCCTCGTCGGAGTTCGGGTCCGGTCAGATCTAGACCCGGGTGGGATCAGATCCATCCATCCCCCTTCCGAACGTCTCCCTCCGATCCGGATCCCTCCGTCCCGTACCGCTTCGTCCCGGGTTGACTTTTCCCGAGAGGTCCAAATTCCACTAAGTCTCCCAGATTTCAATATTTTTGAGCATTTTCATCGCATCATAACTCATCATCCCTGGCTCTGTTTTGAGCGTGTAGCATATCAAAATGTTCGTCTCGACGAGTACATCATTTCATCTCATTGCATCATTTTTATTTGAGCTCATCTCGATGCCCGACATGCTTTTGGAAGAGGGCTATGTGATAAATTTGTCAGATCCGTTTCAGCAAATGGCATTTTATCATTTTTTGCCATGATTAATGTGTGCATGCTATGATCCTGAGCTCTACATGTGTTTTGTTATATGCCATACCATCTTTACAGGGGTGCTTGCCATGTATTTTTGTGATATTTGTGGTGACTAGCACAAGCTTGCAAAGTAGCATAATCAGTAATGCTGATTTCAGGGACTTAGAATTTCACTAAGTCCTTGTTCTGTTTTTGTCGATATGCCATATGTTCATGTTGTTTCCTACTGATCCGTGCCTCTTTTGAGGATGATCATTAAGGATGATTTGTTAACATTGTGGTGCTCTATCCATCCATGTCTTTGTTTGCATTTATGGAGCACCCTAGCTTGAGTCAATCGAGCTCTACTTTTGCTATATAGTGATCCTAGCAGATTGTTAATATGTTTAGCGATTTTGATGAGGATGTTGCTATTGATCCGTGCATGCTATGTTATTGTTCTTGCCATGTCTAGCTTCTATGCCATGTATTCTTGATGGGTGTATGCTTAGTTTGTCATGCCATGCTCTGTAGTGAGTGCATCGAGCTCGTAAACATGCCTACTCGTTAACTGTTTTGCATGCTCCAGTTTTTCACTAAGTCTGTATCTGTTTATGTTTTTGCTATGTTCACATGCTTGCAATTGTATTTTTCTGATCCCTTTTGGCTCAATGTCACTCAACGACTTTTTTTAAGTGCTTTGAGTAGCTTCATGCCATGCCTTGCTTTGCCCTGTTAAGTTCCTATAGCATATAGTTTTCATGCTCCAAAGTATGCTTCCTGATGATAAATCCCAGACTTGTGTTAATTTCACTAAGTCTGAAACTTGTTATCATTTGCACTTTTGCCATGCTTGTTTGAGCTTGCTATTGAGTGAATTAGCCGTAGATCAGTGTTCATCTTTTGTCAAGCATCATGAGTGGATCCCTACCATGTATTTTGTTGCCATGTTTGAGTGCTGTCGCATATTTATCTTGATGCATTTAGTTGGTCACTTGCTGATTATCGCAGACCGGTGCCATATTTGTTTTGCTTGTCATTTCCAAACCGTGCATCGGATTCCGGTGATCTTTATATCGATTTCAACTGAAATCACCTGACCTTTCTAGTGGCACTCTTGGATTTCCATGTTGAGGCCAGGTTCAATCATTCCTTTCCAAATCATGCATATGTATCACGTACCGCATCCCGCATATCATACCATGTTCATGTGTTGGTTGTTTACTATGTTGTGTGCTTCTTTCCGGTGTTTGCTTCTTCGGGTTGGTTCCAATAACGTCGCATTTGTGAGGACCCGTTCGACTACGTCCATTTGTCTTCTTCATGGACTCGTTCTTCTTCCTTGCGGGATCTCAGGCAAGATGACCATACCCTCGAAATCACTTCTATCTTTCCTTGCTAGATGCTCGCTCTTTTGCTATGCCTATGCTGTGATACCTACCACTTGCTTATCATGCCTCCCATATTGTTAAGACAAGCCTCTAACACACCTTGTCTTAGCAAACCGTTTTTTGGCTATGTTACCACTTTGCTCAGCCCCTCTTATAGCGTTGCTAGTTGCAGGTGAAGATTGGAGCTTGTTCCATGTTTGGAACATGGATATTTTGTGGGGATATCACAATATCTCTTATTTAATTAATGCATCTATATACTTGGTAAAGGGTGGAAGACTCGGCCTTATGCCTGGTGTTTTGTTCCACTCTTGCCGCCCTAGTTTCCGTCATATCGGTGTTATGTTCCCGGATTTTGCGTTCCTTACGCGGTTGGGTTATAATGGGAACCCCTTGACAGTTCGCTTTGAATAAAACTCCTCCAGCAATGCCCAACATTGGTTTTACCATTCGCCACCTAGCCTCTTTTTCCCTTGGGATTCGCGCTCCTGAGGGTCATCATTATTTTAACCCCCCCGGGCCAGTGCTCCTCTGAGTGTTGGTCCGACGGAGTAGACTGCGGGGCCACCTCAGGGCAACTTGAGGGTTGGTTTTACTCGTAGGATGTCTCATCTGAGTGTGCCCTGAGAACGAGATATGTGCAGCTCCTATCGGGATTTGTCAGCACATTCGGGCGGTGTTGCTGGACTTGTTTTACCATTGTCGAGGATGTCTTGTAACCTGGATGCCGAGCCTGATCGGATTGTCTTGGGAGAAGGAATATCCTTCGTTGACCGTGAGAGCTTGTGATGGGCTCAGTTGGGACACCCCTGCAGGGTTATGAACTTTCGAAAGTCATGCCCGCGGTTATGGGAAGATGGGAATTTGTTAATGTCCGGTTGTAGAAAACCTGAAGTTGATCTTAATTTAAGTACATCAACCGCGTGTGTAACCGTGATGGTCTCTTCTCGGCGGGGTCCGGGAAATGAACACGGTGTTGGAGTTATGCTTGACGTAGGTTGTTCTAGGATCACTTCTTGATCATAGTTGTTCGACCGTGCTTTTGCCTTCTCTTCTCGCTCTCTTTTGCGAATAGGTTAGCCACCATATATGCTAGTCGCTTGCTGCAGCTCCACATCATACATTGCCTTACCTAAAAGCTTAAATAGTCTTGATCGCGAGGGTGTGAGATTGCTGAGTCCCCGTGACTCACAGATACTTCCAAAACCAGCTTGCATGTGCCGATGAGACCATGCAGATGACGCAACCAAGCTCAAGGAGGAGCTCGATGAAGATCTTGTCCTTTGTCTTGTTTCGTTTCTAGTTCATCAGTAGTGGAGCCCAGTTGGGGTCGATCGGGGGACCTTGTCGCATTTGGGGTTGCTCTTTATTTTGGTTCCGTAGTCGGACCTTGATTGTATTTGGATGTTGTAATGCTTTATTCATGTATTGTGTGAAGTGGCGATTGTAAGCCAACTATGTATCTCTTTCCCTTATGTATTACATGGGTTGTGTGAAGATTACCTCACTTACGACATTTCTTTCAATGCGGTTATGCCTGTAAGTCGTGCTTCGACACGTGGGAGATATAGCAGCATCGAGGGTGTTATACCTAATCACCCCCCTACACAACTCACCCCTCTCCAGACGAGCCCGAGCTCGAGATCGAACTCGAGCTCCGCCGCATCGGGTCGCCGTCGATCCCATGGTACAGGCCTCCCCTGCTCCTCCTCTACCTCGATCTGGAACCCCCGAGCACCCCTGATCATTTCCCCTTTCTCCCCCGCTTCTTTTGCAGCCGGAAATGGCCGGAAACAGCGATGCCCGAAGCTCCTCCACCACGTGACCTCGTTGCCGGCGAACCAGGCCACCCTGGCGACCGCAACCACACCCACCCGAACGGCGACTCAACGCCGAGTCCAGCCGTACCCTTGCCCGACCTCGCCGTGCCTTACATCGACGCCGGTGAGCTTGCCGGCCCTCTGTCGCAGGGTTAGGGATGACAGGCGGGCCCCGCCTGTCAGCCTCTCCTCTCCATCGCCCCGCCCTCTCTCGCTGACGCCTGGGCCCCGCCCGTCAGGTTTAAACCTGGCGCGCACGCATGCACCAGTGCGCTGGGCCGCCTCTCTGGCTGGGCCTGCTGCGCTGCGGCTGTTCTGAGCCCTTTTTCCTTTTCTTTTTTTCTGTCACTTTTCCAAAATTTTCTCTGGATTAAATAATAATCCAAATGCAATAATTCCAAGTCCTAAATTCTTGTAATAATCCCACCTATTTATTGGTGCAGGTTTCATTCTTATCAAACCAACTTTTCTTCACTGTTCAAATTTAAATTAGAATTTGAGCATTTATGCCTGTCATTTGAAATTCCTAGCACTGTTTCCATGACTCCAAATCCAAAACTAGGAATTTTCCCCTTCTTAGTTTTCACCCTAGTATTTAACAAAAATGAGTTGACATTTTTCTAAGCTCTTTGGTTTTTCTGTTTTATTATTGCCTTATTTTTCTCGTTATTGTTTTGCGACGATAGATTGCATTGCTGACGAAGGAGTTGGACCAGCAGACTTTGAAGACCCAGAAGACTTTGTTGAGCCAGGCAAGCAGCCCTTTGACCATGTCTATGAAACCCTTTTTATGCATGACATATAGCACCATATTGTTGTTGCAACGGAATCATGATGAGGTGGAACCACTTTGATGGTTTGCCTCTGTTACTTCCTCGTTGATACTTGCATTGTGCATGACCCTACCTCCTTATGAGGGTTATGACGGTGGGAGTAGATAGGATGCTAAAGTAGTTGCTACGCAAAAAGGGACGGGAATATGCATGGTGATGGAGACAAAGTATTTTCAAAGGACTTTTCGAAAACCCCGTCGGGTGCCACTTATGCCCGAGGGAGATAATGAGATGCGTAACCGCTTGATGGCGATGTGGTGTACCGAGGCAAGTGTGTGTGCTGCTTTCAGAAACAGATTGGTTTAAGTTGCGACCGTTATTCCAACCTTACATGCGCAACCACTCTACCCTTATATGGGAAAGTGCTTTATTGATTACCTAGGCCAATACTAGCTTGCGGCCCACATTACTAGTGACGGTGGAGAGTTGGTGCTCTCTCTCGGGACGGGGTCGTGCCAGGTAGGGCGGCCAAGAACATTTTTATGGGGCACAGGACACACTGTTGGTAGCCCGTGCCAGTGGTATGTGAAGAATATGGGAGCGAGGCTCCAGAATTTTAAGTTGTGAAATGTTGGGCACGGGGGTTACTACCAATCGAGTGGACCTCATGTTAGTGTCGTCTAGGGAAAGATAGTGATCGGGTGCTTACCCCGGGTACTTGAGGTACCGCGAGTCATGGATGACACGGAAGTTCCCCGGATCTTGTGGGTAAAGTGTGCAACCTCTGCAGAGTGTAAAACTATTCGAATAGCCGTGTCCACGGTCAAGGACAGTTGGGTAACCTCTCTTGGGCTACGTCCACATGTTTACAAACCAGTGTATGTGTTTGGGTAAGTGGGAAGAACTACTTGGGTCAAGTCAAAGGACTTGACATGATTGAGTTGGGTTGATGCCCACTCTATTTATGTTGATATTTGTAACTTGTCCTCATGGTTACTTGAATTCTCCTGATGCATGTCTTACAAGTTGCTGAACATGTCATTGCACTCAAAACTTGCTTTCTGCAAAAATTTACCTATATCATGCATTGTTGTATCTTGAGCCAAAACATGGGTTGCTTGCGAGTACATTCAAAGTACTCATTGGCTTGCCACTGGTTATTTAATTGGCCAGGCATGGAAGAACAGGAGTTTGAAGAAGAGTTCTATGGAGACGAACATGCGAACTAGGACGTTTCCCAGTCAGAATGCTTGTAGGGTTAAGGCAGATGGCATGGGTTCTACTTATCGACGAAGATGTCCGCTGCTTAAGTTTATTTGGCATCCAGCCCTTGTGGCTTTATCTATGTAAGACTTGACCATAATGGTCATAATTTGTGTAAGACGATATGTATGGATGTAAGACTCTTGTTATTCAGATTCTGTGTGTTCAGTGAGCATTGATCTCTGGGATCACTGTACATGTGCATTCGGTGATCACGACTTATGAGTCGGGGTCCCCACAGAGCTGGTATCAGAGCCATCCTGACTGTAGGAAGCCTTAGTTAGCATGGGAGTTAGTTAGGATAAAACCCATTTTGCAAAACCCTCTATACTCCTCTTCTTTTCTAAGCTTACCAGACCCAAGATATATTTCCGTGTTGACCTCTCCCATTCAACCTTTGTAGATTGCTGCCGTACCCGAAGACTTCCTAACCACCGGATTTCCCGTGCTTCTCGAGGATAGCCTCAAGAAGTGCCAGTTTTACCGAGCCCCCATTTTCACCTACCATGAGCATTGGATCAATGACACCGAGACGGAGTATCATGTGGAAGTGATCGTGAAGGCTAATGACTCTCCAACAAGCTGGTTCTTCGAGGGACCCCAGATGGCAACACTAGTTCTTGCCGTCGAGACGGCAACCCTCAAGGCACTCACCCGCCTCCGAGACCTTCTTCCAGAGATGGCAGACGAGTTGGCAACCCGCTTCTTGCCTTATCGGAAGGAAGGTGAGGATGAGAGTAGTGCACCAGCTCCACCATTAGAAGAAGGACTTCCACTCCGATTCCAGACATACTTCAGCCTTTGTGCCGATAGTTTGGCACAACACTTGGCCTCGGAATCAATGGAGCTCTGAAAGGAACTTCATGAGACCAAGGAACTTCTTCTCCAAGCACAAGGGAAGATGGAAAGGATCCAGAAGGAAGGTGCTCCCCCTGGACAACCTGCAATCGCATACCGAGGCGGAAGACCCCCAAAGGATGGGGAACCACCACACCAGCACCGCATGAGCGCAAGGGATTACTGCAAGCTCTTCACACCATCGGCAAAGAAACGCCGTGTTGAGCTCCTCCACTCCCCCACCCCTTCGAGCAATGAAGGAAGTCAGGCCATAGGTGACGAGGAGGAAGACCCAGAAGAGCCAGACTACGCGACCGAGCATTCCACCACTTAGGTATCATTCGCAACCCGGATATGCCCGTTAGTAACCCCTACGGTAGGATAGGTCATGTACCCCTTATGCGAAGTCGAGTCCTTGTAATGGTTCACATGAAACCATGTAGTGTTGTGTTTGCTTTTGATGTGTTTGATGGACGTCGTGTTTTCCTTCGGGAACTTGTAAGCGACTACATCACCCATTTGGATTTTAACGAATGTGTTTGGCCTTTTGGCCCTTGCATGAAAAAAATTAGTGTCATACCAACCCCTTACTAGGCATCCCATCTATATTGCTTCCCCTCATCTTTCCCAATCATGAGACCTTGACCGCTCCAATAGGATGCCTGTTGTAACACGTACTGGTACCTCTACCCAGGAGCAAGAAGCCGGAGCAGGAGCCAGTCAGGACCAAACCTAGGGACAAGCTCCACCACCGCCACCACCTCCAAACATGGACACGGCTCAGCTTCTCCAAGCCTTCCAAGAGGAACGCCAAGCCAACACTGCAGCCCTCCAGATGATTGCTCAAGCTGTCAATCGCCAGCCGGCAGGAAACGGTAATGGACGTTCCACGTTGGTGGAGTTCAAGAAGCATGCACCACCCACCTTCATCGAGACTGCTGAACCCCTGGATGCAGACGACTGGGGTCCACACCATTGAGGATCTGCTGGAACTAGTCCGATGCACCGAGGACCGTGAGAAGGTGGTGTATGCTGCTAACTGCCTCGGGGGAACTGCTAGAGCTTGGTGGGATGGATTCAAGGCCATGCATGCTGAGAAAAACATCATTTGGAATGACTTCAAGGCAGAATTCTGCAAGGCCCACATTCCTTTCGGAATCATGGCCATCAAGAAGCGTGAATTCCGAGCCCTGAAGCAAGGTAGTAGCACTGTCAAGGAGTACATGCAGAAGTTCAGTGTTCTGTCAAGATATGCTCCTAAAGATGTCAGCACTGATGCTGCCAAAAGAGAGCGCTTCATGGAAGGCCTTAACCAGACTCTGCAGTACTCACTTGTTGTGTGTGACTGCCCAACCTTTCCTGATCTGGTGAACAAGGCACTCATGCTTGAGGACAAGCGACGTGCTTTGGACGATACTCGTAACCGCAAGATGATCAGCAAGGGTAGCTCCAGCAACCAGAAGCCTTGCCCGTGGCAGCCAGCCCCGGTCAAGCCAACCTATCAGCAGCCAAGAGCCCCTGCACCTCGCACCAACTATCAGCCTCAGTAGTATGGCAACCCCAGGCTAGCTTTCAACAACCACAATAAAAATGCCGGCAAGAGCAGCAGCCCCAATCAAGTCACTTGCTTCGGATGTGGTCAGGCAGGACACTACTCCAAGAATTGCCCCAACAAGAAGCCCGACGCCCCGCAACCCAATGCGCAGAACCCAGGGCAAGGTCGTGGTGTGCCACCAAGGAACCAAGCTCCCCGCAACCCACCCAACAACAGCAAGGGTCGTGTGAATCATGTCACTACAGAAGAAGCCCAGGAAGACCCGGACGTCATCCTGGGTCTGTTCCTTGTTAACTCAGCACCCGCAACTGTCTTGTTTGATTCTAGAGCCATGCATTCATTTGTCACCCAAGAGTTTGCATTAAAAAGTGGCATGACCCCTACACCCCTGAATAACCGTATGGTGGTACACACCCCCAGAGCAGAGATGAGAGCCAAGGTAGGCTGTAAGGGAGTCAGAATTGTCATTAATGGGGTAGACTTCCTAGCAGACCTTATCGTCTTAAGATCACAAGGCTTGGATGTGATCTTAGGAATGAATTGGCTCATAAAGCACCAAGGCTTGTTAGATTGCACCAACCGGACTGTCACTATGACCAATGACCAAGGAGTCGAAGTTAAATTTGCCTCCAACCCCTCCTCTGCTCAAGCCAACCAAGTCAACTGTCTGACTGATGTTGGATTGGAACAAGTGCCGGTAGTATGCGAATACCCCGATGTCTTTCCTGATGAGCTACCGGGAATGCATCCTGACCGAGACATTGAGTTCATCATCGAGCTCATACCCAGAGCAGGACCCATCTATAAGAAGCCTTATAGAATGGGATCGGAAGAGTTAGCAGAGTTGAAGAAAGCAACTGGAACAGCAGTTGAGGAAGGGATTTATCCGCCCTAGTGCCTCCCCTTGGGGATCACCTGTTCTGTTTGTGGCAAAGAAGGACGGTACCATACGCTTGTGCATTGACTACCACTCCCTCAATTAAGTTGCAATCAAGAACAAGTATCCACTTCCCAAGATTGAAGATCTGTTTGATCAACTCAATGGGGCCAAGGTGTTCTCCAAGATCGACCTCAGATCTGGGTACTACCAGCTGAAAATCAAACCCCAAGATATTCCAAAGACGACATTTGTAACCAGATATGGCATGTATGAGTGCACGGTCATGTCCTTTGGACTGACCAATGCCCCAGCTTACTTCATGTATCTCATGAATAAGGTCTTCATGGAATATTTGGACAAGTTTGTCGTTGTCTTCATTGATGACATTCTTGTCTTCTCGAAGACGGAAGAAGAGCATGAGCAACACTTGAGGATGGTCCTAGACAAGCTTTGAGAGCACCAATTGTATGCCAAGTTCAGCAAGTGCGAATTTTGGCTGCGTGAAGTTGGATTCTTGGGTCATGTTTTGACCGAAGAAGGATTATCGGTCGATCCCGCTAAGATTGAAGCCGTGACTGAATGGAAATCCCCAAGCAATGTGAAGGAAGTCAGAAGCTTCCTCAGACTCGCAGGATATTACCGCAAGTTCATTGAAGGATTCTCAAGCATTGCCCGACCCATGACCCAGCTCTTGAAGAAGGACAAGAAGTTCGAATGGACACCAAAGTGCGAAGAAAGCTTCCAGGAGCTGAAGAAGAGACTGACCACCGCCCCAGTTCTGGCCACACCAGATATACACAAGGAATTTGTGATATATTGTGATGCGTCAAGAACTGGACTGGGAGGTGTCCTGATGCAAGAGGGCCGAGTCGTAGCTTACATTTCAAGGCAACTACGGCCTCATGAAGAGAACTATGCTACTCATGATCTTGAATTAGCATTAGTGGTTCATGCCCTGAAGACATGGCAACATTACCTCCCAGGGAAGCGGTGTGAGATATACACGGATCACAAAAGTCTGAAGTATATTTTCACTTAGAAGGAATTGAACATGAGGTAGAGAAGGTGGCTAGAGTTGATCAAGGATTATGACCTCAGTGTTCAATACCACCCTGGGAAGGCTAATGTGGTAGCAGATGCATTAAGAAGGAAGGCTTGTTCCTTGAATTCTATGCTTAAGGAAAGGCTACCCGCCTTGTATGAAGAACTTGAAAGCTTCGGGTTGAAACTGGTTGCACCAGGATTCTTGGCCAACCCAAAGTTAGGCCTACCCTGATGGATGATGTTAAGGAAGCTCAGAAGGGACACGAGAGTATTGAAGTCATTAAGAGGAAGATCAAGGCAGGCAAGGCCCTAGGATTCTCAAAGGATGAGCAAGGAATTGTGTGGTTTGGGAATCGCATTTGCGTACCCAATAAGATTGAGCTCAAGAATTTGATCTTGCAAGAAGCTCATGACACCCCATATTCCATCCACCCCGGAGGAACCAAGATGTATCAAGACCTAAAGGAGAGATTCTGGTGGCATGGCATGAAGAGAGAGATAGCCACTTTCGTCGCTAAGTGTGACGTATGCCAAAGGGTCAAAGCTGAACATCAGCGACCCGCTGGATTGTTACAGCCTCTCAAGGTGCCTGAATGGAAATGGGATAAAGTCTGAATGGACTTCATCACTGGGTTACCCAGGTCAAATAAGGGACATGACTCCATCTGGGTCATAGTCGACCATTTGACCAAAGTAGCCCATTTCATTCTTTTCAAAATGACTTACAAGGGAAACCAGCTAGCCAACCTCTACATCAACAGAATCATAAGCCTTCATGGTGTTCCCAAGGAGATTGTGTCAGATCGAGGAACCCAGTTTACCTCAAGGTTCTGGAAGAAGTTCCAAGAGGCCATGGGGACCAAGTTGTCCTTCAGCACTGCTTTCCACCCACAGACCGGAGGTCAGACAGAACGAGTGAATCAGATACTCTAAGACATGCTCCGAGCCTGTGTCTTAGCGTATGGAGCTAGGTGG
Source organism: Triticum urartu (assembly GCF_056163025.1). NCBI lineage: Eukaryota > Viridiplantae > Streptophyta > Magnoliopsida > Poales > Poaceae > Triticum > Triticum urartu. The sequence goes on from NC_141873.1 coordinate 410,218,623, forward strand.
GAAGATTGCCTCCCTTTCGCCGAGTTCTCCTACAACAACATTTATCAGTCAAGCCTCCAGATGGCACCATTTGAGGTGTTGTACGGACGCAAATGTCGCACACCCCTCAATTGGTCAGAGACCGGAGAAGGACTAGTCTTTGGGCCCGATATCCTCCGTGAAGCACAAGAACAAGTCCAACTTGTCAGAGAGCGTTTGGAGACTGCCAAGTCAAGGCAGAAGAGCTACGCTGACTCACGCCGTAGAGACATGATCCTCCGAGTTGGAGACCATGTCTATCTTCGGGTCACACCTCTCAAGGGAACCCAGCGCTTCCATGTCAAAGGAAAACTCGCACCAAGATACATCGGCCCCTTCAAGATCACTGAACGACGAGGAGAAGTGGCTTATCAGTTAGAACTACCACCTGAACTATCTGATGTGCACAACGTATTCCACGTGTCACAACTCAGGAAGTGTCTCCAAGTTCCAGACAAGCCTGATCTTTACAAGGACATCGATCACCAAGGCATTGACCTTCAGCCCGATTTGACCTACCGCGAGAGACCCATCTGCCTTTTGGATGAGGCTAAACGGCGCACTCGAAGCCGCACCATCAAGTGCTTCAAGGTCCAGTGGAGCAACCACACTGAAGAAGAAGCAACCTGAGAATGTGAAGACTACCTTAGATCCGAGTTTCCGTATCTCTTTAAAGCCTAGTTTAGGAATCTCGGGGATGAGATTCTTGTAAGGGGGGGTAGGTCTGTCACACACTACATTTTGTAACATTTCATTTGCATTAAGAAAGCATGAAAATTTGGACCAACAAAAAAACTTTTGCATTATTTGGCTTTTTTATTTTGGAGTTGGTTTTCTCTGTGTGGTTTTTCAAGTGCTCTTTAAAGTCATCACAACTCCACCTTCTATACTTCATCTACTTGCCCCAAGCTTCTGCCTAATGATCATGCCATGTCTATAGAGCAATATAATATTTTCTTACAAAAATAATTTGGCCAAAAGTATTTTCTAAAATTAGTTTTCCAAAAACCCCTGAATTGAGGTTTGCACTGCAAGTACTTGATTTGGGGGTGTGAAAAATCTTTCAAAAGGTATATTTGAATCCTATTAGATGTAGGACTCCCATAAACAACAAAAATATAATTTTAAAAGTTATTTTCCTATTTTATTTAAAAGCTTTTTCTTAAGGACAGAAATGGTCTTTAATATGCATTTGTGACTTGCTGGATTTTCCTTGGATTTTTATGAAAATATTTCCTGTAGAAATAATTCGAATCCTTGAAATGGGCAGAAATGGTTCACCAAAACACCCCAAAACCCTCTCTGACCAGAATCAAATTTGAAAAATTTTGTACTACCAGCTTTCTCTCCTTGACCCCAACTTTCGTGAGCATGTTCACATGACCAAATGAGGCCACTACATCAAGTGGTGCATCAAGGAGAAGTGATTTGCTCAACTAGATCTACACAAGTTCATTTCTGCTAATTTCTAGGGTTTACAAAAGTTGCATTGGCAACTTTGCCCAAATAAGCTCCAAATTGGTGGAAGGCCCTAATTATCTGTGTTATTACACCCTGTGGAGTCTCATGGCAATTGGAAATATTTTGCTTGCCCAAACCATTATCAAACACCTTCTGCCACTTTCCAAAAATCTCCATTTTGACCACTAGAACTATTCTCCTTGAGCTCAACTTTTTACCACAGCTCCACCTAGTCCTCTCCTACCTCCAGTAACCCTCCCCTGGCCATTGCTCAATTATTGAGGGATAAAATACCCCCATTTAGCTCCTTGGACAGCCCCTCTCCCCCTCTTCTTCTTCCTCTCTCCTCTCCTATTGGCTCCCCAGGGCATCCAAGGCCACAACCCCCTTATTTACTTCCCCCTAGAGCTACCAGACACCTTGGCCATGCCCTGATTGCATTGAAAATGGCCATGCCGGCCATTTGGGGGCTCTGGAGCGCGCTACAGTGCGCACCCGCACTGTAGCCGCCCCCTGCCAACCACCTCCGGCCACCTCGGGCCTCCTGAGCACGCCCGACGATGCGCCTCGGCGTCCGAGACACAGCAGCTGGTCGGCCCCTCCTCCCTCTCTCTCTCCTGCCCCTGCTCGCATGTGCACCGGCCGCCCGAGAGCTCCAGTGAGCGAGCTCACACGCGCGGCGTCTCTGACCCCACCCCGCTCCCCCTCTTCCTTCGCCTAGCACTGGACCAGCCTCACGAGCACCCCAGACATGGCGCCAGCTCCTACCGAGCCCTGTGGCGACGACCAGGAGCCCGCCGGCACACGGGTCCACGGCACCTCGCCTTCGCCTATTTAAGGGCCTTCCCGAGCCCTACTCTCCTCACCACTCGCTCTCTCACTCCCCTAATCACCCCCCTACACAACTCACCCCTCTCTAGACGAGCCCGAGCTCGAGATCGAGCTCGAGCTCCGCCGCCTCGGGTCGCCGTGGATCCCATGGTACAGGCCTCCCCCGCTCCTCCTCTGCCTCGATCCGGAACCCCCGAGCACCCTGATCATTTCCCCTTTCTCCCCCGCTTCTTTTGCAGCCGGAAACGGCCGGAACCGTCGACGCCCGAAGCTCCTCCGCCGCGTGACCTCGTCGCCGGCGAACCAGGCCACCCCTGCGACCACAACCACATCCACCCGAACGGCGACTCGATGCCGAGTCCATTCATACCCTCGCCCGACCTCGCGCGTGCCCTACATCGACGCCGGTGATCTTGCCGGCCCTCTGTCGCAGGGTTAGGGATGACAGGCGGGCCCCACCTGTCAGCCTCTCCTCTCCATCGCCCCGCTCTCTCTCGCTGATGCCTGGGCCCCACCCGTCAGGTTTAAACCTGGCGCGCGCGTGCACCAGTGCGCTGGGCTGCCTCTCTGGCTGGGCCTGCTGTGCTGCGGCTCTTCTGGCCCAGCAGGCACAGAGCCCCTTTTCCTTTTCTTTTTTTCTGCCACTTTTCCAAAAAATCCTCTGGATTAAATAATAATCCAAATGCAATAATTCCAACTCCTAAATTCTTGTAATAATCCCACCTATTTATTGGTGTAGTCTTCATTCTTATCAAACCAACTTTTCTTCACTGTTCAAATTTAAATTTGAATTTGAGCATTTATGCGTGTCATTTAAAATTCCTAGCACTGTTTCCATGACTCCAAATCCAAAACTAGGAATTTTCCCCTTCTTAGTTTTCACCCTAGTATTTAACAAAAATGAGTTAACATTTTTCTGAGCACTTTGGTTTTTCTGTTTTATTATTGCCTTATTTTTCTCATTATCATTTTGCGACGATAGATTGCGTTGCTGAAGAAGGAGTTGGACCAGAAGACTTTGAAGACCCAGAAGACTTTGTTGAGCCAGGCAAGCAGCCCTTTGACCATGTCTATGAAACCCTTTTTATGCATGACATATAGCACCATATTGTTGTTGCAACGGAATCATGATGAGGTGGAACCACTTTGATGGTTTGCCTCCGTTACTTCCTCGTTGATACTTGCATTGTGGATGACCCTACCTCCTTATGAGGGTTATGCTGGTGGGAGTAGATAGGATGCTAAAGTAGTTGCTATGCAAAAAGGGACGCGAATATGCATGGTGATGGAGACAAAGTATTTTCAAAGGAATTTACGAAAACCCCGTCGGGTGCGACTTATGCCCGAGGGAGATAATGAGATGGGTAACCTCTTGATGACGAAGTGGTGTACCGAGGCAAGTGTGTGTGTGTGTTGCTTCAAAAACGAATTGGTTTAAGTTGCGACTGTTATTCCAACCGTACATGCGCAACCACTCTACCCTTATATGGGAAAGGGAATTATTGATTACCTAGGCCGATACTAGCTTCGAGCCTGCATTACTAGTGACGGCGGAGAGTTGGTGCTCTCTCTCGGGACGGGGTCGTGCCAGGTAGGGCGGCCAAGAACATTTTTATGGGGCACCGGACACACCGTTGGCACCCCGTGCTAGTGGTATGTGAAGAATATGGGAGCAAGGCTCCACAATATTAAGTTGTGAAATGTTGGGCACGGGGGTTACTAGCAATCGAGTGGACTCCATGTTAGTGTCGTCTAGGGAAAGATAGTGATCGTGTGCTTACCCCGGGTACTTGAGGTACCGCAGGTCGTGGATGACACGGAAGTTCCCCGGATCTTGTGGGTAAAGTGTGCAACCTCTGCAGAGTGTAAACTATTCGAATAGCCGTGTCCACGGTCAAGGACAGTTGGGTAACCGCTCTTGGGATACGTCCACATGTTTACAAACCAGCGTATGTGTTTGGATAAGTGGGAAGAACTACTTGGGTCAAGTCGAAGGACTTGACATGATTGAGTTGGGTTGATGCCCACTCTATTTATGTTCATATCTGTAACCTGTCCTCATGGTCACTTGAATTCTCTTGATGCATGTCTTAAAAGTTGTTGAACATGTCATTGCACTCAAAACTAGCTTTCTGCAAAAATTTACCTATATCATGCATTGTTGTATCTTGAGCCAAAACATGGGTTGCTTGCGAGTACAGTCAAAGTACTCATTGGCTTGCCACTGGTTATTTAATTGGCCAAGCATGGAAGAACAGGAGTTCGAAGAAGAGTTCTTTGGAGACGAACAAGCGAACTCGGATGTTTCCCAGTCAGAATGCCTGTAGGGTTAAGGCAGATGGCATGGTTTCTACTTATCGACGAAGATTTCCGTTGCTTAAGTTTATTTGGCATTCAGCCCTTGTGGCTTTATCTATGTAAGACTTGACCATAATGGTCATAATTTGTGTAAGACGATATGTATGGATGTAAGACTCTTGTTATTCAGCTTCTGTGTGTTCGGTGAGCATTGATCTCTAGGATCACTCTACACGTGCATTCGGTGATCGCGACTTATGAGTCGGGGTCCCCACAGCCGTTTGGGTCATATTGGTGTAAAGCGCATGAAGAAACTCCATACTGATGGACTTTTGGAATCACTTGAATTTGAATCACTTGGTACTTGCGAACCATGCCTTATGGGCAAGATGACTAAGACGTCGTTCTCCGAAACAATGGAGCGAGCAACAGATTTGTTGGAAATCATACATACTAATGTATGTGGTCCAATGAATATTGAGGCTCGTGGCGGGTATCGTTATTTTTGCACCTTCACAGATGATTTGAGCAGATATGGGTATATCTACTTAATGAAACATAAGTCTAAAACATTTGAAAAGTTCAAAGAATTTCAGAGTGAAGTGGAAAATCATCATAACAAGAAAATAAAGTTTCTACGATCTGATCGTGGAGATATTTGAGTTAAGAGTTTGGTATACATTTGAAACAATGCAAAATAGTTTCGCAACTCACGCCACCTGGAACACCACAGCGTAATGGTGTGTCCGAACGTCATAATCGTACTTTACTAGATATGGTGCAATCTATGATGTCTCTTACTGATTTACCGCTATCATTTTGGGGTTATGCTTTAGAGACGGCTGCATTCACGTTAAATAGGGCACCGTCAAAATCCATTAAGATGACTCCTTATGAACTATGGTTTGGCAAGAAACCAAAGTTGTCGTTTCTTAAAGTTTGGGGCTGTGAAAAAGTTTCAACCTGATAAGCTCGAACCCAAATCGGAGAAATGTGTCTTCATAGGATACCCACAGGAAACTGTTAGGTACATGAGGGAGTCCTGGACTAGGGGGTATCCGGACAGCCGGATTATATCCTTTGGCCAGACTGTTGGACTATGAAGATACAAGATTGAAGACTTCGTCTCGTGTCCGGATGGGACTCTACTTGGCGTGGAAGGCAAGCTAGGCAATACGGATGTGTATATCTCCTCCTTTGTAACCGACCTTGTGTAACCCTAGCCCCCTCTGGTGTCTATATAAACCAGAGGGTTTTAGTCCGTAGGACAACATACAATCATACCATAGGCTAGCTTCTAGGGTTTAGCCTCTCCGATCTTGTGGTAGATCAACTCTTGTAATACCCATATCATCAAGAATAAATCAAGCGGGACGTAGGGTTTTACCTCCATCAAGAGGGCCCGAACCTAGGTAAAACATCGTGTCCCCTGCCTCCCGTTACCATCTGCCTTAGACGCACAGTTCGGGACCCCTACCCGAGATCCGCCGGTTTTGACACCGACATTGGTGCTTTCATTGAGAGTTCCTCTGTGGCGTCGCCGTAAGGAAGGATGCCTCGTCTCGTTGTTAAAAGCAACATCACCGCTGGGGTAGCTCTGGCTATCGGCCAAACTCTCCGGCTAGGCAGTTTCGTCATGACTGCCTGTTCAGCCGCTGCACCGACGATGACTTCTCGGGTCATCAAAAACAGCCTCCACGTCGGCTCGCAAGCCGCCGAGCAGATGGATCCAATGGAGCTTTCTTCCCTAAACGAACTCTTTGATCGCATTGCCGCCTTGGGAATCGCTACGAACTATGATCAGATTGGGCTTAAACCCGATCAAAGGGAGACTAACTCTCCACCGGTCACCCAACACGTTGCGGTGGTGGAGGAACAATGCGGCAACTCTTCCTCTATTTTGAGGACTAACTATGTCCGGATTCCTGAGCTCTCCGAGCCGGATACCCGCTTACGGGAGGACATTACCCAAGCCCTGAACCTAGAATCAGGCAGCGGGCCAAATTTATCGGGTAACACTCCGGAACCCGAACTTCCAAGATTGGAAACTCCTCGGCCCCTGGGTCTCAGATCGGGTAGGGATTCAGACTCAAATCCACCCACCCACCCAGACATAAATGATCTTTCCCACATTAGGCAAGAGCCCCATGAAACAATACATCATTATTGGGCCAGATTCCTCCTTGTGATGAACAAGGTTAAGGACTGTCACGAGGAAGATGCAGTCTCACTTTTCTGCAATAATTGCACGGACAAGGGAATCCTTAACGCCTTAAGTCGCCGTGACATATCACGCTTCGCTGACTTGGCGTCAATAGTACAAAAGTACTGTGCGATGGAAAGCGCCTGGAAAAACCGAAACGAAATTTTGGGATAATCTGGCTCCGAATACACACCCAGTCCAAAGTAAAAGGGTGCACTATCATAAGATGCCCGAGCTAGTCGCAAAGAAACAAAAACCGTCTACAGGGCATGGAACCGTACTGGAGGGATGGCTTAACGGACCCTGCAAAATTCACAGTAAAACGGATACAACACCAACACATAGCCTTAGAGCATGTTGGATACTCCGGCAGGTGGCCAAAAGTGGTGAGGATCTTCTTATACCAAATGCCACAGAGCACCATCCCGTGGATAATAAAACGGTGTTAACAGTCCTTGAGACCTTTGCGTCAAATAATAGGCGCAAGCGAACACTCCGTAGCATGGCTGAAATCTGCCACGTAGTAGCAATAAATCCATGGAGTGACACGGCTATTACCTTCAATGCCAGTGACGAACCTAAATTCCGAACAGCCCGAGCATCATCTGCATTGGTCCTCAGTCCAATTGTGGACGGCTTTCGACTCACCAAAGTACTCATGGATGGCGGCAGCGGATTAAACCTCATATATGAGGAAACTCTTCAAAAAATGGAAATAGACTGGAACCGCATTAAGCAAAGTAGCACAACCTTCAGGGGAATCATACCCAGTCGGGAGGCATGATGCGCTGGGAAAATCACACTAGATGTGGTATTCGGTACGTCAGAGAATTACAGGTCCGAAGAAATTACATTTCAAGTGGCCCCGTTCAGCAGTGGATACCACACCCTTTTAGGACGTGAGCCATTCACGATCTTCCAAGCCGTACCCCATTACGGGTACATGAAGCTTAAAATGCCCGGGCCCAACGGAATCATCACCCTCGCTAGTGATCCGGACACAGCACTCCAAGCCGAAAACAAAATAGCCGCGCTGGCCCTCGAGGCATTATCCAAAGCCCTCTCGGCCGAGGAGCTAAGCACGCTACGCTCCACAGTGGACAGGGACGACGTGATACTCGATAAGAGATCCAAGTCCACCTCTTTTAAACCAGCAGATGAAATAGTCAAATTCCAAGTCCACCCAACGGACCCTACAAAAACAGCCTCCATCGGGGCACAGTTAAAACCCTCCGTGGTGTCACATCCCTGCTTTTAGTCATGCATTAGGGTTGGTTGAACTTGTGCATCATGTTTAAATTCCTTTTAAACTTGAAATGGGGCCTAATCAACCCCAACACCCCCCTGAAAATGCTAATTTCCAACAATTGGAATTTCAATGAACCCAAAATGCCCTTCATAAAAGCCCACCATTTTTGGTCTTGATTAAAACCTCTGCCAAAAATGGTCTTGCAATTTATGGAGCCATTCTGGATTTTTGAACAAGCCATAAGTATTTGAATTTGGGCATTTTAAATGCTATAAATATTTTAAAGTGCTCAAATAATCTTGGAAGCATTTTTAGGCAGTTGAGAATATTCTCAAATGTGCCTCTGAATATTTCCAGAGTTTTTGGAAATCAAATAGTATTTATTCTATTTTAATACACAGAGCAGGAAATAAATAAAAGAGAAAACAAAAAGGACCAGAGATTTACCTGGAAGCCCACCAGCCGGCCCACCTAGCTGGCCCGGCCCAGCAGCCGCTCCATGTAGCTGCTTCGCCTAGCCAGCGAGGCGAGTAGGTGCTCGACGGCGAGCACAGCAGCGCGCCATGCAGCACCCTGCCTCCCTGCCTCACTCCCTCGCCGCCCTGTCGACGTGGGACGAACCCCCTCTCTGTCCCCGACCCCCTGGACACCGCATTCCTCCCCCTGCTCTCTCCCTCGCTCCCCCGAAGCCATGGCCGACGCTGCCGCAGCCACGCCACCGGAGTTCTCACGTCCACCGTCGTCCTCGCACCACCCGCCGTGTCCATGAGCTCCGCCACCGTCCTCTCCGTCAAGCAGCCCGAGCCCCGAGCGCTCGCGCACCCTGCTTCGTCTTCTTCGAGCTCGACTCCACCGAGCACCGCCGCAGATCCCCATCGCCGTCGCCGCCGCATCAGCTCGTCCCCGACCGCGCCGTCTGCTCCTACGTCACCGCCGTGAGCTGCTGCACCTCCCCATCCTCCCCGCTTGCCTTGTTGTGCACCACAGCGACCACACTGAGCTCGCCCGCACGCGCCGCCGCCTCTGCACGTCGCCGTCGTGGCCACAGCCACGCTGGCTCGATTCCGAGCATGCCATCGCATTCGTCGCAGCCCAAGAAGCCCGTAGCACCTTTCCACACGCCTCGCCGTGCCCCGCAGCCTCGGTTTCGACCTCGCCCGAACACCAGCGGCTGCCAAGGTCGTCGCCGGCGACGTTTCCGGCCACCCTAGCTCCACCCACTGCCACCACTCGATGCGGCTCGCTCCCCCCGTCACGTAGCTGCTCTCTGCCGTTGATTTGGTCACCAGAGACGCAAACCCGAGCCCCTCCGCCGCGTCTGGCCTCGTCGGCGGCTAAACGCCGGTGGGTTTGACCCGTGGACTTGACTGGGTGGGCTAGGTTGACTTTCCCCCTGAGCCTATGATAGGTGTGGCCGGCCTATTAATTAGTTAGGATTAGTGCTAACTAATTTTAGTTAGTTTACGTCATTGACATGTGGGCCCAGGCCCCACTGACAGTTAGTTAGTACTAACTTAATTCTGTTAGTTAGCTGAGACACTGACAGACGGGGCCCGCCAGTCAGGTTTGACCTGGGCTGGCGCCTTTGACTCGCTGACGTCACAGTGACGCAGTGCTGACGCAATTATTCATTTTCTGGATTTATTTTTATATAGGAAATTCCAGAAAATAGCTAAAACTTCTAAAAATCATAGAAAATCAACCATAGCTCCAAATCAAACAAATTATATATGAATAATGATCAGAAAAATTCAACTGGGTTCTGCCTCCATCATATTATTGCATATTGCCATGTGTTGATTATGTTCTGTGTGTCCTTCGTGGTAGGTTCTGCCTCCGAGGATATCTCCGAGTATCCAACTGAAGGGCAGTACCCTACTACTACTCCATCAGGCAAGCAACCCATTTGATCATATCGATACAATCCCATGTTCTCGCCTCTGCTCTCCTTTACTGCATTAAGACAACAACGTTTCAAACTGCTGTGTGCTGCGGTAGTTGAACCCTTATCCTCTGCATGACCTGTCATTGCCATAGTAACTGGATGAAACCCACTAGCATGTGTAGGAGTTGATTGAGCCATGTATGTGTTTCCTACCTTGCTATGCCTGCTATGCTTAGAGTTGTGTCAGGTCTGGTTCATCTGGGTGATGGGTGTAATGCCCTCGATGCGGCTATATCTCCCACGTGTCGAAGCACGACTTAGATGCATAACCGCATTGAAAGCAATGTCGCAAGTGAGGTAATCTTCACACAACCCATGTAATACATAAAGGAAAGAGATACATAGTTGGCTTACAATCTCCACTTCACACAATTACATGAATAAAGCATTACATCATCCAGATACACACAAGGTCCGACTACGGAACCAAAATAAAAGAAGACTACCCCAAATGCTACACAGATCCCCGATCATCCCGACTGGGCTCCACTACTGATCAACTAGAAGCGGAACAACATAAAGGACAAGATCTTGATCGAGCTCCTCCTTGAGCTTGGTTGCGTCATCTGCACGGACTCATCGGCACCTGCAAGCTGGTTTTGGAAGTATCTATGAGTCACGGGGACTCAGCAATCTCGCACCCTCGTGATCAAGACTATTTAAGCTTATGGGTAAGGTAAAGGTATGAGGTGGAGCTGCAGCAAGCGACTAGCATATATGGTGGCTAACATACGCAAATGAGAGCGAGAAGAGAAGGCAAAGCACGGTCGATAAAAGTATGATCAAGAAGTGATCCTAGAACAACCTACGTCAAGCATAACTCCAACACCGTGTTCACTTCCCAGACTCCGCCGGAAAGAGGCCATCACGGTTAGACACGCGGTTGATTCATTTTAATTAAGTTAAGGTTCAAGTTATCTACAACCGGACATTAACAAATTCCCATCTGCCCATGACCGCAGGCACGGCTTTCGAAAGTTCAAATCCCTGCAGGGGTGTCCCAACTTAGCCCATAACAAGCTCTCACGGTCAATGAAGGAATAGACCTCCTCCCGAGACATTCCGATCAGACTCGGTATCCCGGTTCTATAAGACATCCTCGACAATGGTAAAACAAGTCCAGCAAGACCACCCGATGCGCCGACATCCTGATAGGAGCTGCATATATCATGTTCTCAGGGCAACACCGGATAAGCAATCCGTACAACTAAAACCAGCCCTCGAGTTTCCCGGAGGTGGCGCTGCAAGGGGCTCTAGTTTGGACCAACGCTTAGACAAGCACTGGCGCGGGGGGTTAAAATAAAGATGACCCTTGGGCTGGCCTAACCCAAGGGAAAAAGAGACTAGGTGGCAAATGGTAAAACCAATGTTGGGCCTTGCTGGAGGAGTTTTATTCAAAGCGAACTGTCAAGGGGTTCCCATTATAACCCAACCGCGTAAGGAACGCAAAATCCGGGAACATAACACCGATATGACGGAAACTAGGGCGGCAAGAGTGGAACAAAACACCAGGCATAAGGCCGAGCCTTCCACCCTTTACCAAGTATATAGATGCATTAATGAAATAAGATATAATGTGATATCCCAACAAAATATCCATGTTCCAACATGGAACAAGCTTCAATCTTCACCTGCAACTAACAACGCTATAAGAGGGGCTGAGCAAAGCGGTAAAATAGCCAAACAACAGTTTTCTAGGACAAGGTGGGTTAGAGGCTTGGTTTAACAATATGGGAGGCATGATAAGCAAGTGGTCGGTATCGCAGCATAGGCATAGCAAAAGAGCGAGCAACTAGCAAGCAAAGATAGAAGTGATTTCGAGGGTACGATCATCTTGCCTGAGATCCCGCAAGGAAGAAGAACGTGTCCATGAAGAAGACAAACAGACGTAGTCGAATGGATCCTCACAAACGCAACGTTATTGGAACCAACCCGAAGAAGCAACACCGGAAAGAAGCAAACAACATAGTAAACAACCACCACATAAGCATGACACGATGCGCAAACAAGTATGATGCATGTCCGGTTTAATGAGGCATGGCATGGCTAAGTGCACAAGCAAATTCTAGAAATTAAGTGGAGCTCAATATGCAACGAGTTGCATATTGACGGAACACCACATTAATTATTTAGTTCTCTCCCGGTTAGGTACCCAACAATATTAAATGTTGGTTAATATGGCAAGAGGTGAAGTATAACAAAACTACAGAGTCTTTCACGGCGGTTCGAGGCGGTTCAAAAATGTCGAGGGAAGTAGTCGTTCACGGGTCATAGTGGAAGTAGTCGTTCTCGCGATGGTAGTGGATGTAGTGGTACACGTTTCGTAGTCGTACACATTCCGTAGATGTTCGAGGTCACGGCGAGGAACTTGACGTCCACAGAGTCTTCGAGGGTCGACGGTAGTTGTACACGGCAACCGTAGTTGAACTTGGCAATGGTAGTAGTACATGGGTCGTATAGGAACTTTCCGAAACCCAAGGCGCTGGTTGTGCAAGTAGTGGAACTTGGTGCATCCAAGCTCTTCGGCGTAGTGGTACACATTCTGTAGATGAACGTGGGTGTCGTGGTACTTGGCAAAATCTTCAACGATCGAACTTGGCGCTACTCCCTGTTCGGAGTCGTCTGTCTTGGCGTCAACGGCAACGGCAAGCGGAGGTGCACGGGGACAGCGGAGACCACCGATAGGGGACTCGGGCAGGAGGTGAAGGAGACGCAGCGATGCGATCTGCGGCAAGAAGGCGAAGCAGAGGAGGTCGAGGTCGAGCACGGGGAGGCTGGACGCCGGCGGGGCTCGAGACGGGGGGCGACGACGCCATGGAGGTTCGGGCACGGGAAGGAGACCGAGAGCTGCGGGTGCGCGAGGATGGATGGCGACGCCATTGCCGGCGCAAAAGGCGGAGGAGTCCCGGAGGAGATCTCGAGCATGTAACACGGGCAGTTGCTCGCTAGTCTTGCCGCGGTTGTGGATGAGGGCTGGAGAACGAACGGCGCACGAGCAGAGGAACGAGGAAGCGGAGATGGCGCGGAGCAGCAGCCTCCAGGGTCGCCAGCGCGGTCGCCATGGCCGGGGCCAAGGTAGCGATCGAGGGGATCGGGCGTGGGGCACTGCCCCTCTGCGTGTGTGTGTAGCGGCGGGGTGGGAGGACGAGAGGGAGAGGATGAGTGGCTGCAAGGGCGAGGGGATAAGCAGAGGTCCAGGTGGGCTAGGGTTAGGAGGGGTGCGGGCTGGGCTGCGGATGGGCCAGCCTGCTGGGCTCTCTTATCTCTCTCACTCTAAAGAAAATAAAAACAAAACAAAGATAAGAAAGAAAATAAAGGGAGGTTAGGGGAAGAAGTTGGACACGCGGATAATTTTCCCGGACTCACAAAAATGTGCTTGTTTCGAGAAAATAGAAAAAGGCCATGATTGAAGGATTTAAATTCAAACTCATTTGATTTAAATTCAAATGATTTGAATAGGAAGTGAGGGTTGGGAAGGTCCAAAAATGTTGAGAATTTTGGTGGGGCTTCGATAGATAAAGAAAGAATTATAGACAAGGTTAGAGAGTCAAAACATGAAGAAGAAAAGGCCAACGGATTTATCATGCACGTGTGTTGTGGTAAATTCCAAACTAATGGAATATTTATAATAGCTCCATAAATATCAGGAGGATATGTTATAAAGAGAAATCACCATGTGAATTCCCTCGATTTAAATAGATCAAAAGATCTATGCAATTTATTTAGTTGAGTTTTAAAACGGGTTACATGATGACATGATGCAATGCACATGATGCAAAGATGAAATGCAACGGAACAAAAGAAACACACGATGAAACCCGAAAACCCTGGAAGGCATCTGAAGCTCCGGTCTTGGGGCGTTACAACACTCCACCACTATGAGAGGATCTCGTCCCGAGATCTAGAATGGCACCGGGGAAAACGGAAAAGAAAGAGAAGAGGTAAAACTAAGTTGCTCCTTTGACAAACGAGTGAGACCAAAGAACCTTGAAAAGGTTAGGTCATTTCAAGAAAAGAATACAATGGAGGTGAACGAACTTGAAAACACTCCATTAGAAAAGAGGAACAAGGAAGAAAAAATTCAGGCAGCAGTTCGGTTGAAAGGAGATGCAAGGCTTGATAAGGCAAAAAGAACTTGAGCAAAAAGGCACAACACTCCGGTTAAATGGATAAACCAAGAAAAGAACACGATCCTAACAAAACAAGAAGATGGGTTGAAGAGAGCAACATCACAATGCCTCCAAAACAAAAGTAAGAATGGAATGGAATGAACGAAGGGGAACACGATCTTGAGAGAGCACACTTACAACAAATACTAGACCGGAGTTGTTGGAAAATCAACAACGAAAAGAATAAGCTTGATATGGACTTATAGAAGACATCTCAAAATTATGAGGTGAAATTCTGCCACTAACGGAAAACAATGGATTGGATTGATATCAACAAGAATACGAGAAGCTATATCACCGGGAGGATAAAAGAAGAAGTTGGGTCATTTATAAGCACCATAATTAGCAACAATCCTTAGGGAAAGATTTAGGTGAAATATAATCCAAGATAACTTCAATGAAGAGGTTGATGGATTGAGAAGAGCTCATGCTCGAAGGACTTGATGGGTTTAAACTATCTCATACTTGAGAACTTGCGAATCATGAAACATGAAGGGAAATTGTCAAGAAAGACATAACACCATCTCAAAAGATAAGGGGGAACAATTGCACTCCGGATTGCAAGACGAAGAATGCTTGAGCTCCTTAGAAAAGAATCTCGATGAAAACTTCGAGATGGAATTAAATCCTTTATGAAACATCATGTAGAGCCTCCATGAAGAACTCCAGTAACAAAGGGTAACGACAAGAAAGAGAAGTTGAAAACACAAGGTGAAACCTTGCGATGATTGGAAGAGCTCTGCGACAAGATAAGTTGAAACTTGGAGCTCCGGAAAAGAAAAGATGAATCAAGTGAAACCGAGAATTTGATGAGCCTCCGTAATAAATAATTGAATATACTCGATGAAACAAGAATAAAAATTACATTATGCTTATCCTTCACCCATTAAATTGATGACAAGCAATGGATTTGGCATATTACTTATTCTCGTAGAAAGGATTAAGAGAGATATAAGTCAAACTTGAGAAGGTATTCAAAGAACCACCAGTAGAATGAAACAACAAAAGAATTAATATGATAAACGAAGGAAGACAAAAAATCTTGGAAGAACCACCGTAAGAATTAAAATGATCGAGGAAAAGATAAAGAACACCAGGAAGGGTTTGCAACTGAACGAAGAAGCTTGATTAGAGAAATATATGAATGATGCACCGGTAAGAATTGGAGAGCGAGAGCTGAAAGCCGAAATGAATAATATTTGAAAAGATGGCCTTCGGAGGAAAGAAATGGAAAACAATTCATGAAATGCTCCGGATGGGTGGAAAGAATTTTGACAATCAAAAACAATTATGAGAGGATGGCCTTGAACTAGAACCACGAATCTTGAAGAGAATGGAGCAAGATTGAGAGAGAATCCTTCTTCGGTCTTCATAATCTGAGAATTACGACGAGAAACACCACCGTGAATTGTTGAGATATCCCGAAATGATAAATAGAAAGGTTGAACCAACGACGAAAATAATTTAACCAATCTTGGATAAAGGCATTTAACTGATGATAACTCATTCTTACGTCAAACTTGGAAAAGAATTTGAGGATAGCTCCGGGAAAATAAGAAGAGTCAAGTAAGATCCTGGGAAAAGACCTGTGGGTTAGGGCCCACTCAAAAGATACACCGTTGAAATGATTTAAAAGAGAGGTTGCATTGGTTGAATTAAATGACTTGAATGAGATAACAACCTGGAAAGATCTTGAACGAATGCAGAGTGGAAAACACGAATCTTCGAGATACCTTGAGCACTCCGGAACAAATGAACAACGAGAGGTGAATGATTAAGGATTGCACCGGCATGAGAAAACATTGAAACAAGGAAAATATATGATCAACAAAGCTTGACTTGAAACCACCAGAGAAGAAAAAGAACGAAGAACAATGAACTTGAAGCTCCCTTAGCATCTTCGTGAGAATCACCGGATAAGAACATTGACGGAAAAGAATGGAAAGACTTCACATCAATAAGATGGATACTGGATTAAGAAATATGAATCCTTGAAGGAAAAGGGTGGGTGGGCGGGAAAAACAAAGGAAACTTGGAGATGGATGAAACAAATAGCGTTGAGAAGAACTGATACTTGATCTTGCGAATGTTGAAATGATCGGATCCACTTGAAGAGAAACACGCCGGTTGAAAAGAAATTGAAATGACAAACTCGATGATCGAGAAGGATTAGTATTCACATCGGAGTATGAGAACACCATTTGGGGAAGGTATGGTGTAAGTGCATCTAGTGACACCCCTAGTTGGTTTTGGAGTATTGACGACAAACCTAGTTGAGGGACTAATGTGTTTGTGAGAATTGCAGGAAAACACAGGTAGAAGTCCCTCATTGATTCGGTACTACCAGAGATGACCCCTAAAAATGAATGAAGACATTGAAGTCAAAGGTGGTATATGAAGATATTCACATTGAAGACTATCACAACAGAAGACACGTTATGAAGCCTATGGAACTCGAAGACTTAGATCTTTCGTAGTTCTTTTTATCTTTTGTTGAGTCATAGGAACCACTGTACTGTTAAGTGGGGTCCAGGACAACAAGTCAGAATGACTTAAGTGATGCCTAAATCAAAAACCTATGTCTTCGAGTGAAGACAATGAGAGCAAATCTTGTCCAGAGCCGGACAAGTCAGCTTTGCTTGTAGCCCAAGTAAAGTTGCCATGAGAGTTCGAAATCTGACCGTTGAGACACGTGTAAGTTCCTTAGTGACCCAGGGTCATTTCGGACAAATCAGGTCGGGTTGCCAAGTGGCTATAAATAGCCCACCCCCACAACCATAAACAGTTGGCTGCTCAGATTTCAGTGCACGGCTTTTGTCGTTTGAGAGCAACCCACCTCGAAGCCTTTGAGAGAAAATTCCTAGTGAGGAGAAAAGCCCTAACCACCCAGAGCCAGAGTAAATTGGGCATCACTTAAGTCTTCTTGTCTGTGTGATCTGAAGACTTATTACACTTGAGGACTGTGAATCCTCCAGACGGTTAGGCGTCGCGTTCAGAGCATCCAAGAGACATTGTGGATTGCCAGTGAACGAAGTCTGTGAAGGTTTGGGAGTCTACCTTGAAGACTTACCAGAGTGATTGGGCGAGGACTAAGTGACCTTAGCTCAAGGATATTACGGTGAGGACTTGGTGTCCTGAACTGTGTGTTCAGGACTGGGTGTCCGGGACTGTGTGTCCTAAGGTTTAAATACCTAGCCGCTCCAACCAGACGTACAGTTGTCACAGCAACTGGAACTGGTCCAACATATCATTGTCTTCAACGAGTCACTGGTTTCATCTTCACTTCCTTCTCTTGCTGTTACTCATTGTGAAGTCATTGCGTGCTTGCTTTATCATTTGTCTTCACAACGTGAATGCATGATTTGTTTGGCTTCATAACTTCTTCCTACTTGATCCTTATTACACTGAAGCTGTTTGTCACTGTGCTTTCACTCTATTGAATACATGACCATGGCTGGCCTAGTGTAATCTAACTTCCGCTGCATAGTAATAGGCATAATCTTCACTGTTTGTCTTCATAACTCCAAAGTTTTGAAGACTTTCATAAAAATCGCCTATTCACCCCCCCTCTAGTCGATATAACGCACTTTCAATTGGTATCAGAGCTAGGTGCTCCCTTGTTCTGTGTGATTCGGTTTAACCACCTGGAGTTTTAGCTATGTCGACTGCAGGGATAATCAAAGTCTTTGTTGCATGCCCCGTCTTCGATGGAACTGAATATCCCTACTGGAAGAATAAGATGCGCATGCATCTTGAAGCCATTGACGTCGACCTATGGTATGTCGTCGAGAACGGCGTTCCCAAGGCTGGAGAAGGTGTCACTGCTGCTGATGTCAAGAAATTCGTTCAACTGGACTCTACTGCCAAGAACATCATCTGTGGTCATCTGACCAAAGGACAGTATGGCCGTGTGAGTGCCTTGAAGACATCCAAACTGGTCTGGGACTGGCTCTCCAAGGTCAATGAAGGCATCTCAACCCAGAGAGATCAACAAATCAGTGTCCTTCGCAATCTCTTCAACCACTTCAAGCAAAATGACAATGAGAATGTCCAGCACACATTTGATAGACTCACTGACATCATAAATGAGCTTCAAGCCCTCGGCGCCACTGAAATCACCAAACATGAAATCGTCAAAACGCTGCTGAGATCACTTGATAGTTCGTTTGACATCCTGGCCCTGATGATTCAAGAACGTCCTGATTTCAAGACACTCGATCCGTCTGACATACTTGAGAGGCTCAACACACACGAGTTTCAGCTTTTTGAGAAAAGAGATATCTACAGTCCAAACTATGGGCGAACTCGCGCCTTGAAGGCAAAAGCTGTCTCCTCATCTGAAGAAGAATCTGACTGCAGTTCTGATGATCCTGAAGACATTGGAAGAGAACTTGCAATGCTAGTGAAGAAGTTCCAAAAATTCACCAAGAAGAAAGGCTTCAGAAAATCTTCACGATCAAGCTTAAGGAATGATGAAGCTTCTGCTCATGACTACAAGAAGAAAACATGTCACAAGTGCAAGAAAACTGGACACTTCATCTCTGAGTGTCCACAGTGGGACAATGAGAACAGAAGGAAGAAGAAGAGCAAGAAATATGATTCTGACGACAAGAAGAAGAAGAAATACTCAAAGTCTTCTTCCAAGTCTTCATCAAAGTCTTCATCACACAAGAAGAGCTCATCTGGCAAGGCACGTGCGTTTGTTGGAAAGGAGATGGATTCAGAGGAGGAGTCCGCATCTGAGGAGGCAGAGGTGGAGTCTGAGGAGGAGTCTGATTCTGGCATTGCGAGTCTGGCTACAGCATACGTCGCCAAGTCCATCTTCAACACTAAAGACAATGACTGCATCACCGACACCAACGCAAATGACAAGAACGACTCCACTCCTACCTACTGCTTCATGGCACGCGATGCCAAGGTAAACACACGCACTACTCGCTATGAAACATCTAGTGACGATGACTCTGAATGTGATTCAAAACCTAGCTACAAAACACTTGCTAAAATTGCAACTGAACAACAGAAAGCTATGGAACATATTCAAAAACTGTTAGACAGAAGCGATGATCTGTTGGGTGCTGAAATGACTCGATCTGAATCCTTAATTGAAGACATAAAAAACCTTCACGTTAAGTATCAGGAACTTGAAGATCGTCATGATACTCTCTCAACAACTCATGAAAAGCTTTCCTATGATTATCTTCAAAGGAAGCAAGAACTTGAGAAATTGAGGGTGGCTCATGAAGATCTTCAAAAGGAAAACGAGTCACTTCGCTCCGAACAGATCAGTCCCGCTCAGGAAGGATTTGAACCACCATGTCTTAAATGCATTGAGCGTGATAATGCTAATTCTGTTGCTGAATGTTCCACTTCTACTGCTGTTGCAATATCTTCAACTGTTGACGTGGTAACTAACCCCTCTGCTGAGGATACCACTGCTATTGCTGATGAGAATGCTATGTTGAAGACATTGCTTGAAACAGGGATGTACAAAAGTCTTAAAGGACATCAGACACTATGTGATGTCCTCAAGAAGCAGATCCTGAATCGAAACCCTAGGAAAGAGGGTGTTGGATTTGTGAGGAAAATCAATGCAGATGGCTCTTACTGGAAACCTGAGCAGTACCCCAAAACCACATGGGTTGCTGCAAAGGAACTTTCAGCAGATCCATCCAACTTATCAGGCTTCACTTGTGCTAACCCCATTATCATTGATGAATCCTTTGATGCAAACTATAAACTGTTTAAGAATCAGAATGGTGAAGTGTTTGCCAGGTACATTGGTACTAACTGCAGGAATGGACCGCCTATGAAGAAGATCTGGGTTTCCAAAAAGTGTCTGGAAAATCTTCCTGTGAATGTCTTCATGACACCTCACTTGAAGAAGACAAATCTCAGACCAAAGGCTTCATACGGTCCAATGGCTTCATACAAACAGAGGACTCACCTGAGTCACACTAACACAAATGTTTTGCAGGGAAACCATACTCAGGCACATGAGTATGAGAGCGGTTCATCGAACCGTGTTCATGTGACCAAAAATTATTCTGCTTATTCCTATGAGTATTATTGTCCACCTGCTAGACTGTTTGCTAAGGCTTCAAAGCCAAAATTCTCAGATGCTGCACTTAGACTTATTGCTTCTAAGCCACCCTTGAAGATGTGGGTGGTTAAGAAAGCTTAACTCTCTTTTGCAGGGAAAGGTCTCCAGCAGAAAAACAAAATCTTCTGATGCTATTGCTGGGGACCTTAAAAATCTTGTAGGGCGCAAGATAAAATGCCCGAATGGGATCAATATGTACTTCGTTCCTGAATCGCATGCTACTCTCCCTATTAGTCCTAATCTGGATTTAAGTTTTCATAACCCACTGGTTCGTCAAATGTTTATGCTTCACAATTCTCTTCGTGAAGCCTATCCCCCTAACTGTACTGTAGGGTACGACACCAGCGACTTCAAAATATTCAGAATGGATTATTGACAGTGGGTGTACAAATCACATGACTGGCAGAAGAAGCCTTCTTATGGACTCAACATTACGTCCATCCGACAAGAGCCACATCACATTTGCTGACACTGGTAAAAGTAAGGTATTGGGTCTAGGTAGAGTTGCAATCTCAAAGGATCAACACATGGATGAAGTCATGCTTGTTGAATCCCTTGGCTTCAACTTAATGTCTGTCTCAATGCTTTGCGATCTGAATATGATTGTAATGTTTGGAAAATATCACTGCCTGGTGCTAATGGAATCTGACAAATCTCTAGTGTTTGAAGGGTATCGGAAAGGTGATTTGTACGTGGTAGATTTCTCAGCAGGGCCACAAGTTGCGGTATGCCTTCTTGCAAAAGCTTCAGAATGCTGGCTTTGGCATTGGAGGCTTGGGCATGCTGGCATGAGGAACCTCCACACCCTTGCGAAGAAGAAGCATGTCATAGGCATCGAGGGCGTCAAGTTCAAGAAAGATCATTTATGCGGTGCCTGTGAAGCAGGGAAGATGACAAGGGCAAAACATCCTTCGAAGACAATCATGACTACTACACAACCCTTCGAACTGCTCCACATGGATCTTTTCGGTCCCACTCACTACTCAACTTTTACTACTACTTCTTGCCTCTATGGCTTCGTCATTGTTGATGATTACTCTAGATATACTTGGGTACACATAATCCTTTACAAGACTGAAGTGCAGGATGTCTTCAGACGCTTCGCCAATCGAGCTATGAACAATTTTGGCGCCAAGATAAAGCACATTAGAAGTGACAATGGCACTGAATTCAAGAACACTGGCCTTGATACATATCTTGATACCTTGGGCATCACACATGAATTCTTAGCTCCGTACACGCCACAGCAGAATGGCGTCGTCGAACGCAAGAACAGAACACTCATTGAAATGGCCAGAACAATGCTAGATGAATACAAGACTCCAAGAAAATTCTGGACTGAAGCCATTGATACTGCATGCCATACAATCAATCGTGTTTATCTTCACAAGCTTCTGAACAAGACATCTTATGAACTCCTAACTGGCAAGAAGCCAAATGTCAGTTACTTCAGAGTATTTGGCGCAAAGTGCTGGATCAAGGACCCACATCACACCTCAAAGTTTGCACCAAAAGCACATGAGGGCTTTATGCTTGGATATGGAAAGGATTCACACTCCTACAGAGTCTTCAATCTCTTCCATTACAAAGTGGTCGAAACAATGGATGTGCGGTTTGATGAAACAAATGGTTCACAAAGAGAGCAACTACCAAATGTGCTAGATGAAGTCCCAGCTAGTGAATCAATCAAGCTTATGGGAACTGGAGAGATTATGCCTTCTGAAGCTCATCCTGAAGAAGAACTCATCATCTCAGCACCTGATCAACATGAAGACAATGCTCAGCATGAAGACATTCCTCCAAACAACAACGCAGATCAGCAAGAGCAAAGTCTTCGCCCTATACATCCTCGTGTTGCAAATGAAGTGCAGATTGACAGAATACTTGACAGCATCAATGCACCTGGTCCACTCACTCGTTCAAGGAAACTCAGCTAGCAAACTTCTGTGGGCATTTCGCATTCGTCTCAATATCAGAACCCAAGAAAGTTGAAGAAGCCTTCATGGAACCTGAATGGATTCAAGCTATGCAAGAAGAGCTTCAACAGTTTGAGTTGAATAATGTATGGGAACTGGTTAAGCATCCCGATCCACGGAAGCACAACATAATAGGCACCAAATGGATATACCGCAACAAGCAAGATGAGCATGGTCAAGTTGTCAGAAACAAAGCTCGTCTCGTTGCTCAAGGATATACTCAAGTAGAGGGCATTGACTTCGATGAAACTTTTGCTCCTGTGGCTAGGCTTGAAGCCATACGCATACTGCTGGCCTATGCAAATCATCATAACATACTTCTATATCAAATGGATGTGAAAAGTGCCTTTCTCAATGGCAAGATTGAAGAAGAAGTGTATGTTGCACAACCACCTGGTTTTGAAAATCCAAAACATCCTGATATGGTATACAAGCTCAACAAGGCACTGTATGGCCTCAAACAAGCCCCTAGGGCCTGGTATGATACACTCAAGTACTTTCTGAAGAGCAAAGGCTTCATACCTGGTTCCCTGGATCCCACTCTTTTCACGAAGACATACGATGGTGAACTGTTTGTGTGCCAAATATATGTGGATGACATTATCTTCGGCTTCACCAATCGGAAGTACAGTGAAGAGTTTGGATATATGATGCAAGAGCAATATCAGATGTCCATGATGGGGGAGCTGAAGTTCTTTCTTGGTCTTCAAATCCGACAACAGCGCAATGGCATCTTCATATCTCAAGAGAAGTATCTCAAAGATTGCTTGAAGAAGTTCGGTATGCAAGACTGCAAAGGCTTCACAACACCAATGCCAGCCAAACATCATCTAGGTCCTGACGACAATGGTAAAGAGTTCGATCAAAAGGTATACCGCTCCATGATTGGGTCTTTGCTTTATTTATGTGCATCTAGGCCAGATATCATGCTTACTGTTTGCATGTGTGCTCGATTTCAAGCGGCACCAAAGGAGTCGCATCACTTAGCTGTGAAGCGAATTCTTCGATATTTGGCTCACACCCCAACTCTAGGATTATGGTATCCAAAGGGCTCAGAGTTTGATTTGGTTGGATTTTCGGATGCTGATTATGCTGGTGACAAAGTTGATCGCAAGTCTATATCAGGCACATGTCACTTTCTGGGACGATCACTTGTATGTTGGTCTTCAAGGAAGCAGAACTGTGTATCTCTCTCCACTGCTGAATCTGAATACATTGCTGCTGGATCTTGCTGTGCTCAGCTTCTGTGGATGAAGCAAACACTCAAGGATTATGGCATTCATCTGATGCAAGTGCCACTTTACTGCGACAACGAAAGCGCCATCAAGATTGCCAACAACCCAGTTCAACACTCGAAGACAAAGCACATTGAAATTCGCCATCACTTTCTCAGAGATCATGTTGTGAAGGAAGACATTGATATCATACACATCAACACTGAAGAGCAATTGGCAGATATCTTCACCAAGCCCTTGGATGAGAAGAGGTTTTGCAAGTTACGGTGTGAGCTAAATATCTTGGAATCCTCAAATGTCCTGTGATCAGGCACACATCCTAACACTTATGCATATTGATGACTTAGATGTGCAACGCACAAAGTAAAGTATATCTTCAATCAATGAAGACATACATTCTAAGTGTGAATACATTAATGTGGAATTTGACTTCGGAGCGCCGCAATAATTGTGCGCCGTGTCTGGGTCTAATACTTCCTATACGGTGGGTAACGCCACCACCAAACGTTCCATTTTGAAGTGTTTAACTCATGGCGTTACCTTGCAATATCTTCACATTGGTTTGGCTTCGAACTTAACATGTCTTCATGATTATTTTCACTACGATGATTATATATATATATATGCTCTAAGTGTTCTGTCCTCTACAGCATTCACTTATAGCTATGTCTTCTTGGTTGAATCTTTTGAACTAAGTGAATGTGATCGGACCCTAACCTCTCTATGCTTTCTATCTCAAACTCTATCTCTCCAAGTCATATGCATTCTGTTGAAACTGTCGAATGTCTTCACTGTGTCCTTGTCAGCTGAAGACATAGAGACAACCATAAAAGTCCGTTTTTAATGCTCATTCCTCCACATAAGATCCGGAGAAGCAGGAACGACCGCCCGACAATTTAGGCGTGCGTGGGACGTGGAACAAACCCCAAACTTCCGCTAACTGGCCACGCGTGCCTCAAATGCGAACCGCCAGGGGCACCTGCGTAATAGCACAGTGCCGCCTCTGAGTCTATAAATTCACACTTATCGCAGTCATTATCTCCTTCTTCCATCCTCGCACGAACCCTAGCGCCACCGCTAGCACTCGACGACGCCAGAGATGAAGCGCTTCGCTGTCGCAACCTCTCCAACGCCGTCCTCACGCCGACCGCGGACATCGTCCTCTCCGCCGTCGCCGTAGGTGTTTTCCGTCGCCAAGTTAGGGCACGGAGGACTGAACTGCTCGGCATCAACTTCCTTCCGTCTAGCAGTTCTAGTGTGGTAAATAAAACTTCTTTTTACAGCCTCTTTTGATCTCTTGGTTCTGTCACTTTCAACCATAAGAAGTTTCTCTTCACACCAGTTAGATCTCTCGCTGCATCTCATAACATGCCTAGTATATTCACTTGTGCTTCATAAAGTAGTTAGATTCCTCACTTGTACTGATCTATGGGTTCGTACAAATCTGGAACCAACTTCTTATCTATAAGTGAATGTCTTCGCATAATGAGGTCAATGTCTTCTAAATTGATTAATCTTCAAAACCTTCTGAGAATGCATATGACCTCTTCCCCTTCCCTCGCACCTTAATGCTGTCACAGGTACATGTCCGTGGGAGAATCCTTCGGTTCTCATAGTCTGCATTCATTTGTAGAATTCCTACAGCATCACATAAACTCTCCTGAAGCCAGTTCCTGTTTGTCCAGAAAAAGAAAGCCTTTGAAGCCTTTGAAAGTTTTGAAGCCTTTCAAGTTAAAGTTTATGGCTTCAGTTGCAGCAGCAAGAAAGGGGGGCAGACAGAGACGTGAGGGAACTTCCAAGGATCTGCCTGAAGACTTGGCAGAAATGTACAAAACAGATCCAGAAGAGAGCTATGGGTAGCGCAAAACCCGAATCCAATGGATTCAATGCTATTGGGCAGAACAGTGGTTCAAATACCGCTTCGTCACCCAGGAGTATGCTGAAAAGAATGCAATCAAGAGTCCATGGGGGGATATCTTATACAAGAACCTTGTACCCAGAACCAGAGATGAAGCTATTGCTCAAGGCTTCTACCCATGCATGGTCCGAGGACCACAGCCTGATGATGCACATCCGTCGTCACTTCTCTGGTGTCGTGACGACAATCTCTTCAAACGCAACTTTCAGTTTGCTCAACAGTCTGCGAAGCTAAACAAGAAGAAATTTGGGCTTGACTTCAATCCTGGTCCCTCCTCACCAAGGGCAGATGGCACACCCGACGCGGAACCCAATATCATCGGTCCGTTTGCCAATCTTGAGGGCCTGATCACCCACATCTTAGTCCAAGGGACTGCTGTGAATGACCCTCCAGCTGATTCTGAGTCTGATGAAGCTCCTGCTGTGCCGAAGCCAAAGCAGACAAAGAAACCAAAAGCTTCGAAGCCGGCCCCTGCCTCAAAAATCTCAAGGGCGAAGCCATTGAAAACTGCACCTCCTGAAGTCAGTGTGCAGTCTGAAGATGTATCCCGCATCTCCAAGCCCCTGAAGGATAAGGATCCCCAGCAACACACAGGCAAAGAGCTCACTGCTGCTGCCATTCTGTGCAGTGAAGCCATTGATCTATCAAGCAATGAAGATCTGGGCGATGGCGCACTAGAACAGCTCATCAAAAGCAAGGAGGAAGCGGAAATCTTCAACAATCTGCCTCTCTTTGATGTCGCCATCATCCACAGCTTCATCGATGAATGGTTTGACACACCAGATATAAGCTTCAATGATCTGCAGCTGCCTGTTGGACTCAGCGTCGCCTTCCAAGGCACAATTGCTTCAGAACTGGCCATTGCTCAGCGCATTGTTGAGTTGAAGAAGAAAATTGATCACGAAAAAGCTCAGTTCAAGAAGCACATGGCCAGTCTCAGCGTGCAGGAAGTGAGAAGCTTCAAAATCATGCTGCATGATCTCAAAGAAAACTTTCTGAAGAAGCGTGCTGAAGCTCAAGGCTCGCGTGAAAGGATGAAGTCATTGGCTGACAAATGTGTTCAAGCCTACAACGAGGCTGAAAAGCGCAAGGCACTTGGGCGTCCAGGCATCGACCCGAAGATGGCCGCAAAGAAGAAGAAGCAGCCTGCTGTGAGTGAACCAGAGGCATCAAGACAAGCAGCCACTTCCATTGTCTTCCCAACCGCCACGACTGGCTCAAAGCCAAAGAGCCGGTCAACAGCTTCAGAGCTAAAGAAGACAAGAGTTGCAGAAGCTGAAGCCGGAAAAAGGAAGAGCTCTGAAGCCTCTCCTTCTGCCCCCAGTAAAAAGAAGCGCAAGACTAAGAAATCTAGGGCTGCTCCCACAGAGCCCTTGATGGTTGAACCCCTTTCTGTCATTCACCCCAATGCAAAAAGAAGACTAACAGTTCATGAGCCTGCTCCCACAGAGGCACCTGACGCTGAAGATATTCCAGCAGCCGACCCACTAGCTGCTGAAGACATTGGTCATCAGGACAATGTGCAAGGTGATGCAGCCCCTCCTCAGCTTGAAACAAGCGAACCCATCAGCATTGGTCGTCCTCTGACGCCAATGGAACAAGATGAGTCATGGGCGGATCGCCCTCAGGAGGAAGAAGACATTCAGGCCCAGCCCACTCCGACACCACAAGCGTCATCTGCATTCTGTAGGCTTCGCAAAGGTCCACGGCCTCAAGTCCAGTCTGCAGAAATTCCGGCTGCATCAGCCGAAGACAATGAAGAAGCACCTCCAGAACTCACTCCCTCGCTCCATCAAGATGCAGTTCCCCAAGAGAACGTGCCTGAAGATGTCCCTCAAACTACTAACACTGAGCCAGACACTTCAGTTCCTGAGTCTGCTGCAGGTCCACAATTTGACTATCACATAGAGCACAGGCCTCATGTCCAGAAGCCAGTCCCAAGGCTTCCAAGGTTCCCAGGTCCTGCATTAGCACCTGGCTCCTTTGATGTAAACAGCTTCAAGGCAGACAACACATTTTTCAATAGCTCCAAGAACCCCTATTCAAGGGAAAGGATTGTATCAGACAGGTTCTGGAGCTATTCACAGCGCAGCTATTATTCTTGCATCTTATACAACCAAGGTCGCA
Source organism: Triticum urartu (assembly GCF_056163025.1). Classification (NCBI taxonomy): domain Eukaryota; kingdom Viridiplantae; phylum Streptophyta; class Magnoliopsida; order Poales; family Poaceae; genus Triticum; species Triticum urartu. The sequence continues at coordinate 410,246,156 of NC_141873.1, forward strand.
TCTTCCCACACAAGTGCCTTGAGGTTGAAGCTATTGCTGGTCTGCCATGTCTTGAGGAAGCCTTGGACTGCTTCAGGCAAGTGGGTCTGCTGCCGTTCGTGACTGATGAAGAGCACTGGAACGAAGAGCTTCTGCTTCAGTTTTATGCCACTCTCCACATCAAAGGCTACAACAGAGATCCTAAGACTTGGATCCTGGAGTGGATGACCGGAAATGTCCATCATGAAGCCAATGCATTCAATATCATTGAGCTCACTGGCCTGCCCACTCCAGGCGAATTCTTCGAGGAAGGGTGTCAACTTCATTCTGAAGCTATTGAGAGCATATTTCAGAGACCTGAACCCAATATGAGTCAGATGCTCTCAATGATGCAATTGCCTCAAGATGCACCCTATCCAACTGAGTTCTTCGTTGAAGACCTAGAGTACCTACCCAGGACCATATATCATATTATCCGACGGACTCTCTGGTCCATTAAGGGACACTCTCCACATGCCAAGATTGAGGGTGCAATGAAGACTCTCATATTCTATATCATGCATGGCAAATGCTTCAATGCACAGGATCTTTTCATACGACAACTTGCTGCGTCAGGCTCGGACTTATTTGGTCTAAAAATCTATGCCCCTTGGGTGATGAGGCTGATCAAACTGCACTCTACAATTTCGTATCAGCCCTCAGCCCGAAACCATCGCATCTTCCTGCCAGATGTGGATATCTCTGCTGAAGCAATATACCCTGAGCCTGCCAAGCAACCAATAAGTCTTTAGAATGCCGAACACCAGAGCTTCACGCAGAATGTTGAAGGTGTTGAAGCCATGTCCAGGGTCTATTCTATGGCTGGCACTACACGTGCACCAGCATCAACTGAAGCCACAGATAGCACAAACGCTCCAAGACCCAAGAAGCGCGCTCGTGTCCTCACTGACCGAGAGCTTCTTGTGGCCCTTCACCAAAATCAAGATAGGCATCACGACTAGCTGAAACGTCAGATGAAGAGCCTCTTGGTGGATGTCAATCGTCTTCGAAACCTAGCCACCAAGAATGCCTTCGTTACGCATGAGACTTGCCGTCGTACGTGGAAAGGGCTCTCAATGATCTGCACTGAAGCTGAACTTGAAGAGGATGGCTTCACAGAGCGCTTCAAATTTGACACCACACCTCCTAGGAGGGCTGTGATGCGCAACACACCGTCACTTGAAGACTCTGAGTATTCCTCATCTGCTGCCACCGTCACTGCGAGGATCATTGATGAAGATGATGATGCTACTTCACCACCACCCGCTTCAGCACCACAAAGCTCAGCACCGCCAAACAACTCCACCGACCCTGCTGCGCCTGGGAACGCGTAGAAAACTCTATGTCTTCAAACCTTTTTGGTCATTCCTGACAAAAGGGGGAGAAGCATATGATGTTTATAGTCTTCAAGCGGGTCAATATGGGCGGGTGCCTTGTTTTGTTATACTTGCTTCGTGTTTACAACTCTTGTTTTGCTTCATCTGGTTCTTTCGAGTTGTAAACACTAAAACTCGATGGTCGTCTGCTACTTGTTTTACCACTCCTTTTGCGAAGATAAATTCCGCATGTGCGACGATAAATTCTGCACTCATCTCATTCTGCAGACGTCCATTTTCCATTATGCATGTTATTATCTTCATATACTTTCACATGCATAGTAGATTGTCATCATAAGCTGAAGCTGATCTCCACAAGTACAACCTGCCATGTGCATTTGCATTCCAAAAGCAAATTAACTTATATGCACATCTTCAGGGGGAGCACTTGCAACTTATGATGACAATTCCTTTACAGACTTCACACTTTATATTCCCCGTTGAAAACTTCAACTAGTTTGTCATCAATCACCAAAAAGGGGGAGATTGTAAGTGCATCTAGTGCCACCCCTAGTTGGTTTTGGAGTATTGACGACAAACCTAGTTGAGGGACTAATGTGTTTGTGAGAATTGCAGGAAAACACAGGTAGAAGTCCCTCATTGATTCGGTACTACCAGAGATGACCCCTAAAAATGAATGAAGACATTGAAGTCAAAGGTGGTATATGAAGATATTCACATTGAAGACTATGACAACAGAAGACACGTTATGAAGCCTATGGAACTCGAAGACTTAGATCTTTCATAGTTCTTTTTATCTTTTGTTGAGTCATAGGAACCACCGTACTGTTAAGTGGGGTCCAGGAGAACAAGTCAGAATGACTTAAGTGATGCCTAAATCAAAAACCTATGTCTTTGAGTGAAGACAATGAGAGCAAATCTTGTCCAGAGCCGGACAAGTCAGCTTTGCTTGTAGCCCAAGTAAAGTTGCCATGAGAGTTCGAAATCTGACCGTTGAGACATGTGTCAGTTCCTTAGTGACCCAGGGTCATTTCGGACAAATCAGGTCGGGTTGCCAAGTGGCTATAAATAGCCCACCCCCACAACCATAAACAGTTGGCTGCTCAGATTTCAGTGCACGGCTTTTGTCGTTTGAGAGCAACCCACCTCGAAGCCTTTGAGAGAAAATTCCTAGTGAGGAGAAAAGCCCTAACCACCCAGAGCCAGAGTAAATTGGGCATCACTTAAGTCTTCTTGTCTGTGTGATCTGAAGACTTATTACACTTGAGGACTGTGAATCCTCCAGACGGTTAGGCGTCGCGTTCAGAGCATCCAAGAGACATTGTGGATTGCCAGTGAACGAAGTCTGTGAAGGTTTGGGAGTCTACCTTGAAGACTTACCAGAGTGATTGGGCGAGGACTAAGTGACCTTAGCTCAAGGAGATTACGGTGAGGACTTGGTGTCCTGAACTGTGTGTTCAGGACTGGGTGTCCGGGACTGTGTGTCCTAAGGTTTAAATACCTAGCCGCTCCAACCAGACGTACAGTTGTCACAGCAACTGGAACTGGTCCAACATATCATTGTCTTCAACGAGTCACTGGTTTCATCTTCACTTCCTTCTCTTGCTGTTACTCATTGTGAAGTCATTGCGTGCTTGCTTTATCATTTGTCTTCACAACGTGAATGCATGATTTGTTTGGCTTCATAACTTCTTCCTACTTGATCCTTATTACACTGAAGCTGTTTGTCACTGTGCTTTCACTCTATTGAATACATGACCATGGCTGGCCTAGTGTAATCTAACTTCCGCTGCATAGTAATAGGCATAATCTTCACTGTTTGTCTTCATAACTCCAAAATTTTGAAGACTTTCATAAAAATCGCCTATTCACCCCCCCTCTAGTCGATATAACGCACTTTCATATGGAATCAACACTTGACATTGAAGCAACTTGAATACCACAACTCAAAACAAAACAAAGGATTGGCTTGCGGAATAAGCCGGAACAAACATATGATAGAGATTTCGTCCGAAGTTTTCGTGGTGGGACCTACACGGGCTCGATCATACAGCACCATCATGTACAAGGCAGTGCACATGACATATGAAGCGTCCCCGAGTCGGCATAGCCAAGGACTCTTTAAGACACAACGAGACCACTGTAAAACCGACCGTCAATAGGCGGACCACTAGACGTCGAACCCCAATTTCGTATCATACCTCTGTCGGAAAGAAATCCTAGGAGCTACTTGAATTCCCACCTATGAAACTCCCGAACCTTTCCGGTTATGCAATCAGGTGTTGGGGATACAGGGGAAGCATAAAATCTCACCCAAATCTAGCAAATCCTACATCCAGCTGTATCCATCCTTCAACACATAACCGAGAAAAACTTCGGAAACCATCTACCTCAACCTTGGAAAAACATCCGTTATACAAGTTATGGCGATACTCCCGAACTCCCACCCCAGTACTGGGTGGCGTCGAGGTTATCTCACCAACGAACTGCATAAAAGAGATTTTCGATGTCGGCGTACTAAACTCAGGTATTCCAGAACTGCAACAATAAAATTATGACGACAACACCTCGGAGCTCAACTCCCCGGGACACTGCCACAAAACCCCTGACAGGAGGCACCAAGACAATGTTCTCATCACAAAACCATCGGAACGATTCCAAGATACCTGCGTGATCCTAAAAAAATTAGTGATATTTTGAGAAGAGAATTGTTAAAACTCTACGTCACGATGCCTTACCAGAGCGATGAAGGGACTGGGAAGTAAAAAGAATTCCTAAACTCTCCGATATATAATTCCTAAATGACTCAAAACATTTTCCTAGACACAACTCGGCTGCTAAAAACGATCAAGCAATGGGGATCCTAAGGTCGGGGAAGGCTCTGATTACCAACTTGTAATGCCCTCGATGCGGCTATATCTCCCACGTGTCGAAGCACGACTTAGAGGCATAACCGCATTGAAAGCAATGTCGCAAGTGAGGTAATCTTCACACAACCCATGTAATATATAAAGGAAAGAGATACATAGTTGGCTTACAATCGCCACTTCACACAATTACATGAATAAAGCATTACATCATCCAGATACACACAAGGTCCGACTACGAAACCAAAATAAAAGAAGACTACCCCAAATGCTACACAGATCCCCGATCGCCCCGACTGGGCTCCACTACTGATCAACAGGAAGCGGAACAACATAAAGGACAAGATCTTCATCGAGCTCCTCCTTGAGCTTGGTTGCGTCATCTGCACGGACTCATCGGCACCTGCAAGCTGGTTTTGGAAGTATCTGTGAGTCACGGGGACTCAGCAATCTCGCACCCTCGCGATCAAGACTATTTAAGCTTATGGGTAAGGTAAAGGTATGAGGTGGAGCTGCAGCAAGCGACTAGCATATATGGTGGCTAACATACGCAAATGAGAGCGAGAAGAGAAGGAAAAGCACGGTCGATAAAAGTATGATCAAGAAGTGATCCTAGAACAACCTACGTCAAGCATAACTCCAACACCGCGTTCACTTCCCGGACTCCGCCGGAAAGAGACCATCACGGTTACACATGTGGTTGATTCATTTCAATTAAGTTAAGGTTCAAGTTATCTACAACCGGACATTAACAAATTCCCATCTGCCCATAACCGCGAGCACGGCTTTCAAAAGTTCAAATCCCTGCAGGGGTGTCCCAACTTAGCCCATAACAAGCTCTCACGGTCAACGAAGGAATAGACCTCCTCCCGAGACATTCCGATCAGACTCGGTATCCTGGTTCTACAAGACATCCTCGACAATGGTAAAACAAGTCCAGCAAGACCACCTGATGCGCCGACATCCCGATAGGAGCTGCACATATCTTGTTCTCAGGGCAACACCGGATAAGCAATCCGTACAACTAAAACCAGCCCTCGAGTTTCCCCGAGGTGGCGCTGCAAGGGGCTCTAGTTTGGACCAACGCTTAGACAAGCACTGGCCCGGGGGGGGTTAAAATAAAGATGACCCTTGGGCTGGCCTAACCCAAGGGAAAAAGAGACTAGGTGGCAAATGGTAAAACCAATGTTGGGCCTTGCTGGAGGAGTTTTATTCAAAGCGAACTGTCAAGGGGTTCCCATTATAACCCAACCGCGTAAGGAACGCAAAATCCGGGAACATAACACCGATATGACGGAAACTAGGGCGGCAAGAGTGGAACAAAACACCAGGCATAAGGCCGAGCCTTCCACCCTTTACCAAGTATATAGATGCATTAATTAAATAAGATATAATGTGATATCCCAACAAAATATCCATGTTCCAACATGGAACAAGCTTCAATCTTCACCTGCAACTAACAATGCTATAAGAGGGGCTAAGCAAAGCGGTAACATAGCCAAACAACGGTTTGCTAGGACAAGGTGGGTTAGATGCTTGGTTTAACAATATGGGAGGCATGATAAGCAAGTGGTCGGTATCGCAGCATAGGCATAGCAAAAGAGCGAGCAACTAGCAAGCAAAGATAGAAGTGATTTCGAGGGTACGGTCATCTTGCCTGAGATCCCTCAAGGAGGAAGAACGAGTCCATGAAGAAGACAAACGGACGTAGTCGAATGGATCCTCACAAACGCAACGTTATCGGAACCAACCCGAAGAAGCAACACCGGAAAGAAGCAAACAACATAGTAAACAACCACCACATAAGCATGACACGATGCGCAAACAAGTATGATGCATGTCCGGTTTAATGAGGCATGGCATGGCAAAGTGCACAAGCAAATTCTACAAATTAAGTGGAGCTCAATATGCAACGAGTTGCATATTGACGGAACACCACATTAATTATTTAGTTCTCTCCCGGTTAGGTACCCAACAATATTAAATGTTGGTTAATATGGCAAGAGGTGAAGTATAACAAAACTATACCATCAAACAATTTAAATGAGGCCGGATATAACCAACAACAAAACCGGTAAACCCCATATGCAATTATCAATTTTGTGCAACAACAATTTTAACCAATCTTGAAGTTTATCATGATGCGGATGACATGTGCAAGTTTATGCAATTTTTAATAAAAGTTGACAAGAGAATTATGAAGCATTTGTCACCGTGGTGAAAAGAAAAGGGGTGTCACGGTGACGAATCCGAAAATGATGCCACGGCAACATATCGGTTCCGGTAGCTCATGGAGATACCAGTGCAAAAGGAAAAGCGACAGGAGCGTGCCATGCAAGGACGGTGGGGTGATCCTGGATACCGGGTTCCCACATGCCGACGACAAGACAACGAGGATCTCGCAAAGTACAACTCGGACACGGTGCAAACATGAGCATCTCATGCAACACATGCATTCGGTCCACGGCGGTTGTATCATCATTATACCTTTGAAGCATGCGTTTCGAGGCGGTTCAAAAATGTCGAGGGAAGTAGTCGTTCACGGGTCATAGTGGAAGTAGTCGTTCTCGCGACGGTAGTGGATGTAGTGGTACATGTTTCGTAGTCGTACACATTCCGTAGATGTTCGAGGTCACGGCGAGGAACTTGACGTCCACGGAGTCTTCGAGGGTCGACGGTAGTCGTACACAGCAACCGTAGTTGAACTTGGCAATGGTAGTAGTACACGGGTCGTATAGGAACTTTCCGAAACCCAAGGCGCTGGTTGTGGAAGTAGTGGAACTTGGTGCATCCAAGCTCTTCGGCGTAGTGGTACACATTCTGTAGATGAACGTGGGTGTCGTGGTACTTGGCGAAATCTTCAACGATCGAACTTGGCGCTACTCCCTGTTCGGAGTCGTCCGTCTTGGCGTCAACGGCAACGGCAAGCGGAGGTGCACGGAGATAGCGGAGACCACTAATAGGGGACTCGGGCAGGAGGTAAAGGAGACGCAGCGACGCGATCTGCGGCAAGAAGGCGAAGCAGAGGAGGTCGAGGTCGAGCACGGGGAGGCTGGACGCCGGCGAGGCTCGAGACGAGGGGCGACGACGCCATGGAGGTTCGGGCACAGGAAGGAGACCGAGAGCTGCGGGTGCGCGAGGACGGATGGCGACGCCATTGCCGGCGCAAAAGGCGGAGGAGTCCCGGAGGAGACCTCGAGCGTGTAACGCGGGCAGGTGCTCGCTGGTCTTGCCGCGGTCGTGGATGAGGGCTGGAGGACGAATGGCGCACGGGCAGAGGAACGAGGAAGCGGAGATGGCGCGGAGCAGCAGCCTCCAGGGTCGCCAGCGCGGTCGCCATGGCCGGGGCCAAAGTAGCGGTCGAGGGGATCGGGCGTGGGGCACTGCCCCTCTGCGTGCGTGTGTAGCGGCGGCGTGGGAGGACGAGAGGGAGAGGATGAGTGGCCGCAAGGGTGAGGGGATAAGCAGAGGTCCAGGTGGGCTAGGGTTAGGAGGGGTGCGGGCTGGGCTGCGGATGGGCCAGCCTGCTGGGCTCTCTTATCTCTCTCACTCTAAAGAAAATAAAAACAAAACAGAGATAAGAAAGAAAAGAAAGGGAGGTTAGGGGAAGAAGTTGGACACGCGGATAATTTTCCCGGACTCACAAAAATGTGCTTGTTCCGAGAAAATAGAAAAAGGCCATGACTGAAGGATTTAAATTCAAGCTCATTTGATTTAAATTCAAATGATTTGAATAGGAAGTGAGGGTTGGGAAGGTCCAAAAATGTTGAGAATTTTGGTGGGGCTTCGATAGATAAAGAAAGAATTATAGACAAGGTTAGAGAGTCAAAACATGAAGAAGAAAAGGCCAACGGATTTATCATGCACGTGTGTTGTGGTAAATTCCAAACTAATGGAATATTTATAATAGCTCCATAAATATCAGGAGGATATGTTATAAAGAGAAATCACCATGTGAATTCCCTCGATTTAAATAGATCAAAAGATCTATGCAATTTATTTAGTTGAGTTTTAAAACGGGTTGCATGATGACATGATGCAATGCACATGATGCAAAGATGAAATGCAACGGAACAAAAGAAACACACGATGAAACCCGAAAACCCTGGAAGGCATCTGAAGCTCCGGTCTTGGGGCGTTACAATGGGCTAGAGTGAAATGATTATGTCGGTAATGTGAGGGATGTGTTGAACATGATTTGGTAAAGGTATCGATGAGAGGCCATGTAGGAGTACATCGTGGGTTGTTTCATTGAGGACGTCCCTAAGAATTGAGATCTGTATGTGTGATTTTAAGAATCAGCTACTACCATGCATTGGGATCCTTAATTGATCCTCTCGGCTTCTTAATCACCCTAGTACTCTGTCCAAGAGTTGCAAATAGTTTCTGGTGTTTGTAGGTTATGTGTTGGCGGCCGTGCGTAGCGCTGACCCTAGGGGTGGGCTATGTTGCGGTAGATACACCATGGCCGGGTATGCCGGGCACCCGTTTGGCGTCTCGGGACCCTGTTCACATCGTTCGGGGCCGTATGTGGAAACCTCGGCCGGACTCCCTGCGGATGGAACCTGGATAGGCAATAAACCTGGACTAGGGACTTGAGTGTTTAGGTAGGCCGTGGCCGACACCCTCGTTGGGCTTCCGCTTGAAGGTTGCCGAGTACATGTCGTGTAAACGGCGGTAAGTGGTGAGAGCGTGTATGAAGAAGTACACCCCTACAGGGTTAACATCATCTATTCGAATAGCCGCGTCCGCGGTAAAGGACTACTTGGTTGCCTATATAGTTCATAGACAAGTTAATGGTTACTACTAAAATACTCAAGATAAGTGTGAGTATCGAGGATGGCTCTCTCGTAGGATGACGAGGGAGGATCCCCGGTAGAGTATTGTGTTGGCGATTAGTGGACTCGTGTGCGAAAACTATTTCACTAGTGGTGTCTCGTAGGATAGCTTAGCCAAGAGTCAATGCTGGCTTGCTGCAATAACTCCACCACCTTCTTGAGAATGAGCATGTATAGTAGGTTCTGATGTAAGACTTGTTGAGTACCTTTGTACTCATGTTTGCTTAATTACTGTTTTCAGACGACAACACCGCCCCCTCCGATGGGTTTTATGTAGATCTCGACGTCGATGAGTGACTTGCCACCCAGGTGGTGATCCTAGCCATGGAGGGCCCTATGTAGATAGACAGGCTTCGAGAAGCCTTCTTTCTTTCTAGTGTCTGTACTCAGACTATTTGCTTCCGCATGTGCTTGTATGCTTGTAAGACTTGAGTGTCGGGTCCTGTGACCCCTATCTGTATGAACATGTTATGTATGGCTCTCTGGAGCCTTTAAATAAAGTACTTGAGTTGTAGAGTTTTGTTGTGATGCCATGTTGTATTTGCACATATCGAGCATATTGTGTGTATGATTGAAATGCTTGGTATGTGTGGGATCCGACAATCTAGTTGTTTATCCTTGGCAGCCTTTCTTATGGGGAAATGTAGTCTAGTGCTCCTCAAGCCATAGTAGTCCGCTACAGACCGATTCACCGGAGTCCTGCTAGCCCAGCACTACTGCTCAGGACACTTGACTGGCCGACATGTGTGTTCACTTCGTTCCTATGTCTGTCCCCTCGGGGAAATGTCACGCGGTGACTTCCGGAGTCCTGCCTAGCCTGCTATAGCCCGGGTTCCCCGAAGTCCTGTTAGCCCAGTGCTACAGCCCGGATTCACACGCTGATGACCGACATGCTCGATGTGATTCATGTATGCCTGTCTCCATAGGTCTGTGCCGCTTTGGGTTCACGACTAGCCATGTCGGCCCGGGTTCTTTGTCATATGGATGCTAGTGACACTATCATATACATGAGCCAAAAGGTGCAAACGTCCGGGCCATGGTAAGGCGACTCCCGTGGGGATACCGTGCATGAGGCCGCAATGTGATATGAGGTGTTACCGGCTAGATCTATGTGACTTGGAATCGGGGTCCTGACACGTGGAGGCTGCACTACGAGAGTTCCTGCGCGAGAATTGGGACATATTCGCCTGGCACCCCTCAGAAATGCCAGGAATCCCATGCAGGCTGGCCGAGCATAGCCTCAATATCATAAAGGTATTCAAGCCGGTCAAGCAAGCTCTTCGGCATTTCTCCAAACCTAAGAGACAGGACATGGGAGAGGAACTAGCCAAGTTATTGCAGGCCGGATTCATGAGAGAGATAAAACACCCGGACTGGCTAGCAAACCTGGTGATGGTACCAAAGAAGGATAAATCCTGGCGCCTTTGTGTCGATTTCAAGGACCTCAATAAATCTTGCCCGAAGGATCCCTTCCCCCTCCCTCGCATCGACCAAATTATCGATGCTACCGCAGGACACGAGTCATTGTGTTTCCTCGACGCATACTCCGGTTACCACCAAATCAAGATGGCGGAGTCTGACCAAGCCGCAACGGCATTCATCACACCATACGGTCCCTTATGTTTCAACACAATGCCTTTTGGGCTCAAAAACACGGGCGCAACATATCAGCTCATGATTCAGACATGTCTGGAGAAACAAATTGGCAAAACAATAGAGGCATATGTAGACGATGTGGTCGTCAAAACCAAACACGTCGACTCTTTGATAGACGACTTGAGGCTCACATTCGACAACCTCCGAACATACGACATTAAGCTCAATCCGAAAAAATGCATTTTCGGCATACCAGCCGGAAAGCTCCTGGGTTTCATTGTCTCCAGTAGAGTATTGAAGCTAACCCGGCCAAAATCTGAGCTTTGTCACAGTTGGCTACCCGAACAGACCTCAAACAAATCCAAAAGTTAATAGGATGCGTGGCGGCTCTAAGCCGCTTTATCTCCCGCTTAGGAGAAAAGGCTTTACCCCTTTATCGCCTCCTCCGGCACACCGAACACTTTGAGTGGATGGACGCTGCCACAGCCGGATTGAAAGAAATAAAGGCCATTTTGGCAACCAACCCAATCCTGGTCGCGCCAAACATCGATGAACCAATGCTGTTGTACATTGCGGCAACCCATCAAGTTGTAAGCGCGGTGCTCATCGTCGAACGAGAAGCTGACGGACATAAATTCCCTCTTCAAAAGCCGGTATACTATGTATCCATTGTCCTCACTCCGTGCAAATCACGGTACCCACATTATCAAAAGATAGCCTACGTGGTATTCATGGCATCCCGAAAGCTGCAACACTACTTTCAAGAGTGTTCGATTACAGTAGCCTCAGAAGTGCCACTTAATGATATTATAAACAACCGCGACCTACGGGCTGGATTGCCAAATGGGCTATTGAGCTCCTCCTGTTCAACATAACATACAAACCTTGACGAGCCATTAAGTCGCAAGTATTGGCCGACTTTGTCGCCGAATGGACGGAGGCCGAACTCCCTAAAGAGTACGGCGCATACTCCAATTGGATCATGCACTTCGATGGTTCTAAAATGCTGGCTGGTCTAGGGGCTGGCATCGTCTTGACGTCCCCAACCAGAGATACCGTTCAGTACTTACTGCATATATTGTACACAGACTCCAACAACGCAGCCGAATACGAAGCCCTGTTGCATGGTCTTCGGATGGCAGTCTGCATGGGCATTCAATGCCTGGAGGTGCGTGGGGATTCAAACCTTGAAATATCCCAAATAAATGGATACTTTGACGCCAAGGATCCAAAAATGGCGGCCTACCGAAACGCCGTCCTAAAAATGTCAGCTCGGTTCGAGGGGCTCGAATTTCACCATGTGGCTCGGGAAAACAATCAGGCGGCGGATATCCTCGCCCGCATCAGTGCAAAACGCGATGCGGTCCCCCCAACATCTTTCTGGAAAGGTTGTTCAAGCCATCCGTAGTATGGGAAGGGGACACCGGTAACCACAGTCCGGACCCGGCCAAAATGCCCGATACCGAATACTCTGACACAATCGGAGGCCCCGCCACCGAAATCACACCTTCAGCCCACGTAATAATGGCCATTATAGCCCCGTGGACAGAACTATTCCTGGCCTACCTAACTAGGCAGGAACTTCCGGAGGACCAAAATAGGCATGCTGCATAGTGCGGCGATCTAAGGCCTACAGGGTCCACGAGGGAGAATTGTATAAAAAAAGTACTACCGGAGTCCTTCAAAGGTGCATCTCCAAAGAGGAAGGGCGAAACCTTTTAGCAGAAATCCATGACGGACTCGGCGGTCACCACACCGTAGCCCGGGCTCTTGTAAGCAAGGCCTTCCGTACAGGATTCTATTGGCCAACGGCCCATGCAGATGCACAGGACTTGGTCCAACGTTGCGCTGGTTGCCAGCTCTTTGCAAATCAAAGCCACCCACCGCCCTTCAAACAATCCCCATTACGTGGCCCTTTGCGGTCTGGGGGCTTGACATGGTTGGACCCCTTAAAGGGGGAACCCACAAGAAAAAATACTTACTAGTCATGGTGGATAAAATCACCAAATGGATAGAGACCAAGCCTGTTAAAACAGCTGAATCCGGACCAGTGATAGACTTCATATCTGGGGTCGTACACTGTTATGGCGTCCCCACAGCATCATCACTGACAACGGCACAAACTTCACAGTCGATGAGGTAAAACTCTGGTGCAGCAAAATGGGCATCAAGCTCGATTATGCTTCAGTCTATCACCCACAAACCAACGGCCAAGTCAAGCGAGCAAACGGTCTTATAATGAGCGGCATTAAACCCAGATTAGTGTGTTCCTTAATGGAGTCTAACACGCACTGGGTAGAGGAGCTCGACTCCGTACTCTAGGGGCTGCGGACCATGCTGAATCGTAGTACCAGATACACACCCTTCTTTATGGTGTACGGCGCAGAGGCAGTCTTGCCCTGTGACATAATTCATGACTCACCTAGACTGCGCATGTATGAAGAAAGAGAAGCCAAGTTCGATCGGCAGGACAGTCTGGACACCCTGGAGGAGGAGCGCGACATAGCCAAAGCCCGTTCCGCATTTTATCAGCAACAGGCTCGCAGATACCAAAGCAGAGAAGTATGGGCCAAAACTTATAACGTTGGTGAACTAGTTCTATGCCTGCCGGATAAGAAAAAGAACAAGCTCGAGCCCAAATGGGAAGGTCCCTTCATTATTGACCAAGTTCTGACCGGTGGAGCATACCGACTGCGGGATGCATCGACTAGTCGACTCGAGCCGAACCCATGGAACGCGCCCGGCTCCAAAGATTCTACGCCTAGCACCGGACCCTATGTTCATCCCCTCCCTTTGTCCATTTTTTGCATGTACATTATCTGTCTTGTTTTTCTTTCTTCCTTTCTATTATTATTTCTCTAGGCCTTTAAGGGCCAACTTGTGCCTCGCTTGCACATTATAGATGCGCTAGCCGCGCTCATAATACCTGGGAGCTCCTTTCACAGAAGCTTAATTATTTATCTAGGCCTCAGGCCCCGAACATGTGTCATGCTTTCGCATGTACCTTTTTTCGCCATTATATGCATCGATATGACTTAAGTTTTGGCCAAGCTGGGTTGCCTGGCTCTTGTATTTATGCCCTACGTTCCCGTTAATTCGGCTAGGGCATAAGGGGAGCACCTATGCGATTGTTACTGCCGGGTCAGCCGGACGTGTACCTCAGACTGGGTGAAGCCGAAAGCTAGCGTTCTTAAGGGAATATTCGGTCGGTGAACAAAAGATGATATTTTTATTATCCATATCTGCCCCCAGATGTTTTTCCTGCGTTTCCTATCGCAGTCCGGACATGCACTTTAGGGCATGCTTACCCAGGGAATGGGACCCTTAACGGAACTATTCTCCCTAGAAGATGTTTCTTACTACCCATGTAATATAACATAACTAGTTGGCACTTGTCTGTTCAAGCACTTATGACCCCTACGCTTGGTCTCCACGCATGCCCCAGTTCTTATATAACTGCGCGGGTATTCGGATACACTCCGGACTATCGGGTCCCGAGGTTGAAGCGAAAAGGTCCGCCAAGACAAACGATCTACAATCCGGCTAGAAGGCATTATACATGTCACTTTCATTACATAGTCATGCAAACTGACTAAATTCCTCTTCTATACCATCCAACAGGCGGTCTAGCTTACAATCCTGTTGGGAATACTTTGCGGCTAATTCTACTTGCCCATATACTAAGCTAACGGGGACCTCTTTTCCGTCGGGCCCCACAGGTCCAACCTCGGCCATGTGATTTGGGTCTGCCTTGGTATACCACATCTTCACCATGGCCCAGGCCTCTCTGGCACCCTATCGGCAGGCTGATATCTTCCATAATCAGAAGCGCCGCCGTGCTCCCTTGAGCTTCTCCGCAAGCTCTGCAACGCCCTCTGGCAGGGAGACGGACGGCCACAAGGCCTGGGCAACAGCCTGCATCACCTGCCGAACTTGTTCGTGCAGATGTGACAGCTCGGATAGAAGATCACCCACAGACCCGGGCATTTCCTCCGCAGGACGACCCGTCAGCATACCTACAGACATAACGCTATTAGTCGAATTCTTCGCCGAACTGCTTTAAAAGGATTCGTTCAAGCACTAACTGAAAATGCCGCGCCGAAGCCGCTTATTCTCCTTCTCGGAGTCTGCAAGATGGCCCCGAACGTGTTTTAGTTCCACGCTCAGCTTAATATTGGTGTCTTGGAGATTGTTTTTCTCCCGCCTAACCTCAGTCAGCATGCGTTTGCCAGCCTCTAGCTGTCGCATAACATGCTGGTCCTCCGGATTTTCTCCGGATTCATCTGCAACATCTGTTGTTAGATCTGCAGCCATGCCACACATTATATGGTAACCGTCATTCTTTAAAGTAAATGTTACCAGCAGGTGACTTTTTCGTTTCCTGCAATGCGGCCACAGCAGCCCGGTTGGGTCTTGCATTCCTCTAGCTCCTGTGACAGCTTAGTATTCTTCTCTGTAAGAACCTGCACAATAAAGATGATCCTTAAATCAGTTCTACTAATTGTTTCAAGTCTCAGGGGCTACTGATACATATAAATCGTCAGATTTACTTACCCGTACATCCTTTACATACTGATCCGTGGCTCTCGCTAGACCATCTTGAGCAGCTCAGAGGTACGCCTCTCTAGAATTGAAGGCATCAAATGCCTCTGGTGAGAAACAAGCGTCACGGAGTACGGCCCGGCGGCGCCTATGATTCATGGTGCTTTCCACCTCTGAGTTTGTAGCGGATAATCTATCTGCATCCTCTGTAGGGGGATTATCCGGCGCCCGCCCCATATCGGCTTCCGCCTCTATGTCCGGTCCTGGCGCCCGGCTGGTGGAAGCGTGATTAGTAACATCGCCGGACATATTCCGGCGAGCATTTTTTCGGTTAAAGAAACACGGGCATCATTATATTTCGAGAAAGACGACAACCACGGAGCGGGGTTTGTTATACCTTTGCGTCGGCATCTCCGTCCTGACCGCCTTCCTTTTTGGCCTACCCGGCCTCGGTGCCTCCTGTTGGCGCGTTGCTGCGGGTTCGGCAGGGCGTCCCGAATGCCTTCCCTATAAAAATGCCATGTGTATATGGTGGGTGAAGTGTCTAAAAGGGGATCCTAGTTTTGGCGTTGGGGTTTTTGGTTTTTCTTACGTGCGATGCAAGGAGCAGTCCGGGATAGTCGGCCGTAATGGCCACCATGGCATCGTCGCAGCTTAACTGATAGAACTGCCGGTCTATCAACTCCACGAATATAACTGAATCTTCTTCAAGTCCGGAGTCGAGGGCCCGGTCAGGGTCCTCTGGTTGTGGAGAAGGGCTGCTGACCTCCTTTATGGCTTTTCGCAGTTCCTGCCGCAAAGTGGCAAGGTGAATATTTACGACAAAGAATGCTGGAAAAATGGGAGCAGGGAGATATAACTTACCCAGCTTGGAGGATTGTACATGGAGAATCCATCCCATGGCTTGATGCGGGTGAACTCCTCTTCCACACCCTTGAACAATTCAGACAGAATTTTCGCTAAAGCGGCAGCATTGTCCGGACCCTTACGCCCGCAGCGGGTGGCGTCATCCGCCCTGTTATAACACCACAAGGGGTGCCGACGATATTGAAGTGGTTGCACTCCCCGCATTATGCAAATCGACATAACTTTGATTACTGTCAATCCTGATCGAGCCAGTGCTTTAATTCGGTTCATCAGATAGAGGACTTCTCCATTGTCTTCCACCTGGGGGCTCCGTGGGCGCCAACTTTGGCGTTTCTTCAGAGGAGCATTGTTGAATTCAGGAAGACCCCGCCGAACAGGGTCCGGAAGGGGAACGTACTCCACATAAAACCATTCTGAAGGCCAGTCTTCAGGTGACTTCTTCAGAGTATCGGACAGGTATCCGGTATCGGCGATGCGCCATATTACGGCTCCGCCCACTTGATAAAGTGACCCCCTCTGTGTTCGAGGGACGAGGCAAAATAGCCTTTTCCACAGCTCGAAGTGAGCCTCGCAGCCCCGGAACAACTCGCAGAGAGCCACATAGCCGGCGATATGTAGGATGGAGGCGGGGGTGAAATTCTGTAATTGGAGGCCGTAGAACTCCAGGAGCCCGCGGAGGAACAGATGAATTGGAAATCTGAGTCCCCTTAATAGATAGGGAACAAGGCAGACCCGTTCCCCCATAGAAGGACAGGGAAAGCTCTCCGCTTGCTCCCCGCCATTATAGGTGGCAAGCCCGTCTCGAATGGGCACCATGTACGCCGGAGGGAGAAGTCCCTTAGTCTGCTGTTCGACTAAACAACTGTGTGGGACTGAACACCTCTCCCAATCACCGGGCTTAGGGCTTCGAGGCGGGAGGAGGAGCTGCGGAGGTCGACCATGCTGGAATGGTGTCAGGACCCCGATTCCAAGTCACATCGATCTAGCCGGTAACACCTCATATCACATTGCGGCCTCATGCACGGTATCCCCACGGGTGTCGCCTTACCGTAGCCCGGGACCGTTTGCGCCTTTTGGCTCACGTATATGATAGTGTCGCTAGCATCCATATGACGGAGAACCCGGGCCGACATGGCTAGTCGTGAACCCAAAGCGGCACCGACCTATGGAGACAGGCATACATGAATCACATCGAGCATGTCGGTCATCAGCGTGTCAATCCGGGCTGTAGCACTGGGCTAACAGGACTCCGGGGAACCCGGGCTGTAGCAGGCTAGACAGGACTCCGGAAGTCACGGCGTGACATTTCCCCGAAGGGACAGACATAGGAACGAAGTGAAACACATGTCGGCCAGTCAAGTGTCCTGAGCAGTAGTGCTGGGCTAGCAGGACTGCGGTGAACTGGGCTGTAGCATACTACTATGGCTCAAGGAGCACTAGACAACATTTCCCCATAAGAGAGGCTGCCAAGGATAAACAACTAGATTGTCGAATCCCACACATACCAAGCATTTCAATCATACACACAATATGCTCGATATGTGCAAATACAACATGGCATCACAACAAAACTCTACAACTCAAGTACTTTATTTAAAGGCTCCAGAGAGCCATACATAACATGTTCATACAGATAGGGGTCACATGACCCGACACTCAAGTCATACAAGCATACAAGCACATGCGGAAGCAAATAGTCTGAGTACAGACACTAGAAAGCAAGAAGGCTTCTCGAAGCCTATCTATCTACATAGGGCCCTCCATGGCCAGGGTCACCACCTGGGTGGCAAGTCACTCATCGACGTCGAGATCTACATAAAACCCATCGGAGGGGGCGGTGTTGTCGTCTGAAAACAGTAATTAAGCAAACATGAGTACAAAGGTACTCAGCAAGTCTTACATCATAACCTACTATACATGCTCGTTCTCAAGAAGGTGGTGGGGTTATTGTAGCTAGCCAGCTTTGACTCTTGGTTAAGCTATCCGACGGGACACCATTAGTAAAATAGTTTTCGCACACGAGTCCACTAATCACCAACACAATACTCCACCGGGGATCCTCCCTCGTCATCCTACGAGAGAGCCATCCTCGGTACTCACACTTATCTTGAGTCTTTTAGTGGTAACCATTAACTTGTCTATGAACTGTATAGGCAACCAAGTAGTCCTTTACCGCGGACGCGGCTATTCGAATAGTTTTATACCCTGCAGGGGTGTACTCCGTCACACATGTTTCCACCACTTAGCGTCTGCACACGACATGTGCTCGGCAGACTTCAAGCGAAAGCCGACATGGGTGTAGACCACGACCTGACTAACCGCGCAAGTCTCTAGTCCAGGTTTATCGCCTATTCAGGTTCCATCCGCAAGGAGATCCGGCCAGGGTGTCCTCAATGGCCCAAAACAATGTGTGCAGGGTTCCGGAGACACCAAACGGGCGACTCGGTACACCGCGCCACAGTGTATCTACCGCATCATAGCCCACCCCTAGGGTCAGCGCTACGCACGGCCGCCAACACATAACCTACAAACACCAAAAACTAGTTGCAAGTCCTGGACAGAGGACGAGAGGGGTCAGTAAGTCGAGCGGGGTCACATTTCAGGGCCCAACGTGTGGTAGTATCTGAATCTTAAATCATGCATATGATCTCAGTTCTTATGGACGGCCTCAATGAAACAACCCACCATGTACTCCTACATGTCCTCTCATTGATACCTTTACCAAATCATGTTCAACGCACCACTCACATTACCGTCAGAATCATTTCACTCTAGCCCATCATCCAGATGAACGAGACCAGACACAACTCTAACCATAGCAGGCATAGAAAGGTAGGAAACACAAACATGGCTCAATCAACTCCTACACATGCTAGTGGGTTTGATCTAGTTACTGTGGCAATGATAGGTCATGCAGAGGATAAGGGTTCAACTACCGCAGCACACAGCAGTTTGAAACGTTGTTGTCTTAATACAGTAAATGAGAGCAGAGGCGAGAACATGGGATTGTATCGATATGATCAATGGGGCTGCTTGCCTGATGGAGTGGTAGTAGGGTACTGCCCTTCAGTTGGATACTCGGAGATATCCTCGGAGGCAGAACCTACCACGAAGGACACACAGAATATAATCAACACATGACAATATGCAACAATATGATGCATGCTATAACATGGCAAAATGATGTGTCCTGCCTAATGCAATGTGAAACAAGTTGAAATGGGTCCATTTGAATCAAAGATTCAAATGAAGGTTAAAGTTCTTATGCATAATATGTGTATTAGCTTGTTTCACCTAAATAGAAATGTTAAATTGGTTTGTCATGCATGAAACCATTACAGATGGATAGATTGAATTTTTCTGATCATTTTTCATATATCATTTGTTTGATTTGGAGCTATGGTTGATTTTCTATGATTTTTAGAAGTTTTGGCTATTTTCTGGAATTTGCTATATAAAACTAAATCCAAAAAATGAATAATTGCGTCGGCACTGCATCACTGTGACGTCAGAGAGTCAAAGGCGCCAGGGCCAGTCAAACCTGACTGGTGGGCCCTGTCTGTCAGTGTCTCAGCTAACTAACAGAATTAAGTTAATACTAACTAACTGTCAGTGGGGCCTGGGCCCACATGTCAGTGACCTAAACTAACCAAAATTAGTTAGCACTAATCCTAAACTAATTAACAGGTCAGCCCCACCTGTCATAGGCTCAGGGGGAAAGTCAACTTGGGCCCACATGGGTCAGACATGGTCAACTCACCGGTCAGCGGGTCAAAGCCTGCCGGCGTTTAGCCACTGGCGAGGCCAGACATGGCGGCGTGCTGCGGGATTTTCCCATAGGGCTCCATTTGCTATGCGGAGAGCAGCTACGGGCAGCTGGTGCTCGCCCGCATCCAGCCGTGGTGATGGCTTGGCCGGGGAGAGGCTGGAGCATCGCCGGCGACGAGCTTGGCGGAGGCCGAAGCTCAGGTCAGCTCGTGCGCGTGGCTGCACTGGCCTTGGCGGCGTGGCGCTAGCACCTACAGCCTCTACGCGGCGCGGGGAGTGTGACAGGCACAAGCCCGTGACCAAATGGTCACCGGAGCAGCGCCGACGACGTGGTCAGGCGGCGGCGCGTTCGGGCACAAGAGACGCGGCGTCTACGGTATTCTAGGGGCGAAACGGAAAGCACGGGGAGGTTCAGCAGGTCACAGGGAAGCCGCAGGGACTGTCAGCATGCTCGGGGAAGGCTCGGTGCGGTCGGAATGGCGACGGTGATCTGGGGTGGCCCAAGGTTGAAGGCGACGGTGGCGGGGACGATGCAGGGGCTCCGGCATCGTGCGGCTTGGCTAGTCGACGTAGTCGACGACGGTGAACCGTCCGGACACGGTGAGAGGGTGCGGGGATGGTGTTGGACGCGGCTGCGGCGAGCGGCGTCGACGGTGACGTCTCGGGCGACATCGGGGAGGGTGAGAGAGAGGAGCTAGAGGGGAGGGTGAGTGTCTGCGAGGTCGGGGGGAGAGAGCGGGTTCGTCCCATGTTGACAGCTCCACAAGGGGAGCGGCGAGGCGGTGGGCAGCTGTGTGGCACACATGCTGTGCTTGCCGTCGAGCAGCTGCTTGCCTGCCTAGCCAAGCCAAGCAGCTCGCTGGAGCAGGGGCTGGGCTGGGCCGGCAGGTAGGCCTGCTGGGTGGCACCAGGTAAGCCTTTCTCTTTCTCTCTTTTCCTGTTTTGTTTTCTTTTTCTATTTTTCTGTAACATTAGGGCTTTATTAAAAATACTTAGGCAATTACTAAAATCCTGAAAATAATTGTGGGCTCTGTTGGGATTATTCCTAACAGCCCTCACTTAAATCTAGAATTATTTGGGCATTTAAAATATTTTATAGCATTTAAATGCCCAAATTCAAATACTTATGATTTAATTCAAAAAATCCAGAATGTCCTAGAAAAGAGTGCACCATTTTTGCTAGTGGTTTTAACCCAATCCAGAAATGATGAACATTTTGTGAAGGGCATTTTGGGTTCATTGAAAATAATTTTAGTAAACCCTAGTTGTTTCCAGGGGTGCTGGGGGTTCTGTCATCCCCATTTCAAGTTTCTGTAAAAGTAGACATGATGCAACACTCTAATGCATGAACCAGCTAGGGTGTGACAACTCACCCCCACTCAAAAGAATCTCGTCCCGAGATTTAGGATCCTCCGGGAAGAAGGTGGGGTACTCGAGTCGAAGACGATCCTCCCTTTCCCAAGTGGCTTCTATCTTGGATTGGTGTGACCATTGAACCTTGAGAAACTTGATATTATGGCATCGAGTGGTACACTCGGCTTGATCAAGGATACGAACGGGATATTCCCGATATGAGAGGTTATCTTGTAGATCAAGCGTTTCGTGGTCCACTCCACGGATAGGATCCGCGAAGCAACGCCTGAGTTGAGAAACGTGGAAGACATCATGAACTCTGGAAAGATGCGAAGGTAGTTCCAATTGTTAGGCAACTTCTCCTCATTTGGCAAGAATGCGAAAGGGTCCAATGTAACGAGGAGCCAATTTTCCTTTGATACCGAAACGATGGGATCCCTTTAACGGAGTAACCCGAAGGTAAGCCTTCTCGCCGACTTCATAAGTCATGAGCTTATGTTTACAATCATATTAGCTCTTTTGACGAGATTGGGCTGTTTTCAATTTCTCACGAATAACGCGAACCTGCTCTTCTGCTTCCTGAATCATATCCGGGCCAAAGAGTTGTCTTTCCCCGGTTTCTGACCAGTTAGGAGGCGTTCGACATTTTCGTCCATAGAGAACTTCGAAAGGAGCTTTGCCCAAGCTAGCTTGATAACTATTGTTATAAGCAAACTCCGCGAATGGAAGGCATTTCTCCCAACCCATTACGAATGAGATGACAGAAGCTCGGAGCATATCTTCCAGAATTTGATTGACTCGCTCTACTTGACCACTTGATTGAGGATAGAAGGCGGTGCTAAAAGAGAGACGAGTTCCCATAGCATTTTGGAAACTTTCCCAAAATCGAGAGGTGAAGAGACTCCCACGGTCTGGGTTAACTTCCAATGGGACACCATGAAGAGACACTATTTGGGAGGTGTATAAATCAGCTAGCTGGCTAGCGGTGATACTCTCACGAACAGGTAGGAAATGGGCTACTTTGGAAAGACGGTCGATCACAATGAAGATGGCATTATTCCCTCTCTTGGTCCTAGGAAACCCAGTGATGAAATCCATACTGATTTTATCCCATTTCCACTCAGGAATAACCAAAGGTTGAAGGGTGCCAGCAGGCCGTTGGTGCTCTGCTTTAACACGACGACAGACGTCGCAACTAGCAATGTATTGAGCAATTTCTCTCTTCATCCTAGTCCACCAAAACCTCTGGCGTAGGTCTTGATACATTTTAGTACTACCGGGATGAATGGTGAGAGGGGATTCATGAGCTTCCTTAAGAATCAACTGGCGTAGATGTTGTTTCTTGGGAACCACCAAGCGGTTCTCGAAGAAGACAACACCTCACTCATCCATGGAAAAACATTTAGCAACTCCGCTAGTGATGTTTTCCTTAATCCGGGATATGCCCTTATCACGCTTCTGGGAAGCTATGATTTGATCCATAAGGTTAGGCTTCGCCACCAGGGTGGATAGGAATCCTCGAGGAACAATGTGAAGATTAAGCTTACGAAATTCCTCATGGAGAAGTGGTTGACTTTGTTGTAACATCAGGTTGTTACAATAAGATTTACGACTTAGCGCATCAGCCATGACATTGGCCTTGCCCAGGGTGTAAGTTATTCCTAAGTCGTAATCCGAGATCAACTCGACCCAATGTCGTTGCCTGAGATTCAAATCCGGTTGGGTGAAGATATATTTCAAACTTTGGTGATCGGTGAAGATCTCGCAATGATTACCGAGAAGGTAATGTCGCCAAGTTTTGAGTGCATGGACTACAGCTGCAAGCTCTAGATCATGTGTGGGATAGTTTTCCTCATGTGGGTGTAATTTCCTGAGGCATAGGCAATTACCTGACGATCTTGCATGAGTACGCAACCTAGTCCTTGTCGCGAGGCGTCGCAATAGATAATAAAGTCCTTGGAAAAATCTGGTGGTACCAGTACGGGAGCAGATGTCAGGCGTCTTTTCAGTTCCTGGAAGCTAAACTCGCACTGTGGGGTCCACTCGAACTTTTTATCTTTCTTGAGGAGTTCAGTTAGAGGTTTAGCAACCTTGGAGAAATTCTCGATGAAGCGAGGTAGTAGCTCGATAAGCCAAGGAAGCTCCGAACTTGCTTGACCGTCTCAGGTGGAGTCCAATCAAGGACGACTTGAACTCGCTCGGGATTGACACCAACACCCTTACCAGAGATTACATGGCCTAAATAGGTCACTTCTGGCAACCAACATTCACACTTGGAGAATTTGGCATAAAGGCGATGCTCTCGAAGTTTCGTCAATACCAGCCTTAGATGTCCGGCCTGTTCCTCTTCATTCTTGGAGTAGATGAGTATGTCATCGAGGTATACTACGACAAATTTATCCAAATACTCCATGAAGACCGAGTTCATTAACCGAGAGAAGGTGGCTGGGGCATTGGTTAAGCCGAAGGACATAACGGTGTACTCATATTGGCCATAACGAGTAACAAAGGCCGTTTTGGGAATGTCCTCATTTCTGATTTTGATTTGATGGTAGCCCAACCTCAAATCCATCTTGGAAAAGGCTGAGGATCTAGCGAGCTGGTCATACAGATCGTTGATCCTGGGAAGCGGATACTTGTTCTTGATAGTGACCAAGTTGACAGGTCGGTAATCTACAACCATCCGATCCGTTCCATCCTTCTTCTTGACGAAGAGGACAGGGCAAGCCCAAGGAGAGGAACTAGGACAGATGAAACCCTTTTTCAAGGACTCATCGAGTTGGTTCTTAAGCTTCGCTAGTTCTAAGGGTGCCATCTTATAGGGTCTTCTAGAAATTGGAACGGTTCCTGGAACAAGGTCTATCACAAACTCGACATCCCTGTCAGGTGGAACACCTGGCAGTTCTTCTGGAAAGACATCCGGAAAGTCCCGGACTACCGTAATATCTTCAAGGTCTGGAAGGGGGTTGGCATTCAGGGAGTAAAGCTGGCGCTTGGCCACTCGAGTTAAGGCATTGACTGTCTTGCCCGATGGGTGAGTAAGTTGAATGGTTCTAGTGGCACAATCAATCTTAGCGTAATGAGCTGACATCCAGTCCATACCCAAGATGATGTTTATGTCCGAGGACTTGAGAGCTATTAAGGATGCAAGGAAGACAAGTCTATCGACAAGAATTTCATTCCCATGGCTTACTCTAGAAGTTTGCCATTTGGAACCAGGAGTTTGAATTACCATGGAAGTGGGCATGTCACAGAATGTCGTGTTATGCAATCGAGCATAGTTCTCGGATATGAATGAATGAGATGCTCCAGTATCGAAAAGAACAGATGCCGGATGGCAATTAACAAGGAGCGTACCAAGGACAACGTTAGGATCCTCATGAGCCTCCTCAGCTGAGACATAGTTGACATGGCCACATGCAGTGGTGACCGGCTTGGCGTAGAATGTCTTTCCTACTGGCTTACCACGGCCAACGGACTTTCCAGACTGATTGGGGTTGTTGTTCTGGGGACACTCTCGACTATAGTGACCCAGCTCTCCACACTTGAAACATGTCACAACATTGGGGCGTGGAGCAGCATTAGCAGCGGGGCCACCATAGGGCTTGGACGGTGCAAACTGCTGGTTGGGGCGAGGCGCCTCAAAGGATGGCCTCGGAATGAACCTGGGTGGCAGTGCCGTGCTTGGAATCCACACCAGGCGCTTCTGAGATCCAGAGCCGGATGAAGCGCCAAAATCACGAGAGTGCTTGCGTGAAGCGTCATAGTCAGACTGGCCTGTCTCAGCACTCATGGCTTTATTGACCAACTTCTGAAAGGAGGTGCACTCGTGCAGACGAAGATCGCGGCGAAGCTCAGGGTTAAGTCCCTTGCAGAACCTTGCCTACTTCTTAGCATCGTTGGATACCTCTTCAGGAGCATATCGTGCTAGATTCCCAAATTCACGACTATATGCATCCACAGTCAGTCTTCCTTGGGTGAAATTGCAGAACTCTTCCCTCTTGCGATCTATGAGACCTTCCAGGATGTGATGCTCACGGAAAGCCTCACTGAATTCAGCCCAAGTAGTGATTTGGCCGACCGGGCGCATAGCTTCAAAGTTTTCCCACCAAAGGCTACCAGGGCCTTCGAGGTGATAGGCAGCATAAGTAACCTTATCAGCTTCGGCTACGTTGGCAGAACATAGCTTGTGGGTGATGCTGCCAAGTCAGTCATCCGCGTCGAGGGGCTCGACGGAATGGTTAAACTTTGGTGGGTACAACTTGATAAAGTCATTGATTGACACCAAGTCATTTCGCTGATGGCGTGCAGTGTTCTGCTCAATCCGCTCCAGCAAGCGGTTAGTCTCACGCTTGTTTCTTTCCACCTCCAGCATCACTTCGGCCAGAGAAGGCGGGTGACGCAGATTTTCACCCCTAACTGCACTGGCTTCCCCCTGCTCCGGGGCAGCAGGGTTGCTGTGGGTGTTGACCATCCTAGGAGAAAATGAAACAATGGTTTAGATAAGGATGGCACGAACTTAGCAAGGAAGTGCAGAATCTAATGGATGACATGGAATGCTAAGATGTTCATTGCACGACATGGTAATATAGAAACTGCCATATATATATATATACCATTGGTCATACACATCGTACATAGTTTAGTACAAGCCCAGGCTAGAGTACAACTACGGTGAAAGACATTACATCTCATCGAAGGCATTCCAAGCTCCTATACATTATTTTTCTACACCTCCGGAGTGTGATACACACCAAGTTGTATCCCACGGTCACGCAGGACTGTGGAGAATACAATTACTACAATACTAGAGAAACTACTACTAGCTCAGACGGCTCTGTAGTAATCCTCATAGAAGTCGCCACCAATGCCTGGAAGTGGAACATGATCATCTGGGAACAGAAGGTCCTGCGGAGCCTGCAGACCATAGGGACTCGGATGTGGCCTTGGTCCCACAGGTGGTGGCAGACGGGGACCACGAGGAGGGGTGATGCCTCCTACATCGCGCCACTCCATACAATCTGGCAATCCAGACCGTACAGGGTACAGATCCCTCAGATCCATGTATCCTGCCTGTACCGCAGGTGCAAACTGAGTCAAAGTGGCCCAGTGATCAGCACGAGAGTTGAAAAGCTCCATAGGCAAGGCCTGATTTTCGCGGTCCTTATCCTCGAGCATCTCGGCAGTGGTGCGGAGTAGTGACTCCTCATGTGTAGAGTCATAGTACAAGGCCTGATAGTACCCCGGTGCTCCAGGAAGTGAGCTGGCATGTAACGGAAGTCGGTGTTCTGTAGCAAGGCAGTCCTGGCTCGAATGATAGTCATCATTGAATAGGCTGCATCCTACACAGACATCTCAATAGTGACCCCAAGTCCATAGGAACAGTGAAGGGGCTCAGTGGCTCCAGGATAAGAGGGATATATCCTGACGGTACAGAGGTACTGGCTCTGGTTGAAGTCTCTGAACTGCTCCTCGACGGTATATTCCGGATACCACCGATAGCCTGACTCAACCATCACTCGAACCAACATGGCCGTGTGGCCGGGCACATCAAGGCACCGGGTCAGACGAACCACTTGGTTCTGTGAACGGGTGGCCATATGAAAGCATAGAATAATGCAAAGGCATTAGAATTTTCTAGGGGAAATTGGACAGCACAATGGATGTAAATGCTCAAAAAAAGACTTGAGACATCCACAACAGTTTGCAATACCACTCAACAACATCATATCAAGGTTCTGATTCAACTGGCAACATACTAAAAGAAGTAGAAACTGTACTGAGGCTTGTAACAACAATCCTATAAGCTACTACGGATTAGTAACACGTGAACCTGATAAAAGAAGGGAGCCTAGTCCTTAACCCACGTTGAATGAGAAGAGAAAGACTCAGATCAGAGGGCATAAGGTAAAGGGGTAAAAGAGCCTTACGTTCCCTCCCACAGTCAATTCCCCTACATATAACTAAAGCATTTCTACCCTCGACATCGACCAGTTTGGCTCTACAAACCTACAGGCAGTCCGGCTTTGATGCCAACACTGTTAGGACCCCGATTCCAAGTCACATCGATCTAGCCAGTAACACCTCATATCACATTGCGGCCTCACGCACGGTATCCCCACGGCTGTCGCCTTACCGTGGCCCGAGACCGTTTGCGCCTTTTGGCTCACGTATATGATAGTGTCGCTAGCATCCATATGACAGAGAACCTGGGCCGACATGGCTAGTTGTGAACCCAAAGAGGCACCGACCTATGGAGACAGGCATACATGAATCACATTGAGCATGTCGGTCATCAGCGTGTGAATCCGGGCTATAGCACTGGGCTAACAGGACTCCGGGGAACCCGGGCTGTGGCAGGCTAGACAGGACTCCGGAAGTCACCGCGTGACATTTCCCCGAAGGGACAGACATAGGAACGAAGTAAAACACATGCTGGCCAGTCAAGTGTCCTGAGAAGTAGTGCTGGGCTAGCAGGACTCCGGTGAACCAGGCTGTAGGGGACTACTATGGCTCAAGGAGCACTAGACTACATTTCCCCATAAGAGAGGCTGCCAAGGATAAACAACTAGATTGTCGGATCCCACACATACCAAGCATTTCAATCATACACACAATATGCTCGATATGTGCAAATACAACATGGCATCACAACAAAACTCTACAACTCAAGTACTTTATTTAAAGGCTCCAGAGAGCCATACATAACATGTTCATACAGATAGGGGTCACATGACCCGACACTCAAGTCATACAAGCATACAAGCACATGCGGAAGCAAATAGTCTGAGTACAGACACTAGAAAGCAAGAAGGCTTCTCGAAGCCTATCTATCTACATAGGGCCCTCCATGGCCAGGGTCACCACCTGGGTGGCAAGTCACTCATCGACGTCGAGATCTACATAAAACCCATCGGAGGGGGCGGTGTTGTCGTCTGAAAACAGTAATTAAGCAAACATGAGTACAAAGGTACTCAGCAAGTCTTACATCATCACCTACTATACATGCTCGTTCTCAAGAAGGTGGTGGGGTTATTGCAGCAAGCCAGCTTTGACTCTTGGCTAAGCTATCCTACGGGACACCACTAGTAAAATAGTTTTCGCACACGAGTCCACTAATCACCAACACAATACTCCACCGGGGATCCTCCCTCGTCATCCTATGAGAGAGCCATCCTTGGTACTCACACTTATCTTGAGTCTTTCAGTGGTAACCATTAACTTGTCTATGAACTGTATAGGCAACCAAGTAGTCCTTTACCGCAGACGTGGCTATTCGAATAGTTTTATATCCTGCAGGGGTGTACTTCGTCACACATGTTTCCACCACTTAGCGTCTGCACACGACATGTGCTCGGTAGACTTCAAGCGAAAGCCGACGTGGGTTTAGACCACGACCTGACTAACCGCACAAGTCTCTAGTCCAGGTTTATCGCCTAATCAGGTTCCATCCTCAAGGAGATCCGGTCAGGGTGTCCTCAACGGCCCCAAACAATATGTGCACGGTTCTCGAGACACCAAACGGGCGACTCAGTACACCGTGCCACGGTGTATCTACCGCATCATAGCCCACCCCTAGGGTCAGCGCTACACACGGCCACCAAAACATAACCTACAAACACCAGAAACTAGTTGCAACTCCTGGACAAAGGACGAGAGGGGTCAGTAAGTCGAGCGGGGTCATATTTCAGGGCCCAATGTGTGGTAGTAGTTGAATCTTAAATCACGCATACAGATCTCAATTCTTATGGACGGCCTCAATGATACAACCCACCATGTACTCCTACATGGCCTCTCATCGATACCTTTACCAAATCATGTTCAACGCACCACTCACATTACCGTCAGAATCATTTCACTCTAGCCCATCACCCAGATGAACCAGACCTGACACAACTCTAAGCATAGCAGGCGTAGCAAAGTAGGAAACACAAACATGGCTCAATCAACTCCTACAACTGCTAGTGGGTTTCATCTAGTTACTGTGGCAATGACAGGTCATGCAGAGGATAAGGGTTCAACTACCGCAGCACACAGCAGTTTGAAACGTTGTTGTCTTAATACAGTAAATGAGAGCAGAGGCGAGAACATGGGATTGTATTGATATGATCAATGGGGCTGCTTGCCTGATGGAGTGGTAGTAGGGTACTGCCCTTTAGTTGGATACTCGGAGATATCCTCGGAGGCAGAACCTACCACGAAGGACACACAGAACATAATCAACACATGACAATATGCAACAATATGATGCATGCTATGACATGGCAAAATGATGTGTCCTGCCTAATATAATGTGAAACAAGTTGAAATGGGTCCATTTGAATCAAAGATTCAAATGAAGGTTAAAGTTCTTATGCATAATAAGTGTATTAGCTTGTTTCACCTAAACAGAAATGTTAAAGTGGTTTGTCATGCATGAAACCATTACAGATGGATAGATTGAATTTTTCTGATCATTTTTCATATATCATTTGTTTGATTTGGAGCTATGGTTGATTTTCTATGGTGTTTAGAAGTTCTGGCTATTTTCTAGAATTTCCTATATAAAAATAAATCCAGAAAATGAATAATTGCGTCAGCACTGCGTCACTGTGACGTCAACGAGTCAAAGGTGCCAGGGCCAATCAAACCTGACTGGTGGGCCCTGTCTGTCAGTGTCTCAGCTAACTAACAGAATTAAGTTAATACTAACTAACTGTCAGTGGGGCCTGGGCCCACATGTTAGTGACCTAAACTAACCAAAATTAGTTAGCACTAATCCTAAACTAATTAACAGGTCGGCCCCACCTGTCATAGCCTCAGGGGGAAAGTCAACTTAGGCCCACACGGGTCAGACGTGGTCAACTCACCGGTCAGCGGGTCAAAGCCTGCCGGCGTTTAGCCGTTGGCGAGGCCAGACGCGGCGGCGTGCTGCGGGATTTGCCCACATGGCTCCATTTGCTACGCGGAGAGGAGCTACGGGCAGCTGGTGCTCGCCCGCATCCAGCCGTGGTGATGGCTTGTCCGGGGAATGGCCGGAGCATCGCCGGCGACGAGCTTGGCGGAGGCCGAAGCTCGGGTCAGCTCGTGCGCGTGGCTGCAGTGGCCTAGGTGGCGTGGCGCTAGCACCTAGAGTCTCTACGTGGCGCGGGGAGTGTGACGGGCACAAGCCCATGACCAAATGGTCATCGGAGCAGCGCCGGTGACGTGGTCAGGCGGCGGCGCGTTCGGGCACAAGAGACGCGGCGTCTACGGTATTCTAGGGGTGAAACAGAAAGCACGGGGAGGTTCAGCAGCTCACAGGGAAGCCGCAGGGACGGTCAGCGTGCTCGGGGAAGCCTCGGTGCGGTTGGAACGGCGACGGTGATCTGGGGCGGCCCGAGGTTGAAGACGACGGCGGCGGGGACGATGCAGGGGCTCCGGCGTCGTGCGGCTTGGCTAGTCGACGTAGTCGAAGACGGCGAACCGTCCGTACACGGTGAGAGGGCGCGGGGACGGTGTTGGACGTGGCTGCGGCGAGCGGCAGCGACGGTGACGTCTCGGGCGACGTCGGGTAGGGCGAGAGAGAGGAGCCAGAGGGGAGGGCGAGTGTCTGCGAGGTCGGGGAGAGAGAGAGGGTTCGTCCCACGTCGACAGCTCGATGAGGGGAGCGGCGAGGCGGCGGGCAGCTGCGTGGCATGCATGCTGTGCTCGCCGTCGAGCAGCTGCTTGCCTGCCTGGCCAAGCCAAGCAGCTCGCTGGAGCGGTGGCTGGGCTGGGCCGGCAGGTGGGCCTGCTGGGTGGCGCCAGGTAAGCCTTTCTCTTTCTCTCTTTTCCTGTTTTTTTTTCTTTTCTATTTTTCTGTAACTTTAGGGCTTTATTAAAAATACTTAGGCACTTACTAAAATCCTGAAAATAATTGTGGGCTCTGTTAGGATTATTCCTAACAGCCCTCACTTAAATCCAGAATTATTTGGGCATTTAAAATATTTTATAGCATTTAAATGCCCAAATTCAAATACTTATGATTTAATTCAAAAAATCCAGAATGTCCTAGAAAAGAGTGCACCATTTTTGCCAGGGGTTTTAACCCAATCCAGAAATGATGAACATTTTGTGAAGGGCATTTTGGGTTCATTGAAAATAATTTTAGTAAACCCTAGTTGTTTCCAGGGGGTGCTGGGGGTTATGTCATCCCCATTTCAAGTTTCTGTAAAAGTAGACATGATGCAACACTCTAATGCATGAACCAGATAGGGTGTGACAACTGATCTTTCCGAAACGCGCTCTGATGGACTCTCGCTGGGGGAGGATGGTATGGATCGGATCTAAGGATCCCCATCCCTTTAATAGGCAATTTATTTATCTGGCTAGGATGGCGAATGTAAAAACGCCCTGGCGCCTCATATTCATTCAACGCGTGCGATAAAGCCCTTATTGGGCACAGAAGCCAAGAGGTCCAAACATTTATGGGATCGGTCACTGCTTTACAAACATTCGAAAGATGGAGAAGAACCCGCCTTGCAATGCAGAAGACAATACTGCGCGCCGGACTCATCGTCATTGAAGCCTGGTTCGGGGGCTACTGAGGGAGTCCTGGATTAGGGGGTATTGGGACAGTCGGATTATATCCTTTGGCCGGACTGTTGGACTATGAAGATACAAGATTAAAGACTTCGTCTCGTGTCCGGATGGGACTCTACTTGGTGTGGAAGGCAAGCTAGCCAATACGGATGTGTATATCTCCTCCTTTGTAACCGACCTTGTGTAACCCTAGCCCCCTCTGGTGTCTATATAAATCGGAGGGTTTTAGTCCGTAGGACAACATACAATCATACCATAGGCTAGCTTCTAGGGTTTAGCCTCTCCGATCTCGTGGTAGATCAACTCTTGTAATACCCATATCATCAAGAATAAATCAAGCAGGACGTAGGGTTTTACCTCCATCGATCAAGAGGGCCCGAACCTGGGTAAAACATCGTGTCCCCTGCCTCCTGTTACCATCTGCCTTAGACGCATAGTTCGGGAACCCCTACCCGAGATCCGCCGGTTTTGACACCGACAGTACACCTTCTATCACAAATCCGAAGGCAAGACATTCGTTGCTAAGAATGGATCCTTTCTAGAGAAGGAGTTTCACTCGAAAGAAGTGAGTGGGAGGAAAGTAGAACTTGATGAGGTAACTGTACCTACTCCCCTATTGGAAAGTAGTTTGTCACATAAACCGGTTCCTGTGACACCTACACCAATTAGTGAGGAAGCTAATGATGATGATCATGAAACTTCAGATCAAGTTACTACCGAACCTCGTAGGTCAACCAGATTAAGATCCACACCAGAGTGGTACGGTAATCCTGTTCTGGAGGTCATGTTGCTAGATCATGACGAACCTACGAACTATGACGAAGCGATGATGAGCCCAGATTCCGCAAAATGGCTTGAGGCCATGAAATTTGAGATGGGATCCATGTATGAGAACAAAGTGTGGACTTTGGTTGACTTTCCCGATGATCGGCAAGCCACCAAGAATAAATGGATCTTCAAGAAGAAGACAGACGCTGATGGTAATGTTACTGTCTACAAAGCTCGACTTGTTGCGAAAGGTTTTCGACAAGTTCAAGGAGTTGACTATGATGAGACCTTCTCACCCGTAGCGATGCTTATGTCCGTCTGAATCATGTTAGCTATTGCCGCATTTTATGATTATGAAATTTGGCAAATGGATGTAAAGACTGCATTCCTGAATGGATTTCTGGAAGAAGAGTTGTATATGGTGCAACCTAAAGGTTTTATCGATCCAAAAGGTACTAACAAAGTGTGCAAGCTCCAGCGATCCATTTATGGACTGGTGCAAGCTTCTCGGAGTTGGAATAAACGCTTTGATAGTGTGATCAAAGCATATGGTTTTATACAGACTTTTGGAGAAGCCTATATTTACAAGAAAGTGAGTGGGAGCTCTGTAGCATTTCTAATATTATATGTGGATGACATATTGTTGATTGGAAATGATATAGAATTTCTGGATAGCATAAAAGGATACTTGAATAAGAGTTTTTCAATGAAGGACCCCGGTGAAGCTGCTTACATATTAGGCATCAAGATCTATAGAGATAGATCAAGACGCTTAATTTGACTTTCACAAAGCACATGCCTTGACAAAGTTTTGAAGAAGTTCAAAATGGATCAAGCAAAGAAAGGATTCTTGCATGTATTACAAGGTGTGAATTTGAGTAAGACTCAATGCCCGACCACTATAGAAGATAGAGAGAAAATGAAAGATGTTCCCTATGCTTCAGCCATAGGCTCTATCATGTATGCAATGTTGTGTACCAGACCTGATGTGTGCCTTGCTATTAGTTTAGCAGGGAGGTACCAAAGTAATCCAGGAGCGGATCACTGGACAACGGTCAAGAACATCCTGAAGTACCTGAAAAGGAGTAAGGATATGTTTCTCGTTTATGGAGGTGACAAAGAGCTCATCGTAAATGGTTACGTTGATGCAAGCTTTGACACTGATCCGGATGATTCTAAATCTCAAACCAGATACGTGTTTATATTAAACGGTGGAGCTGTCAGTTGGAGCAGTTCTAAACAGAGCGTCGTGCCGGGATCTACATGCGAAGCGGAGTACATTGATGTTTCGGAAGCAGCAAATGAACGAGTTCATATCCGATCTAGGTGCCATACCTAGTGCATCGGGTCCAATGAAAATCTTTTGTGACAATACTAGTGCAATTGCCTTAGCAAAGGAATCCAGATTTCACAAGAGAACCAAGCACATCAAGAGACGCTTCAACTCCATCCGGGATCAAGTCCAGGTGGGAGACATAGAGATTTGCAAGAAACATACAGATCTGAATGTTGCAGACCCATTGACTAAGCCTCTTCCACGAGCAAAACATGATCAGCACCAAGGCTCCACGGGTGTTAGAATCATTACTATGTAATCTAGATTATTGACTCTAGTGCAAGTGGGAAACTGGAGGAATTATGCCCTGGAGGCAATAATAAAGTTATTATTTATTTCCTTATATCATGATAAATGTTTATTATTCATGCTAGAATTGTATTAACCGGAAACATAATACATGTGTGAATACATATACAAACAGAGTGTCACTAGTATGCCTCTACTTTACTAGCTCGTTGGTCAAAGATTGTTATGTTTCCTAGCCATAGACATGAGTTGTCATTTGATTAACGGGATCACATCATTAGGAGAATGATGTGATTGACTTGACCCATTCCGTTAGCTTAGCACTTGATCGTTTAGTATGTTGCTATTGCTTTCTTCATGACTTATACATGTTCCTATGACTATGAGATTATGCAACTCCCGTTTACCGGAGGAACACTTTGTGTGCTACCAAATATCACAACATAACCGGGTGATTATAAAGGTGCTCTACAGGTGTCTCCGAAGGTACTTGTTGAGTTGGCGTATTTCAAGATTAGGATTTGTCACTCCGATTGTTGGAGAGGTGTCTCTGGGCCCTGTCGGTAATGCACATCACTATAAGCCTTGCAAGCAATGTGAGTAATGACTTATTTGCAGTATGATGCATTATGGAACGAGTAAAGAGACTTGCCGGTAACTAGATTGAACTAGGTATTGAGATACCGACGATCGAATCTCGGACAAGTAACATACCGATGACAAAGGGAACAACGTATGTTGCTATGCGGTTTGACCGATAAAGATCTTTGTTGAATATGTAGGAGCCAATATGAGAATCCATGTTCCACTATTGGTTATTGATCAGAGACGTGTCTCGGTCATGTCTACATAGTTCTCGAACCCGTAGGGTCCGCATGCCTAAAGTTTGGTGATGATCGGTATTATGAGTTTTTGTGTTTTGATGTACTGAAGGTAGTTCGGAGTTCTGGATATGATCACGGACATGACGAGGAGTCTCGAAATGGTCGAGACATAAAGATCGATATATTGGACGACTATATTCGGACACCGGAAGTGTCTCGAGTGGTTTCGGATAAAAACCGGAGTACCGAGGGGTTATCGGAACCCCCCGGGGAGTTAATTGGGCCTCATGGGCCTGAGTGGGAGAAGAGGAGGGGCGGCCAGGGCAGCCGCACGCCCCTCCCTCTCTAGTCCGAATTGGACAAGGAGGGGGCGGCTCCCCCCTTTTTCCTTCTCCTCCTCTCTCCCTTCCTTCCCTCTCCTACTCCAACAAGGAAAAGGAGGAGTCCTACTCCCGGTGGGAGTAGGACTCTCCCCCTGGCGCGCCCTCCTCCTGGCCGGCCGCCTCCCCCCTTGCTCCTTTATATATGGGGGCAGGGGGCACCCTAGAAGACACAACTTGATCTGTTGATCTATTCTAGCCGTGTGTGGTGCCCCCCTCCACCATATTCCACCTCGGTTATATCGTAGCGGTGCTTAGGCGAAGCCCTACGTCGGTAGCAACATCATCACCGTCATCACGCCGTCGTGCCGATGGAACTCTCCCGTGAAGCTCTGCTGGATCAGAGTTCGCGGGACGTCATCGAGCTGAACGTGTGCTGAACTCGGAGGTGCCATATGTTCGGTACTTGGATCGATCGGATCGTGAAGACGTACGACTACATCAACCGCGTTGTGCTAACGCTTCCGCTTTCGGTCTATGAGGGTATGTGGAGACACTCTTCCCTCTTGTTCCTATGCATCACCATGATCCTGAGTGTGCGTAGAATTTTTTTTAAATTACTACGTTCCCCAACAGCACCAACTTACCCACCACGCTCGATTAACTCCGGTCGGACACACTTTCCTGGGTCATGCCCAGCCTCGGCCAAACAATACGCCGCAACCCGACCTAGGCTTAACAAAGAGGTCGGCACGCCGGACTAAACCTATGCCCCCAGGGTTCATGGGCCATCGCCCCAGGAACTCCTGCATGTTGCGAAAGTGGCCGGTAAGCAGACCTAGCTACCTCCTTAAAAAGGCAGGTGCTTATGCAGTCCAACCCGGCGCGCGCCGCTCAGTCGCTGACATCTATTAAGCTTTGGCTGATGTCTACGACGTAGAACGCCCATACTATGCGCACCTGACAGTTAGTGCTATCAGGCCAGAGGCCCCTCGGATCAAATATCCAAACTATTACTGTGTTGGTAGTGCGGTCACGAGCAGAGACTCAGGAAAGATGTGATCCCATCGCCCTGTCTTGAGAACGTGCGGCAAGGGCTAAGAATGCCCGGCCATGCCTCGTAAGAATCTCGCGGGCACCTTCCAGGTCAACCCGACTCCAAATCACTCGCAAATAAGCTCACGCGAGTACCCCTCAGGGCCGACCCATCTTTAGTAACATGGTTTAGTGTAAAGTCATAGTAACCATAGTAACTGTGTGTCTAACACCAAGGGGAACCCTGAGGAACCACCGTCGATGGATTCCACTCGATGTAATCATCTAGGTGAACGCAAGAGGAACAACCCTCGAGGTTCACTCTTGAAGGGTTGCACGACAGAGTCTTATTGGAAGTGGTTAAGGAGGAAATCACCCTCGATGACCACGGCCGAATAGCTACACTACAAAGACCTCATCAGGAGTGATGTATGTGGTGTCACCCTCGGCACTCGATAGTAACTCTACAGAGTCGTACAACTAGGGGGTGTTGTGCGGTGTCAGGGCCTGGACATCGATCACGTTGATCGAGTCATCGAACATAAAGCGGGGCAACTGGGACAAGGTGGGGTTCACTGATGGATGACTAACCAACCTATACTAAGAAGTTTAGGATAAGCAGGTAAGGTAACAATAAGCAGGTTACAAAAGCAGGCATGAGAGAATAGGAGCAAACAATAATAGTAGCAAAATCTAATGCAAGCATGAGAGAATGGAATGGGCGATATCGGGATGATCAAAGGGGGGGCTTGCCTGGAAGCTCTATTGAGAAGGAAGAAGGGTCCTCGGTGACGTAGTAGATCATAGGGTCGGCATCGGTCTCAGGGTCTACCGGAGAGAAGTGGGGGAAGAAACAATAAATAGGAAAACAAACAAAGCATCATCAAGCATAACATGGTAATACGCAGTGTTAGGGGTGAACTAACGCAGTGCTAGACGTTGCAGACGGAGAGGTAAAACATCCGGAGGGGTTTATCGGACGTTTGACATTTTCCGTACGGATGAAAAGAGAGGGGACAGTTGCATGTTCAGCATGCTAGGGGCATGTGACAGGTGAACAGACCGCGTATTCGGATTCGTCTTGTTTTTTTTGAGAAACTTTCATGTAGAAAACATTTTCATCCGAGTTACCGTTTAATTTCTATGATTTTTCAAAGTTTTAATCAGTTAATTGGAACTTCCTGAAAATTGGCTAAGTCGGAGAAATCCTCAGTTTTAAACATCACTTGGCTGTTTTCAAAAGGCTATAACTATTGTTCTGCTCATCCTATGGCTTAAAGCCTTTTACCAATATTGATCACTTTCATGTGATCTACAAGATGGTATCAATTGCATCTCTGCTAGATCCCTGCAACTTGTTTATTTTCTTCCCTAAAGTAGCTACCACAATAATTATGTTTTCCGACTTTTCTGCTAACATAACATAGACTTTTGTCATTTTTATTGCATTTAATCCTTACACCTTTTGAATTTGATCAAATGGAACGTTTTGAACCTTGTCAAGTGTACTACCTTCCCATATTTTTTTAGTCCTGGTAACAATTGTTTTGCCGGAGTTTAGGGGCTGTCTAGAGGGTTAGTCATCGTAGAATTAGAAAAGCTAGCTAGCGCTACAGTAACTTTCAGTTACCGTAGCTGCAGCTGTACAAGCAGAGCACCGACAGTAGGCAGCGAGCAGCAACGACAATGGGGAAGCAAGGGCAGCGCAGTGGCGGCATGGCGAGGCCAGAGGTGGGTGCGGCCACACACTCAGCACACACACACACTGCACGCACACACCACGCACACACATGCACGGCCGCTCAGCCATGGCCAGCAGCCAGCCACAACGGCTAGCGGCAGCACGCGCGTGCGTGGGCGGCCTGGGCCGAGACAAGGCGCGGTGAGCACGCACACGCACAGGGAGCGGAGCTCTCGTCATGGCGGTGAGCGGCAGAGCAGACGCCGAAGTTCGGTCGTTGGTGGTTACGGCGATGTGGGGGCACGTCAAGCGACGCGGGAAGCGGCGTTGGGCTCCTACGAGCTCTAGGAGCTCGACTACGAGCTCGGACGCGAGCTCGGGCTATGGTGGTCATGGCGGCGAGCTCATCTACGGCGACGAGTATGACCATGACGTGGTCGGCGGATACGAGCGCGGAGATGAGGAGAGGAGTAAGGGGAGAAGGAGAGGAGCTCACAGCGGAGCCGTAGGCGTGCTCGGGGAAGGTCAGGGTGGTCGGAGCAGAGTAGTTGGGCGGTGGCGCGCCGGCAACCGAAGAGGAAGGGGCGCTCGATCCCGGTGATGTAGAGGCGCCCAGCTCGAGCCATTCGGTGTAGTCGAAGTAGAGGAGCAAGGCGGAGCTCGTGGACTTGGCGGGACGATGCGGGCTGGCTCGTGGCCGCGGGATCGACACTGTGATGGCGATGGAAGCGCTCGTCGTCGAACAGAGGAGGAGATCGAGCGAGAGGAGAGCGAGTGCGGCCTAGGGTTTGTCCAAGGGGAGTTCTCGGGGTCAAGTAGGACGCCGGGAAGGATCCGATGGCTGCCACGCAAGGGGTCATGACCGGCGGATGGCCGCCACGGCCATGCTGCCTCCCCTCTGTTCAGTACAGAGGTGGTGGAGAGGCCGGTGGTGGGCTTGGGCTGCACTATTCATATGGGCCAAAGTGCACAGCAACGCTTTCTCATTTTCTTTTTTTGTCAAATCTTTTGTCTCAGTTTGCCATTTTTTAGGCACTAAATGATATTAGTTCTACAAGATACTACACCTATAATTCAAATACAACATTTTGGGTGTTACAAACAAGGTTCCATTTTAATTGGGAAGGTTTAAATGTTTGTTTATTTTGAAAAGGCTATTTAATTTACTGTTGGCCAGTTTGTTAATTTACTAGGAATTTATTTGTGAGCCAAATGTAGTTGGTTTCAACATGACAATTGATCAGGGGAATTTATAGAATAATATGAACATTTTTATTTTACTTATTAAAGAATTAATGATTTGACTTGCAATTTGGTTATGAATTTAAGTTTGATTTTTTTATCCAGGGGCAATTAAGCTTGGCAATCATGGTGACATGGCATCATTAGGTTCAATTACTGTAGCATGATTGCCGGGGTGTTACAATTGGCTAAG
This sequence comes from Triticum urartu, assembly GCF_056163025.1. Classification (NCBI taxonomy): domain Eukaryota; kingdom Viridiplantae; phylum Streptophyta; class Magnoliopsida; order Poales; family Poaceae; genus Triticum; species Triticum urartu. Next base: position 410,285,532 of record NC_141873.1, read on the forward strand.
GACGAGGTGACGATGCGCGTGGGAAATGGTTCCAAAGTCGATATGATTGCCGTCGGCACACTACCTCTACAGCTACCTTCGGGATTAGTTTTAGACCTGAATAATTGTTATTTGGTGCCAGTGTTAAGCATGAACATTATATCTGGATCTTGTTTGATGCGAGACGGTTATTTATTTAAATCAGAGAATAATGGTTGTTCTATTTATATGAGTAATATCTTTTATGGTTATGCACCCTTGATGAGTGGTCTATTTTTACTAAATCTTGATAGTAGTGATACACATATTCATAGTATTGAAGCCAAAAGATATAAGTTTAATAATGATAGTGCAACTTATTTGTGGAACTGCCGTTTAGGTCATATTGGTGTAAAGCGCATGAAGAAACTCCATGCTGATGGGCTTTTGGAATCACTTGATTATGAATCACTTGATGCTTGCGAACCATGCCTCATGAGCAAGATAACTAAGACTCCGTTCTCCGAAACAACGGAGCGAGCAACAGACTTGCTGAAAATAATACATATTGTTGTATGCGGTCCGATGACTGTTGTTGCTCGCAGCGAGTATCATTATTTTCTTTCCTTCAAAGATGATTTGAGCATATATGGGTATATCTACTTGATGAAACATAAGTCTGAAACATTTGCAAAGTTCAAAGAATTTCAGAGTGAAGTGGAAAATCATCGTAACAAGAAAATTAAGTTTCTACGATTTGATCGTGGGGGAAAATATTTGAGTTACGAGTTTGGTCTTCATTTGAAACAATGCGGAATAATTTCGCAACTCAAACCACTTGGAACACCACAGCCTAATGGTGTGTCCGAACATCGTAACCGCACTTTATTAGATATGGTGCGATCTATGATGTCTCTCACTGATTTACCACTATCTTTTTGGGGTTATGCTTTAGAGACGGCTACATTCACGTTAAATAGGGCACCATCGAAATCCGTTGAGACGACACCTTATGAAATGTGGTTTGGCAAGAAACCCAAGTTGTCGTTTCTTAAAGTTCGGGGCTGCGATGTTTATGTGAAAAAGCTTCAACCTGATAAGCTCGAACCCAAATTGGAGAAATGCGTCTTCATAGGATACCCAAAGGAGATTGTTGGGTACACCTTCTATCACAGAACCGAAGGCAAGATATTCATTGCTAAGAATGGATCCTTTCTAGAGAAGGAATTTCTCTCAAAAGAAGTGAGTGGGAGGAAAGTAGAACTTGACGAGGTAATTGTACCTACTCCCTTATTGGAAAGTAGTTCATCATAGAAATCAGTTCCAGTGATTCCTACACCAGTAAGTGAGGAAGCTAATGATGATGATCATAAAACTTCTGATCAAGTTTCTACCGAACCTCATAGGTCAACCAGAGTAAGATCCGCACCAGAGTGGTACAGTAATCCTATTCGGGAGATCATGTTACTTGACCAAGAAGAACCTACGAACTATGAGGAAGCGATGATGAGCCCAGATTCCGCAAAATGGCTTGAGGCCATGAAATCTGAGGTGGGATCCATGTATGAGAACAAAGTGTGGACTTTGGTTGACTTTCCCGATGATCGGCAGGCCATAGAGAATAAATGGATCTTCAAGAAGAAGACTGACACTTACGGTAATGTTACTGTCTACAAATCTCGACTTGTTGCAAAAAAATTCGACAAGTTCAAGGATTTGACTACGATGAGACCTTCTCACCCGTAGCGATGCTTAAGTCCGTCCGAATTATGTTCGCAATTGCCGCATTTTATGATTATGAAATTTGGCAAATGGATGTCAAAACTGCATTCCTTAATGGATATCTTAAAGAAGAGTTGTATATGATGCAACCAGAAGGTTTTGTCGATCCAAAAAGTGCTAACAAAGTGTGCAAGCTTGTAACACCCATGATGCGGCTATATCTCCCACGTGTCGGAGCACGACTTAGAGGCATAACCGCATTGTAGGCATGTCGCAAGAGGGGTAATCTTTACACATCCCATGTACTGAATAAGAAAGAGGTACAGAGTTGGCTTACAATCGCCACTTCACACAATACATAAATATAGGATTACATCACACAGATACAATCACGGTCCGACTACGGAACCAAATAAAGAAAGATAACCCCTAATGCAAAAGATCCCCGATCGCCCCAACTAGGCTCCACTACTGATCAACTGGAAACAGAACAACATAACAAACACGATCTTCATCGAGCTCCTCCTTGAGCTCGGTTGCGTCACCTGCACTGGTACCAACGGCACCTGCAACTGGTTTTTGAAGTAAACTGTGAGTCACGGGGACTCGGCAATCTCACACCCTCGCGATCAAGACTATTTAAGCTTATCGGTAGGAAAAGGTAGTGAGGTGGAGCTGCAGCAAGCACTAGCATATATGGTGGCTAACTTACGAAAATGAGAGCGAGAAGAGGAGCAAAGCACGGTCGTGAACTAGAAGTGATCAAGAAGTGATCCTGAAACTACTTACGTTCAAGCATAACACAAGAACCGTGTTCACTTCCCGGACTCCGCCGGAAAGAGACCATCACGGGTACACACACGGTTGATGCATTTTAATTAAATTAAGTGTCAAGTTCTCTACAACCGGACATTAACAAATTCCCATCTGTCCATAACCGCGGGCACGGCTTTCGAAAGTTCAAAACCCTGCAGGGGTGTCCCAACTTAGCCCATCACAAGCTCTCACGGTCAACGAAGGATATTCCTTCTCCCAGGAAGACCCGATCAGACTTGGAATCCCGGTTACAAGTCATTTCGACAATGGTAAAACAAGACCAGCGAAACCGCCCGATGCGCCGACATCCCGATAGGAGCTGCACATATCTCATTCTCAGGGAAACACCGGATGAGCAATCCGTACAACTAAAACCAGCCCTCAAGTTTCCCCGAGGTGGCGCTGCAAGTGGCTCTAGTTCGGACCAACACTTAGAGAAGCACTAGCCCGGGGGGGTTAAATAAAGATGACCCTTGAGTCTGCAGAACCCAAGGGAAGGTGATAGGTTGCTAGTGCAAATGTAAAACCAAGGTTGGGCCTTGCTGGAGGAGTTTTACTCAAAGTGAACTGTCAAGGGGTTCCCATTATAACCCGACCGCGTAAGGAACGCAAAATCAAGGAACATAACACCGGTATGACGGAAACTAGGACGGCAAGAGTGGAACAAAACACCGGGCATAAGGCCGAGCCTTCCACCCTTTACCAAGTATATAGATGCATGAATTAAGCAATGTATATATAGTGATATCCCAACAATATCCGTGTTCCAACAAGGAACAAACTTCATCCTCACCTGCAACTAACAACGCTATAAGATGGGCTGAGCAAAGCGGTAACATAGCCAAACAACGGTTTTCTAGGACAAGGTTGGTTAGAGGCTTGGCTTAGCAATATGGGAGGCATGATGTAGCAAGTGGTAGGTATCGCAGCATAGGCATAGCAATAGAGCAAGCAACTAGCAAGCAAAGATAGAAGTGATTTTGAAGGTATGGTCATCTTGCCTGAGATCCCGCAAGGAAGAAGAACGTGTCCATGAAGAAGACAAACGGACGTAACCGAACGAATCCTCACAAACACGACGTTATCGGAACTAACCCGAAGAAGCAACACCGGAAAGAAGGAAACAACATAGTAAACAACCATCACATAAACATGTCATGATGCACAACCAGGTATGATGCATGTACGGTTTAATGAGGTGTGGCATGGAAATATGCACAAACAATCCTACAAATTAAGTGGAGCTCAATATACAACTCCATTGCATATTGACGAAACCCCACGTGACTTATTTAGTTCTCTCTCGTTTAGGTACCCAACAATATTAAATGTTGTTAAACATGGAAAGAGGTGGAGCATAGTAGAACTACTTAACTAGGCAAGTTTAAATGAGGCCGGAAACAACAAACAACAATTCCGGTAAATCCTCATGTGCATTAGCAATTTAATGCAAACACCAATTTTGAACATTTTGAATGTTGTTATCATGATGTGGATGACATGTGCAAGTTTATGCAATTTTTATTAAAAGTTGACAAGAGCATTATGAAGCATTTGTCACCGTGGTGGAAAGAAAAGGGGTGCCACGGCAATGATAACGAAAACAGTGCCATGACAGCGTTTCGGTTTTGGTAACTCGATTGAGATACCGATGCAAAGGAGAAGTGCGCGGATACATGCAAAAGATGGTGGGGCACTCCCGGATACTGGGTGTCCAATGAGTCGACGATGGTGACAAGGCAAAAGAGGGGCAACGTGCACCAACAATTCGAGCACAGAGCAAGCACGAGCATCTCATACATCACACATGCATTCGTTCACGGGCGGTCGTCTCGGGGTTATACCTTTGAAGTGTGTGTTATCGGAGGGGTTCGAGTTCGATGCGGTGTAGGGGAAGTAGACGTTCTCGGGACGTCGAGGGAAGTAGTCGCTCTCGCATGCTCTAGGGGCGATGGTAGAGGTACATGTTTATCATAGCACGAGTTTCCATAAATGTTCGGGGTCACTGCGAGGAACTTGATGCATCATGGAACTTGGTGTCCGAGGAATTCCGCGTAGTCGTACATGAGTCATAGTCGAACTTGACGGTTTCGTTACACGGTTCTTCGGAGACGATAGTTGTTCTCGGTTCATAGACGAGCTTGACGGATCCGAGGGCTCCGGCCATCGGGGTACTTGGCGCAACGCCGTGAAGTCATACACATTCCGTAGATGTTCATGTCATCGGTGTCGTGGTACTTGGGGTCTTCGGACTTTCCAGTCCCGTTCTTGCGACGACAGTTGTTCACGTTCGTTCGGAGAGGTACTTGGTCTTGCGAAGAGGTACTTAGCGGTAGTGGTACTTGGCGTAAACCCACGGAGACGGTCTTGACATGCAACGAGCAACAACGCGGTGTACTGATGCAGCAGTGGTCTTGCCGGTGTCGTGGCCGGAGCGGGGTGGACCTGGCAAGGTCCTGTCCTGGGTCGGCGTTGGTCGGTGGTGAGTAGCAGCTCAGGCCGAGGGCCCGTGGTGGTGCTGCTCCGCACGAAGGAGCAGAGGAGGTCAACGGATGGCGACGGCATGCACGCACGCGGAGGACAAGACGAGCAGGTGGCGTCCATGGCTCCATACCCCGGTGAAGCAGCGAGGACCGACGCAGGCGACGAGGAGGAGGCCGCAGGGAGGCGACGAGTAGGTCTCCGGCACGGGCGTCTGACGAGATGACTCGACGGCGACCTGCTGCTGGCAGCGTGCTCCGGCGAGGCCGGCATCAGGCCGCGTGGCCCGTGGGTGAGCAGCGAGGGCGAGGAAGCAGAAGTAGCAGAGGAAGGGTGGCGGAGGGCGTCGTGCTCGCCGGCGTGAGGTGCGCGCCGACAAGGAAAATCCAGGGAGGAGAAGGGGCACGTCGGGGTCCAGGACGACGACTGGCTGGAGGAGGATGCGTGGCTCGCGGGGGGAACTGGAGCGGAGAGCTCCTCTCTGGACGGAGCTGCAGGCGGCTGCGGGGTCGATGAGGTACTCTGGTGGCGGCGTTAGGAGGGGGATGAGGGGATCGGAGAGAGGGAAAAGAGGATCGAGCGCGGCTGACAGGTTTGATGCGCGTGTGAGTCTCTGGCGGCGCAGGAGGAGAACGAGGGGAGAGGGAGAGATCGAAGGAGAGGGTGGTTTCGGTCGGGCCTAGTGGCTTCTAGGGTTAGATCCAGTGCGGGCTGGGCCTTAGGAGTTTGGTAGGCCGGCCTGGCCCAGTGGCTTGCGGGTGCTGGGCTCTCTCTCCCTCCCTCTTAAAACTACTTTAACAGAAAACATTAGAGAGAAAGGAAAAAAAGGAAGAGGGGTTCGGAACGAATTTGAGCATGCGGGTAATTTTTTTGAACTCACAAAAACATGCATGTTCACAGAAAAATAGAAGTGGCAAGATTGAAAGATCTGGATTCAAATCCATTTGAATTTAATTCAAATGGTTTGAGTAAATTCAAGGTTTTGCAGTGTCCAAAAATGTTGGGAATTTTGGTGGAGCTCGGGAAAGATGAAAGAATTTGCGGCAAAGTTGGAGGCCAAGAATTGAGAAGGAAAAAGGCATGGAACTTAACTGTAAGTGTGTTATGGTGATTCCAAAATAATGGAATATTTAAAATATAGCTCCCTAATAATAGTAGGAGACTTTTATATGTTATAAAGAGAATTTCACCATGTGAACTCCCTCGATTTAAATGGATCAAAGATCCATGCCATTTATTTAGTTGAGTTAAAAAAATGACATGATGGCATGATGACATGATGCAATGCACAAATGCAAAGATGAATGCAACAGAAAAAACAAATTACCCAATGAAACTCGGAAAACCAAGGAATGCATCTGAATCTCCGGTGTTGGGGTGTTACAACACTCCACCACTATGAGAGGATCTCGTCCCGAGATCTAGGATGGCACCGGAGGGAAAAAGGAAGAGGAAGATAAGAGGTAAAACTAAGTTGCTTCTTTGACAAAAGAGTGAAACAAAGAACCTTGAGAGGTTAAACCATTTCGATAAAAGAACACAACAGAGATGAACGAAGTTGAAAACACTCCGTTAGAAAAGAGGGACAAGGAACATCACGTGAACCCTGTAGGTTGAAAGACATGAGAAAAGGGTTGCAATGGGCAAGAAGTACATGCAAGCACTCCGGTAGAACGAGATGTACAAGGAACGATAAGGATCAATTACAAAAACACTCCGGTTGGAAATGGAAGTAATTGAACATGATCTTGACAAACAAGATGATGGGTTGGAGAGAGCAACATCACAATGCCTCCGGAACAAAAAAATAGAAGTTGGATCATTGGAAAGGAAAGAATTGAGAAGAAAATGACATCTTCTACCACAATAGAATTTGAGAAGCATCCTTAGAAAGAAGTATTGAATGGAGTTGTTGGAAAATCAACAACGAAAACAAAAAGCTGCTTGTGGGCTTATGAAAACATCTCAAAACTTAAGGTGAAATTCTGCCACTAACGAAAACAAGATTGGATTGATAAGAACAAGGAGACGAGAAACTTATTTCACCGGGAGGATAAATGAAGAACTTGGGTCATTTCTAAGCACCATAGATAGCAACAATCCTTAGGGAAGGCTTTAGGTGAAATATAACCCAAGATAAATCCAAAGAAGAAATTGATGGAATTAAAATACCTCATTCTTGATAACTTGTGAATCATGAAACACGAAGGAAAATTATCAAGAATGACATAACACCACCTCATAAGATAAGGTAAAAAAAGAATTGCACTTTGGAATGCAAGAAGAGGAATGCTTGAGCTCCTCTGAAGAGAATCTCAATGAACACTTCGAGAAGGAATTAAATCCTTGATTAACCACCATGTAAAGCCTCCATGAAGAACTCCGGTAACAAAACGGGTAACGAAAAGAAAGAGAAGTTGAAAACACAAGGTGAATCCTTGCAATGATTTAGATGGATCTTCGTGATGATATAATTGAGAGATCTTGGAACTCCAGGAAAGAAAAGATAAAGCATCGTGAACCGAGAATGTGATATGATGAATCACTCCCGAAAGCAGGAAATGAATTTACTTGAATGAAACACGAATAAGAATTATGTTATGCGTATCCTTCACCAATTAAATTGATGACAAGCAACGGATTTGGCATACCACTTATTCTCGTAAAAAGGATTAAGATAGTTATAGCGCAAACTTGGGAAAAAGACTTCAATGAACCACCGTTAGGATTGAAAGAACGAATGAATTGATATGATAGTGAAGGAAGAGAGATCTTGAAGAAACCACCGTAAGGATTGAAAATGAACGAAGAAAAGATAAAGAAACACCGGGAAGAATTAGAGAACAAGAGCTGAAAGCTAAGAATGAATAAACCCGAAATGATGGTCTTCAGAGAATCAAACTGAAAAGAATCTTGAATTTGCTCCGGATAGGTGAAAATAATTCGCACAATCGAGAACAATTATGAGAGGATGGCATAAAGCTAGGACCATGAATCTTCAAGAGAACATATATGATTGAAGAGAAAACTCTTCTTCGGTCTTCAAAATCTGAGAATTACGACGAGAAACGCCACCATATTGTTGAAAAAATCCGGGATGACGGATAGAAAGGTTGAGCCAACGGTGATAAGAATTTGGCAGATCTTGGAGAAAGACATTTGACTGATGACAGTTCATTCTTACGTCAAACTTTGAAAAGAATTTGAGAAGCTCCGGGAAAATTAGAAGAGTCGGGTAAGATCCTGGAAAAGACCTATGGGTTAGGGCCCACTCAAAAGATACACCATAGAACGATTTAAAAGAGAGAATGCACCGGTTGAATTAAAAGGCTTGAATGAGATAACATCCTCGAAAGATCTTGAAGGAATGCAGAGTGGAAACACGAATCTTCGAGATATCTTGAGCACTCCGGAACAATTGAATAGCGAGAAATGAATGAATATGAGGTGCACCGGCATGAGAAGGTATTTGAAACGAGGAAAAGGATATGATCAACAAAGCTTGAATTGGATCCACCGGAGAAGAAAAGAGAACGAAGAATGATAAACTAGAAGCTCCATTAGAATCTTCATGAGAATCACCAGATAAGAACATTGAAGGAAAAGAATGGAGAGGCTTCACATCAATAACCTGGATACTTGATTAAGAAATCCGAGTCCTTGAAGAAACAAGGGAGGGAGGGTGGGAAAAACAAAGACAACTTGGGGACGGATGGAACAAATAACATTGAGAAAACTTTGAGTTGATCTTTGCGGATGTTGAAACTATCGGATTCGCTTGAAGAGAAACACGCCGGTTGAAAAAGGATTGACATGACAATCTCGATTATCATGAAGGATTGGTATTCACATAGAAAAATGAGAACACCACTTAGGAAAGGTATGGAATCAACACTTGACATTGAAGCAACTCGAATGCCACAACTGAAAACAAAACAAAGGATTGGCTTGCAAAATAAGCCGGAACAAACATATGATAGAGATTTCGTCTGAAGTTTTCATGGTGGGGCCCACACGGGCTCGATCATACAGCACCATCATGTACAAGGCAGTGCACGAAGCGTCCCCGAGTCAGCATAGCCAAGGACTCTTTAAGACACAACGAGACCACTGTAAAACCAACCGTGAATAGGCGGACCACTAGACGTCGAACCCCAATCTCATATCATGCATCTGTCGGAAAGATATCCTAAGAGCTACTTGAATTCCCACTTATAAACTTCCGAAAACTTTCTGGTTATGCAATCAGGTGTTGGGGATACAGGGGAAGCATAATATCTCACCCAAAACTAACAAATCCTACATCCAGCTGTATCCATCCTTCAACACATAACCATGAAACCTTGGGAAATCGTTTACCTCAATCTTCGAAAAGCATCCGTTATACAAGTTATGGCAATACTCCCGAACTCCCGCCCCAGTACTGGGTGGCGTCGAGGTTATCTCACCAACAACTGCATAAAAGAAATTTTCGATGTCGGTGAAACTCAGGTATTCCAGAACTGCAACGATAAAATTGTGACGACAACACCTCGGAGCTCAACTCCCCGGGACACTGCCACAACCCCTAAATGTTAGGAGGCACCAAGAACAATGTTCTCGTCACAAAACCCTCGAAACGATTCCAAGATACCCGTGTGATCCCAAATTTTATTAGTGAAATTTGAGAAGAGAAGAGTTAAAACTCTATGTCAGGATGCCTCACCAGAGCGACGAAGGGACTGGGGAGTAAAAAGAATCCTACTCTCCGATATATATAATCCTAAAAGACTCAAAACAATTTTTTTCTAGACTCAACAACGCCAACGATTTGATCAAGCAGGGGGTTCCTAAGTCGGGGAAGGCTCTGATACCAACTTGAAACACCCACGATGCGGCTATATCTCCCACGTGTCGGACAACGACTTAGAGGCATACCCGCATTGTAGGCATGTCGCAAGAGGGGTAATCTTTACACATCCCATGTACTAAATAAGAAAGAGGTATAGAGTTGGCTTACAATCGCCACTTCACACAATACATAAATATAGCATTACATCATATAGATACAATCAAGGTCCGACTACGGAACCAAATAAAGAAAGACAACCCCTAATGCAAAAGAGCCCCGATCGCCCCAACTAGGCTCCACTACTGATCAACTAGAAACGGAACAACATGACGAACACGATCTTCATCGAACTCCTCCTTGAGCTCGGTTGCGTCACCTGCACTGGTATCAACGGCACCAGCAACTGGTTTTTGAAGTAAACTGTGAGTCACGGGGACTCAGCAATCTCACACCCTCGCGATCAAGACTATTTAAGCTTATGGGTAGGAAAAGGTAGTGAGGTGGAGCTGCAACAAGCACTAGCATATATGGTGGCTAACTTACGCAAATGAGAGCGAGAAGAGGAGCAAAGCACGGTCGTGAACTAGAAGTGATCCTGAAACTACTTACGTTCAAGCATAACACAAGAACCGTGTTCACTTCCCGGACTCCGCGGGAAAGAGACCATCACGGCTACACGCGCGTATGATGCATTTTAATTAAATTAAGTGTCAAGTTCTCTACAACCGGACATTAACAAATTCCCATCTGCCCATAACCGCGGGCACGGCTTTCGAAAGTTCAAAACCCTGCAGGGGTGTCCCAACTTAGCCCATCACAAGCTCTCACGGTCAAGGAAGGATATTTCTTCTCCCAGGAAGACCCGATCAGACTCGGAATCCCGGTTACAAGTCATTTCGACAATGGTAAAACAAGACCAGCGAAACCGCCCGATGCGCCGACATCCCGATAGGAGCTGCACATATCTCGTTCTCAGGGCAACATCGGATGAGCAATCCGTACAACTAAAACCAACCCTCAAGTTTCCCCGAGGTGGCGCTGCAAGGGGCTCTAGTTCGGACCAACACTTATAGAAGCACTGGCCCGGGGGGTTAAAATAAAAATGACCCTTGAGTCTGCAGAACCCAAGGGAAGGTGATAGGTTGTTAGTGCAAATGTAAAACCAAGGTTGGGCCTTGCTGGAGGAGTTTTATTCAAAGCGAACTATCAAGGGGTTCCCATTATAACCCGGCCGCGTAAGGAACGCAAAATCAAGGAACGTAACACTGGTACGACGGAAACTAGGGCGGCAAGAGTGGAACAAAACACCAGGCATAAGGCCGAGCCTTCCACCCTTTACCAAGTATATAGATGCATTAATTAAGCAATGTATATATAGTGATATCCCAACAATATCCATGTTCCAATAAGGAACAAACTTCATCCTCACCTGCAACTAACAACGCTATAAGAGGGGCTGAGCAAAGCGGTAACATAGCCAAACAACGATTTTCTAGGACAAGGTTGGTTAGAGGCTTGGCTTAGCAATATGGGAGGCATGATGTAGCAAGTGGTAGGTATCGCAGCATAGGCATAGCAATAGAGCGAGCAACTAGCAAGCAAAGATAGAAGTGATTTCGAGGGTATGGTCATCTTGCCTGAGATCCCGCAAGGAAGAAGAACGAGTCCATGAAGAAGACAAACAGATGTAACCAAATGGATCCTCACAAACGCGATGTTATCGGAACTAACCGAAGAAGAAACACCGGAAAGAAGCAAACAACATAGTAAACAACCATCACATAAACATGTCATGATGCACAACCAGGTATGATGCATGTCCGGTTTAATGAGGCATGGCATGGCAATATGCACGAACAATCCTACAAATTAAGTGGAGCTCAATATGCAACTCCGTTGCAAATTGACGAAATACCACGTGACTTATTTAGTTCTCTCTCGTTAAGGTACCCAACAATATTAAATGTTGCTAAACATGGTAAGTGGTGGAGCATAGTAGAACTACTTAACTAGGCAAGTTAAAATGAGGCCAGAAACAACAAACAATGATTCCGGTAAATCCTCATGTGCATTAGCAATTTAATGCAAACACCAATTTTAAACATTTTAAATGATGTTATCATGATGCGGATGACATGTGCAAGTTTATGCAATTTTTATTAAAAGTTGACAAGAGCATTATGAAGCATTTGTCACCGTGGTGGAAAGAAAAGGGGTGCCATGGCAACGATAATGAAAACGGTGCCATGACAACGTTTCGGTTCCGGTAACTCGATTGAGATACCGATGCAAAGGAGAAGTGTGCGGATACATGCAAAAGATGTTGGGGCACTCCCGGATACCGGGTGTCCCATGGGTCGACAATGGTGACAAGGCAAAAGAGGGGCAACATGCACCGACAATTCGAGCACGGAGCAAGCACGAGCATCTCATACATCACACATGCATTTGTTCACGGGCGGTCGTCTCGGGGTTATACCTTTGAAGTGTGTGTTATCGGAGGGGTTCGAGTTTGATGTGGTGTATGGGAAGTAGACGTTCTCGGGACATCGAGGGAAGTAGTCGTTCTCGCATGCTCTAGGGTCGACGGTAGAGGTCACTACAAAAAAATACACTTCCATGATGATACGTGTTTGTCATAGTAGGTCGCTTTTTTGTCATGCATATACATCCATGACAAATTTATGACAGAATCAAGATAGTCATACCTGTGCTGTCATAGAAGTGTTCCATGACAGTACCAAAATTATCATCACAGAAGTGTCCACTTCCATGATGATAAATTGCGCGTCACAGAAGTGCTTTCGTTAAGGGTGACCGACACGTGGCATCCATCGTAACGGAACGCCGATAAGCTATCGGGTCGGGTTTTCGATCCGATAACCCGTTAACAGCCCCAACCAATGGGAAATTTCCACGTGTAAAAATCTCAATGGCCGGACGAAACACGTGTCAGCTTGTCAGTGGGTCAGATAGGCGCCTATGATACGTCGACACGTGGCACGGCCCAACAGATGCCCATTCCTGTGTAAAGGCCTGCCTGTTTGACATGGTGAAAAGATGGCGGGCCGGCCCATGGAAAGCCTGTTAACGGCCTGTTTGAATATAGCCCATTTACAGCCCGCTAACCCAAGGCCCGTTACGCCCTATCCGAATTAGGCCCAGTAGCGTCATCTGGGCCATCCAATATGATTCCAGCCCGTTTTCACTTCTGGCCCATGTATGGCCCATGACATCTTTCGGCCCATATGAGGCCCTATGTAACTCTTGGCCTACTAACGGCCCGTGGTGAAACTGGCCCGTAATGAACATTGTATCACTTTACACCCATTAACGGCCCGTGGTGAAACTGGCCCGTGATGAACAATGTATCACTTTATACCCATTGACGGCTCGTTATTCCGTTGGGCCGTTTCCAGCCCATGTTATCTTTCGGCCTTCTCAGAGCCCATTTATTCTTGGGCTCATTTCCAGCATTCGTTTACTTACGGCCCGTTACTGTCATTTTCTGCTTGTGGGCCAAATTCAGCCCGTGGTTACAGTCGGCCCGTTTGTGGTCCGTTAATTCGTTGGGCTGTTTTCATAGCGTCATCAAATACGGCCTATTAATGATGCCCGTTATGGTCGGCCCATGAACGGACGATTCCAACTCTAGCCCGTTTACGGCCATAATGAGGCCTGTTATTGGCCCATGTTTGGCCAATCGATCATACGACCCGTATAAGGCCCATTGATGATATGGCCCGTAGAAGGCCCATTGTTTCTACGATCCGTAGAAGGCCCATTGTTTCTACGGCCCGTAGAAGCCCTACTGTTTCTACAGCCCGTAGAAGGCCCACTGTTTCTATGGCCCGTAGGAGGCCCAGTGTCACTACAGTAAATTTTAGCCCATGGTTATTGTGGCCTAGTTTTAAAAAATAAGTTATTGCAGCCACTAGAAAACCGAGGAAAAAGAACTGCACCGACTACAAGCAAACAAATAAACAAAACAAGGAAATAAATAAGCAAGCAACTTATGCTAGGCTATCACGGCTATTACACATATTACATCCACTGGGCATCAAAGTTCGCCACCAGTGCAAATATAGGGAACACACCAGCATATAAATGCCGTAGCAAAACAAGACCAGAACTGAAACCACTTCAGAAGAGCTCAAGAAACAATATCCTGGGTACCCATAATACTGGAAAGATGCTTAGCAAGCTTATTAACTTTCTCTTGTTTGGCGCTTAAATCCTCCAGCGCTTGCTGTTGCACAAGAAAGTACGCATCTGAATTCTGCAGGGACTTCCTCAGTCCTTCGGCTTCTTGCCGCAGCACAACTGACTGATGCCTTTCAGCCTGTAGCTGAGACTGAAGAAGCCGAAGTGATTCAGGCAACGAGTTGGAAGAGCTTGTGCCAGTGGTACTGGCCAGTAACTCTAACACTACATCAACGCAGGACTGTGGGGTTTTCTCACTGTCTACATGATCGTTTTTATCACCTTTCTTGGAGACTAACAGGGTTGTCTCACTATCTTGAACCTTATCTGCATTACTTTCTCTACCATTGCATAGTGGGGTGCTCTTCTCCAATATTCTGTTTGCATACTACAAGAGAAACAAGCAGACACATCACAGGTTTAGCTTGTAGTATACGAAACACATTTTGGTAAACCGGTTCAGTAGTAAGGTGGACAGGATAATAGCATGAAACAAACATATATCTATGTACTATGGTCACTGTATTGTCCATATAATTCTAGTTTATGTTCCCTAATCCAGATAGAGACACAGTTCAACTCATATATTTTTAAGACATAGAAGCATAGAGAGAATATAAGTGTGAGAAACTACACAGCATTGGCAGCACTTGTAATGTGCATCACATGAGAACATAACTGTTTATGCAACTTAAACTAAAATCAACATAGAGCAAGAAGTTAGAACAGCAATCCAATTAAAGAAATAGGTTTAAAACATACCTGTTGCGCCATTGGAGTTTCAATTGGATCCTTCAAATTCGAAAGTAGTTGGTATGAGTAAATACAGTGATGCAACATCAAAGGAGTATGGACCATAGCTACGGAATCTGACCTGAGAACAGTTGCTCTTCTACTTTAAACGTGGAGTTTGGGTTAGCTGTGGTGGTCTTCGTGCTTTGGGCACTGCAGTAGCTTTACAAACTGCTCGTGTGGGGGTACTCTGTGGTGGACATGGTGCTTTGTCAACTATATGTGGGTTACTATCCGCTGGGGTTGCGGTTAGATGGGTTGTAGCTGGTTCTCTGCCCAACGGTGTAAGTGTGCAATCTGGAAGAGTCTCGATTATGTGTGGTGGGGCTAGTTTGTGGGCCAGTACAACCATGGTTCTATCTGCATCAATGGGTAGCACTGTCTTTTGTGAAGAACGGGTTTTTGCTCCCTTAGATACTGCCATCACCCCCTCCAATTCAAATGGCTGATAAACAAGAAAAGAAATTGAACGTACATACATTGTATGATAGACAGATGTGGTAATTCACATGTCTGTTGTCTAACCAAACTGGACAGCATGACACATTTTCACATATATGATGCCTAACTAAACAGGATAGCATGACACAGTTTCGGATATATGATGGATAACTTAACAGGATATAATGGCATAATTCAACATATGATGAGTACCTAAACAGGATGACATGACAAAACTATATGATGTCTTTCTAAAATAGGTTGGGATGAAATAATTCACATACATGTTGTCTAAGTATACAGGATGGCATGATATAATTGACATAATTGATTCATATACTAAGCAACTGGCACTCGCATGTATGATCTCTAAACTAAGCAGATAGAATTCCATAGTGTGCATATGATGTCTAAACTAAGCAATGCAAGACACCATGTGCATCATATGAGAAATATAAATATTGCAACTTAGAGCATACACCTCAGGTGGGATATAAGACTGGTCATCTATCTCTGAATCCTCCTCTGAGGAGCTCCCGGTAACCATCGAGATATATGCTTCAACAGGTACCATTGCCTGCTCTGAAGACCTTGTTTTCACTCCAAATTTTTCCATAACTGGCTCAAATGGCTGATACACATGAAGAGTATTTCAATATACACAGATTGTCGACAAATGGAATACGTAATGAAAAAAAGATGGCATGAGATAATTCACATATATGATGCCTGGCTCCATGGCGGTGCATAATTCACATATATGATAACTGGCTGAAAAGCATGGCATTGCATAATTCACATATCTGATATAGAAAGCAAACATGAGGCATTCACACAAAGCATGTCTAATCTAAGCAGATGGCATGGAAATGCAAGATATGCAAGATATGAGCAATATAAGCCAGCCAAGTTAGAGCATGCACCTCGGGGGGAGGGGAATACGACTGGTCATCTCTCTCTGAATCCTCCTCTGAGGAGCTATCTGTAACCAGCAAGAAATCTGCATTGACAGGTAGCACTGACTGCTCAGAAGACCTTGTTTTCACTCTAGATTTTCCAATGACCGACTCAAATGGCTGATGCACAAGAAGAGTAGATGAATGTATAAACATTGTTGACAAATGGAATACATTATGGAAAAAATATGGCATGATACAATTCACATATACGATGACTGGCTAAACAGGATGGCATTCCATGATTCACGTATATGATGCCTGGCTAAAGAAGATGGCATTGCATAATTCCCATATACTCCCTCCGTTCCTAAATAATTGTCTTTTTAGAGATTTCAAATGGACTACCACATACGGATGTATAAAGACATATTTTAGAGTATAGATTCACTCATTTTGTTCCGTATGTAGTCACTTGTTGAAATCTCTAAAAAGAAAAATATTTAGGAATGGTGGGAGTATGATATAGAAACCAAACAGGTGGCATTCACACAAAGCAAATCTAAACTAAGCTGATGACATATAAGATTTATAATGTAAGCAATGCAAGGCGCCATATGCATGATATGACCAACATCAGCATGCCAGGTTAGAGAAAACACCTCAGGTGGTAAACAGATGTGGTCGGCTCCTTCTGAATCTCCATCTGAACAGTTATCTTCCTCTGGAATACAATCTGGAAATGCAGGAGGGGGGGGGGTACTTCGCCCACCATGGAGCGGCGTCTGCATGACATTATATTCGCACGCAACGGTCTTCTCTTTTTCTCTACATGTTCAGTACGATTGTGTACAATATCTGACATGCATAATAAAAAAATAGTTAGATTTTGTAAGGCCTAAGGGGTGCATGCAAAAATCAAGACTGATGGTAGCAAACGAGTGGATGGATCCAAAACTAATGATACCAGGTAGATTATAGCTTCAGTTTAAAAAGATAGACAATGGATCATCTATTGTTTGTTGCCCACCCAACATGAACCACATAGAAGACCCCAGATGAACCAGTTAGTAGACAGATACTATTCGTTGCTGGCTCGATATGAGACCCATGGGCAATTCAAAACTCAAGATTGAACGATAAAGTAGTAGGTAATAATAACCGATGTATAACGTAAGCAAACACGAAAGACTGCGACCTCTCTTCCGGAACTGTGTAGTCCTCAGGTTCATCTGCTCAGTCGGTGATGGTAATGCTGTTGGCGTGGCTGTCGGCAATGGGGAAGATGATCTGAGGCGGCGAAAGGAAGTCTGCAGGGGGGATCTCTGCTGCAGTGAACGCTTCTGTCGATGGTGCACCTCAGGTGGGGTGGATGACAGCACGGCAGGAGCAGGACATAACACACAGAGTTTTCTTTGACGCCTATCTGAAAATGATGTAAATCTATAAGGGCTCCTTAGAATTGGAGGATTCTATAAATGCAGGGACAGGAAAAACACAGGAATAGGATAGAAATGCACGTTGAAAACAGAGCATTTGGAAAAATAGGATTTCAGTCAACCTGTGTGTTTGGCTCACATGAATTGGAAGAACAGAGGAATGGAGAAACAAAGTGATGCGACGAGTGTAGAACCTCTTTGGCATAGCCTTGTGGACCTCAGCATCATTGGGTTGGACGTGGAGGATGGTGATAATGCTGGTGTGACTGTCGGAGGCGGGGAGGAAGATCCGAGGCCTATGGAAACGGCGCCGAGGGTACTGCTCCGCTGTGATGGCCGGTTCCGTCATTGGAGCAGCTCCGCTAAGGTGTACGGCTACGAGGCTGAAGCATGACAAGACAGACAACGTTAATCTGAAGTGGGACCCTAATATCATCTGCAATAGATGATGTAAATACATCACCAAAAAGTGCTAGATGTAAAACGCATCAGCCGCGCCACGGCCGCTCCGACAGATGCTGTAAGTACTGTTCACTCTGAACTTAGCTGAAGAAAATGAACTTCACAGTCGAAACTGAATTTTACTGTCGAAATTGATTGAACTAGTAACAGAGCATTGCAATAGATGTTTAGGGCGTTCGAGCACTGGTAGCAGAGAAGCAGTGATCTAAATCAGCAGACGCTCGAGCAGGGAATGCACTAGCAGAGAGCAAGTCGTGCAGTAGCACCGCGAGCGAGTGCTAAAGTAGCAACTCCTGTAGCTGTCGGATGTCGTGCAACAGCAGCAGCAGCAGCGCAAGCGAGAGCAAGAGCAGAGCAGCGGCACGAACGAAAGCAGGAGCAGTGCAGCAACGCGACCGACAGCAAGAACAGAGCCACAGAGCGAGCGAGAGTCGAAGCAGCTGCAGCTAGTGCCATTGTGGAAGTCACCACCGAGTAAGCAACAACATGGGGGAGAGACGCCATGGATGATGTGGCCGGTGACGGCGCCGTCGATGGAGACACGCCATATCTACTCGGTATCGAGCACCGGCAGCCCCGTGAGATCGAATAAAAGATAAAATGCAGCGGTGAGTGCAGAACCTCCTTGGTTGCGCCGAGTTGGCCTCGGCTTCATCGAAGGAATTGGTGAGGGTGCTGCAGTTCCGGTGGGGCAAGTCAAGACGGCGCTGTGGGGATTGAGGTGGCGCGATAGACGAGGCGAATGTCGGGGCAGCTCCTTGGAGGTGGAGGACGGGGCGGCTGATCCGGCGGAACGACGAGATCGACAACGGATCCTCGCCCGGTGCGGTGGATGAGGAACGGCGAGCTGTTGCGGTGGACGACGTAGTCGGGGAAGAGTCTCCGGCTGGGCGGCGGTCGGGAGGCCGACGGAGGAGTGTGGGGTTTCGCGGGTTTTGGCGGCCTCGGTGTACGAATGGGGGGCGAAGGGGGAGGGGGATCCAAGCTTAGGGACGCGCTTGTCCGAAATGTAGGGTAAGTTACCAGCGTACCCCCACCAGTTTTGACACCGCGACGTGGAGCTTCATCTCCGGCTGAGGGGTAGAAGAGGGATTTCGCGTGTCTGGGCTGCGGGAGCAATTTCGGATGAGGAGGGAGTTCTCGCGCGCGTCCAAATTTCGGGATAACAAGGCGCGGCGCGGGTTGAAGAAGCGGGAGTTTCAAAGCAGGTGAGACAAAAGATACTCGAGCTTGAAAATTTTGGGATAACAAGGTGCGGATTCCTTGTTCACTTAACGTGTAAAAAAACAATTCATACAAGACACAAGTGAGTCATGTCCCTTTTACTATATTGCTATAGATGCCATTGAAAAAACTACAAGAAAAATGTAAAAAAAATCGGGAGAACAAGATTACCCTGCACAGTACCAAATCGATTCGCACTTCCCTCAACAAGAACAAAAAACAAATCAATTCCCACCAAAGAAAGAGTAATGTCCCTTTTTATATGATTACAGATGCCATGATCTCGAATTTCAATTTTTGAATCCACGTTATGTTGAATTCGAATATATCGTTAGGTGACCTTGCGGTTTATAATTGATGTAGTCGTAAATTTTGATCTTCCATCATATATGAACATTTTACTCCACCATGGGAACATATATATTGTCGTCTACCATGTGGACTAAATTTGAATCAATTTTCCTTATTTGAATACGATTGTTGTCAAGTTATACAATAATTTAAATATTATCTTGATAACAAAAAACATACATATAGCAGTAATCATATTTCACTATGAAATACATGTACCATACGCTGTCCAATTCAAATATTTTTATCCATTTTATGTTGAATTCAAATCATAGTACATTATTGGTCTAGGTAGCAAGATGTTTGGGATAATCTAAACCCTGTTTTCATACGTATAATTTTTGGCTGAATTGGGACAAGTTTTCGTATAAGCCTCTTGCAAAACCGGAGATTCTCTCAACAAGCCTCGTGGTTCCGAGAGGGAACGTGTCACCTTTGTGTGCGAAACGATATATGCTGCCTCCCCCTGATTTTATTTACAGAGGCAACATAGAACTATATGAGTGCCCTGTTAAATTTAGGAATTATTTTGGGTTCATTTGGCCTTTTTATACATTAATTGAGTTTCTGGACTTTTAATGTGCATAATCTAAATATGAATTGCATGCACATGCTCCAGTGCACCAAAGTGGGTTGAAAAATCACATGTGTGTCCTTGGTTGAATTTCTAGGTCACGTGGAAGAAATGAGAATGAAATTCAAACATCTGGGCGTCATGACTCGGCCGAGAACATTGAGAAACTTTGATTTTAAATTCATGTAAATCCAAAACTCGCCTGGAAATCATGAAACTTGGCATGGTGTCATGTCATGGCACTAACATGTTGTGGTAAAAAATTGGGCCAATTTGGAAGCTCGTGGTTCTAAGAGGGAACGTGCCCCCTTTGAGTGTGAAACGATATACGCTGCCCCCCCCCTTTGAGTTTAACAAAGGCAACATAGAACTACATTAGTGCCCTGTTAAATTTTGGAATTATTCTGGGTTCGTTTGTCGTTTTTTATACATTAATTGAGTTTCTGGTCATTTAATGTGCATAAGTCAAATTTGAACTACAAGCACATGCTCTCGTGCACCAAAGTTGGTTGAAAAATCACATTTGTGTCCTCGGGTGAATTTCTAGGCCCCATGCAAGAAATGAGAATCAAATTCAAACATCTGGGCATCGTGGCTCGGCCGAGAACATTGAGAAACTTGGTTTTAAAATTCTTGTAAATCCAAAACACGTCTGAAAATCATGAAACTTGGCGTGGATGTCATGTCATGGTACTACCATGTTGTGGTAAAAAAATTGGCCGAATAGGAACAGATTTTGGTATAAGCTTCTTGCAAACCCTAGCTTCTCTCAAGAAGGCTCGTGGTTCTGAGAGGGAACGTGCCACCTTTGAGTGCGAAACGATATACGTTGTCCCCCTTGATTATATACAAAGGCAACATAGAACTACATGAGTGCCCTGTTAAATTTTGGAATTATTCCGGCTTTGTTTGGCCTTACACACATTAATTGAGTTTTTGGTCATCTAATGTGCATAATTCAAATTTGAACTACAAGCACATGCTCCCGTGCACCAAAGTTGGTTGAAAAATCACATTTGTGTCCTCGGGTGAATTTCTAGGTCCCATGCAAAAAATGAGAATCAAATTCAAACATCTGGGCATTGTGGCTCGGTCGAGAACATTGAGAAACTTGGTTTTAAAATCATGAAACTTGGCATGGTCTCATGTGATGGTAGTACCATGCCGTGGTAAAAAAAATTGGCCGAATAGGAACAAATTTTGGTATAAGCTTCTTGAAAATTGGAGCTTCTTTCAAGAAGGCTCGTGGTTCTGGGAGGGAACGTGTCACCTTTGTGTGCATAATTCAAATTTGAAATACAAGCGCATGTTCCAGTGCACCAAAGTTGGCTGAAAAATCACATGTGTGTCCTCGGGTAAATTTCTAGGTTACATGCAAGAAATGGGAATGAAATTCAAAATTCTGGGCGTCGTGGCTGGGTTGGAAACATTGAGAAACTTAGTTTTTTAATTCTTGTAAATCCAAAACACGCATGAAAATAATGAAACCTGGCTTGGTGCCATGACATGGCACCAACATGCTGTGGTAAATTTGCAGTCCGATTTGCGAAGGCGCACAAATTAACAATCAACAAAGTCATTTTGGAACAAGTGCTGTCATGTTATAATCGGAAACACAAGTATTGTTGAAACCGTGGGCGTTCTACTTACTAGTACCATTTATGTGCCGCCACGCATCCCCATTTTTTATTAGCTAGGAGGCGTCGTGCAGGGTACCTATTTCAGTAGTACGAGAGGCGTGCGATCAGACCCCCGCGCATGCTTATCGGGAGGAGAGCCCTTTGACCTCCATCTGCCGTCCACCTCTCTCCCAAGGTCTCCATTAATGGCGCCCGAGCCTCTGTTTAATGGCATGGCTATGTCGCACTCGACTGAGATTTAAGAGAGAAAAAACAAAATCTGAAAGCACGGATCTTGATGTAAGATCCGACGGACCTATATAGCATCTACTGCGACTTATAACAAGACTGATGAATATATAAGGATGATTAATTTTTTTTTGATCAAAGAAGGGCTTGTCCCTTCCGATTTTCATTACTGAAAACCACCACAATTCACAAGAAGTTCAGCACAACTCCAGCCTAACACGAAGGACTAAATGCTACCAGATTGAAATCGCAACATCCCAAGAGGCCAACAAAGGCCAAACATCCGCACTAGAGCCCAACATTACAACCGACGACACAATCCACATCCTAAACTGAGTATTACATCAAAAGAAACCAGGAAACTGAAGGAAGCCTAGCAGCAACTAGAAGAACAGCAATGCTAGGGTCTCCACAACAAGAGTTTTCTTCATCCCAGCCTCGCAACATTGATCTTCCATAGAAAGATAAGGACGATTAATTGTCTTACATAATTAGAAAGATAATTAAAAAAGCCACATGCGGCTATGCCCGAAATACACAAGTGCAAAAAGAAGAAGGAAGACAAGGATCTGGCTCGCTGATCTCTACTTTCTTGATGCGTTGCTGCAGGCCGCGAGAACTAGTCTCCGCGGCAAGCGGCGATGAGCTCTTTCGTGTCCTCAAGACGCTGCTTGAGAACATCCACGGATTCCTCCACCAGCCTTTGGTGCTCATTGCGGAGCATGTCATTCTCATCCATAAGTTTCTTGACGGCAACGCCGGTCCTCTTCAACAAGGCACTGGTCTCCTCCTGCTGGTCTGCACTTCGGACGATCTTCTCCCTCAGCATGTCGCGCTTGGCCTGGAGCCTCTCATTGCCCTCCCTTAGTGCGCCTATTCAAATGAGGCTTTCATGTCGTCCTGCAACCTCGCAAAATGGGAGATCTGATCCATCTGGCCATGGACGATCGCATGCATGCGCCTGTAACAGTCGTCGCCTGGAAGCGAGAAATTTTCCCAGGCCGCCGCGGCGTGGCGGGACATCTTTGCCGCATTCGTGGCGCGGCGGGACATCTCTGCTGCTTCCGCGGCGCGGCCGGACCAGTCTGCTACATCGACGGTGCGGCGGGACCTCTGTGCTGCTTCAGCGGCGTGGCGGGACCTCTGTGCTGCTACTTCCGCGCGGCGGGACATGTCGGCTACTCTCGCAACGAGGCGGGACATCTATCATGCTTCCGCTTCCATGCTCGCCTCTCCCTGGTGGCAATCTCTCGACCCAGAACTCACGCTGGCCATGTCAGACGCAAGGGAAGGATGCTGAATGGCTTGTTTGTTTTTGTCGATGAGGAGTTGAGGAGGAATGCGCAGTCATCTTGGCATACTAGTATTTATAACCGAGTACTAATACACTCCTAAGTGGGAAACCGTTTAGGTTGTGATCGGTGTGATCAGGTTTGCAATTCAATATAGTGAGGAGTAATTTGGCATGTGACGAGACGCAAGCTCAAAATTTATTGACGGTTCAAGTTTCGAAGTGCGGCACTATTCCCGGATTGAGTACTTCTTTTTCTACTCTCTCCTTTCCGGTTGTATAGGGCTTATCTCAAAATTTTAGTTTTTCCATTTTATAAGGCTCAATTTGGTTGTTCCCCAACACATGTTCAGATTCCAAGGTGCATTAAATCATTGCATGCAAGTATTAAGAGAAAATTGACTTAGTAAGTGACGTATTGCCCACAGCCTTCATGCGGGCACTCCACCCTCACCGACGAAAGGACGGAGTCCACCACCGTGTCCCGCACGTCAAAGCCACCGCCGCGCTCGCACTTCTGGCACTGCCGCTGGTTCCCGGGGCGCTCGACGCGGCAGTCCACGCAGGCCAGGTGCCCTCCCTTGCACTGTAAAAATCAATCGAACATCACATCAATCAAGAAACTTGCAGCTTGGTCAATCAGCCGAACGGACGAGGTGTATTCGAACCTCATACACTGGAGGCGTCAAGGGGCGGAGGCACAAGGGGCAGTGGAGCACGGTGAGGTCCATCGAGACCTTAGAGAGCTCCATCATCGGGACCTGTTCGGTCTGCATGATCTCGCCCTCCCCGTGCACAACCATCTCTCAACTTGGACCGGGGTATTACAAAGCTTTACCGTCACATATTTTATAATACTTCAAGGTGCATTAAATCAACACATGCAAGTATCAAAAGGAGAGTCATGGCATGCATGCATGCGTTGTAATTAATGCATCGGTAAACGCAAATTATTGAAATATATCGAGTGTAGTGCTTTGATGTGTCGCGTCAACTCGTACATCAATAAGAAGTTTGATTATCCTCTCCCTTGCCGACTTAACTGCACCTGCCTTTGGCTATATGACAGGTTGGCCACACACCTGTTGGGCCCACCTGTCATACACGCAAAGGCAGGAGCGTCCCTCCCTCGCCCATGAGCGTGGTGGCTGGAAAGACTAGGAGAAGCTTTCGCTACACGCTCTCCCTCCCGCAAGCGGTGGACATGCAGCAATTCAATCGGTGTCAGATGGCCAGAAGCATACTGTAGTACTCCTCCAGTGCAGTAGTACTCCATCATTGTTCGACTTCCCGAAGAGGCAAAGAGCCAAGCGCAGCCCGGATGCTCGTGTGGCAGTTTCATGTGTAGAGTAGTCTAGGATAGCATGTACCGTGCCTGTAAGCTTAAAATCATTGGGGTCGGCTCCATGCTATGTGGCCGCCAGCATCCGGGTCGATGTGTCATGCACCAGATTAGAGCGCGGAATGGAAGGGGGGCATCACCCTGGTCGGAGCGCCAGTAATTCATGACTATAGTGAGTGGTCATATCACAAGTCTTTCCAGGAGTAACGCGCCGTCAAATCGCACAGCCCCACTCGCTCACCCTCCTCGCCTCTCTGTCAAACCGCCTACTCGAAAACTGCCGCGCGTACTGCCCGGGAAAAGCCCCGCCCTCAACTTTTAACTACGCGAAAATAGTTCGAGCTTGTTCGTTCTATATAAATACAGTAAGTAATGTATGTTTATTCACCCGTGGGGTTGTTCAATGAATGGAGGGGCGGGGAGCACAGGTGAACAATACTGTAGTACTACTAGTAGTAGTAAGTAGGAGTCGTACAGTAGTCACCTTAAATAGAGAGTTTTTTCTTTAATGCCACGTACACAAATTGAAACGCTTGTTGTGGAGAGAAAAAAGATAATCACTCCACTATATATGGACGCAGGGGCCTGAGCGCTTGCTTTACTAGGGTTGCTCTGTTCATTCTCTCATCCTCTCCAGATATAAACAAGACATCGGTAGCGACATTTTCTCTCTGCTCACCACTGGTCACAGATCCGGCCGGATCCCTTCGGCCGGTGTGTGTAGAGGACTAAAAGGTGCATCGTAAACGCGGTCATCGCCGCCGAGGTAGGAAACCCACAGCTGCCGGAGGGGCCCAATCCTCTGCCCGTGTCGTTCTCTCCGACACAGCGCTGGCTCGGGAGGTCCTCCGGCCCTTCTTCCCTGCCGTATTGTCCGCAGATCCGACCTGCCGCCGCCGACATCCCGGTGACCCTCAGGTATAAGTTCTTGGAAAGCGGCCTTGCTCTACTGCCCCAGCTCCCCACGTGTCTGCATGTGCATCTTTTTCTACTCCCATCAGCTCTTCCAAAGCCACCTAATTTTTTAGTATTATTAGAGGTAAAGCTACTTCATGCATTGGAATCTAGGGCTTTGTTCAAACAACAAAGAAAGGGGGAATGTTGTAGCATGAATCTAGGACTTCATTCAAAGAGGAAATAATATGGTGAAAGTAGTAGAGACCGGATACCCAACCGGTCTCTTGGCTGAAAAGGGAAATAATGGGAAAACGCAGTACAAACTGGATAAGGAACAGATCTATTATTGGTTGAAAAAAGGATAGGAAGTGGCGGCTGGTGGACAAGTCAACAGAGTATGTCCAGGATTAGATTTGCTGCCATCACATAGTAAAAGGTCTCCAGGATTAGATTTGCTGCCATCACATAGTAAAAGGTCTCCAGGATTAGATTTGCTGCCCTCACATAGTAAAAGGTCTCAGGATTAGATTTGCTGCCCTCACATAGTAAAAGGTCTCCAGGATTAGATTTGCTGCCCTCACATAGTAAAAGTCTCCAGGATTAGATTTGCTGCCCTCACATAGTAAAAGGTCTCGAGGATTAGATTAGCTGCCCTCGCATAGTACAAGGTCTCCAGGATTAGGTTTGCTTCCCTCACATAGCATGAACAAACTCGGCATCACCACTTTATGCCTCCTTGTAGGTACATTGTGCTGATGCGTCCACTATCACATGTCCTTATACCAACCTTTTGTTATTGTTAATGTAAGGGCGCATGTAAAATGAAGCGATCACACTGTTACCTTAGGGACATGTCTAACCAGTGTTATTGTTAATCTAATGCCTCCAGTGATGAGATGCAATTAAACTATGTTACAAATGGCGCTCCTACTGTTTTCCCCAGTATGATAAGTAAGTTGCTCCTTTACGCTGCCGAGTGTCCTGGTGTCCCCACGGTCCCATGCCCTTAAACCAACTCTTTAGCTGCTGTTGATTTACTATGTCTGGTAAACAAGCAATGCCACCATTAAAGTAATCCCATACTTGAGGAATCTCATTGTTGATCGTAATGCTTCTGGTAACATGTACAGGCAGATCTTGGACATGAGGGCGTGTCTGCTTCCCGTAACCGACGAGTACACGGACAACCGCATCGTCATGATCAAGTGTGCCAGGAAGGTCTAGATGTTGTACTTTATCTGTTTATAAGCACCTTTATCATGTGAGTGTTTCATGCATTAGCCTATGTGTCGTAATTATCTGTTTTGTCCGAAATATTTGTTTTAAGAACCTATTAACCTGATTGCTTTTCTTAGTGGCTATTTTCTTATGTATGTAAACTAGTTCACTTGTCTGTCAAAAAAACTAGCTCACTCGGCTGCCGTACTTTGAATCTCCTTCCTCCCAACATATTCCCCTCCTCAGGTGGACCCAGTAGGTCTCTGAATTTTCTCCCACTTTCTTTTTTGATGTAAACTGAGTTTTCTCCCAGTACTTTCCCCTAGAACCAACTCAACTGTCCCACGTCTAGCCTAAAAAATAATAATACCCCACATACTATTAACTCATCAAATTAAAATGATATTTTATCCGTAAGTTGAAAGATCTTACAAAATAATAATAATAATTGTTTATATATAACTTGGCAAGTTAACTCCTAGTGATTGCGTATATAAGCTTGCAAAGATTTTACTGACGTGCAATCATGTGTTTATGTTTTTATAACATTTCTCCGTCTAGCCCAACATGATATTTTCACCCAGCCCAGCAAGTCCGTGGATTTCGAGAAAAATGCAAATGGGATTTAAACGGGCTGCATAGATGCTACATCATTGTTTCACCCAGCCCACCAAATGGACTAAAAAAACGTTCCCCCCGCTGACAGGTCGGACCCACCAGCTATATCTTCGCACGCAAGGAAGTGCCTCCTTATTACGCGCAAAATAACGATGTCCATCCAACGGCCGTAGTGCTTCTTCAACCTCTGGTCTTCTTGCTCCAGCCGCCCAAAGCAGCGCCGGTCGTGCCGCATGCTCCTACCTCCCGTGGCCGGCTGTGCTGCCGCAGAGGCCTCACCGCCCCCTACTATTCCCACCGCTGGCCAGGCCCTGCGGCGACGGCAGCCTCACACCGCAGCCGAACCAGTGAACCCTCGTACTCCTCTCCACGTGGGCTTCCACTGCCGCGTCGTCCCCTTCCTAGTCCTCGCCGTCGTCCACCGCCCTGGTGCTCTTGGCGCGGCGTGGTCAATGTGGTCAAGGAACGACTTCCATCAGACGTGGACTATACGTGGAGAGGCTGACAGCTGGGTCCATGGCCACACCCCAATTTTTTTTGTGATTTGCCAAGCAAGTCACTTTGTCAGGCCTGTTGGGCTGCAAATCTTTCAAGACGAGGAGAGCTTTTATTCGGCTGGCCGAGAAAATGGCCCATCAGTAACGAGAAATGGGCTGTACATTTTTAAAACACATCAAACCGGCAATTAGTTTCAAATACCTTTTTTTCATTTCAAGATTTTAAATTACATTAATTTTTATGCATGGAGAATTTGTTGGATTTTATATTGATATACATTTATTTTTAAAACCAGTATGAATGTGAGTCGAAATTTCGGGATCAAAAACAGTTCGGACCGCACCGAAATATGCAAAATTTCGTATAATTTTTTAACCGTGGCCACAATTTGGGCTGTAATGCTAACAAAAAGAATATGGGTTCGAAAAAAAACCTTAAGAATTAGCAAATGGGCTAAAAATTATTAGAAATAATGGCAGATGGGATGTAAGCTGTTTTCCACAGATTTGAGGCTTTCCTAAAAAAAAGGTTGACGCACAAGCAGTGACTGTTGGATGTCCATCCAACGGCTGTCATGCTTCTTCAATCTCTGCTCTTCCTGCTCCAGTCGCTCAAACAAGCGCCGGCGGGACTGCCTGCTCCCTCCTCCCCGCGGCAGGCTGTGCTGCCACGTAGGCCTCACTGCCCCACCATACTCCCATCGCTGGCCTAGCCATCCCTCTACTCACCCACACCTGCTGTTATTCTCTGGCGACGGCAGACGAACCAGTAAACCCTCATACAGTCATACTCCCCTCTGCGTAGGAAACAAAAACAACGGCCGAGTCTTCCCTGCCTCCGTGTCATTCCCTTCCTAGGCCTCGCCGTCGTCGACCGCCCTGGTGCTCACGGCGTGGCGTGGTCAGCGTGGTCAACGACCAACATGCATGTGTACTGTACCTGCAGAGGCTGACAGCTGGGTCCACGGCCGCACGCAAGGAAATGCCTCCTTATTATGCACAAAATAACGATTTCCTCCACCTGACATCTGGGACCCACCGAAATGGCCTTTGTATTTCGCGAAAAAAACGTTACCGTCACTGACAGCTCGGACCCACCAGCTATATCTTCGCACGCAAGGAAGTGCCTCCTTGTTACGCACAAAAAAATGAATACCCCCTGCTAGCTGGGACCGAGTATAGTGGGCCTACTAAGTTGACGGGGACGAAGGGCTTTGTCAACTTAGTCAATATGCATGATTCTAGCTCGACTGACCGTACGATGTCCATCCAACGGCCGTAGTGCTTCTTCAACCTCTGGTCTTCTTGCTCCAGCCGCCCAAAGCAGCGCTGGTCGTGCCGCCTGCTCCTGCCTCCCGTGACAGGCTGTGCTGTCGCGAGGCCTCACCGCCCCCATACTACTCCCACCGCTGGCCAGGCCATCCCTCCACTCCACTCGCCCACAACCCCTGTTATTCTGCGGTGACGGCAGCGCAGCCGAACCAGTGAACCCTCGTACTCCTCTCCGCGTGGGCATCCACTGCCGCGTCTTCCCCGGCTCTGCGTCGTCCCCTTCCTAGGCCTCGCCGTCGTCCACCGCCGTGGTGCTGTCGAAGCGGCGTGGTCAATGTGGTCAACGACCGAATTC
Source organism: Triticum urartu (assembly GCF_056163025.1). Classification (NCBI taxonomy): domain Eukaryota; kingdom Viridiplantae; phylum Streptophyta; class Magnoliopsida; order Poales; family Poaceae; genus Triticum; species Triticum urartu. The sequence continues at coordinate 410,315,080 of NC_141873.1, forward strand.
CATCGGAAGAATACTGTACGTGGAGAGGCTGACAGCTGGGTCCACTGACAGCAGGGACCCACCGGATGCCCACCCGTATTTTGCGAAAAAAACGTTTGCCCCTGACTGCTGGGACCTACCCGACGGGCCACCGTATTTCGCGAAAAAAACATTCCCCCTGCTGTCAGCTCGGACCCACCGGAAGTGTCTCCTTATTACGCACAAAAAAATGAATACCCCCTGCTAGCTGGGACCCACCTTGGTGGGAGTCTGACTTGTGGGCCTACTAAGTTGACGGGGACGGAGGGCTTTGTCAACTTAGTCAATATGCACGATTCTAGCTCCAGTGACCGTTCGATGTCCATCCAACGGCCGTATTGCTTCTTCAACCTCTGGTCTTCTTGCTCCAGCCGCCCAAAGCAGCGCCGGTCGTGCCGCCTGCTCCTGCCTCCCGTGGCCGGCTGTGCTGCCGCGGAGGCCTCACCGCCCCCTACTATTCCCACTGCTGGCCAGGCCCTGCGGCGACGGCAGCCTCACACCGCAGCCGAACGAGTGAACCCTCATACTCCTCTTCGCATGGGCATCCACTGCCACGTCTTCACCGGCTCCGCGTCGTCCCCTTCCTAGGCCTCGCCGTCGTCCACCGCCCTGGTGCTCTCAGCGTGGCGTGGTCAACATGGTCAAGGAACGACTTCCATCGGACGTGGACTGTACGTGGAGAGGCTGACAGCTGGGTCCATGGCGGCAGCAAGGAAGTGCCTCCTTATTACGCAGAAAATAATGATTCCTCCACCTGACAGCAGGGACCCACCGGACGGGCCACCGTATTTCGTGAAAAAAACGTTTCCCCCCTGACTGCTGGGACCCACCAGCTACAGCTTCACACGCAAGGAAGTGCCTGACAGTCGGGACCCACCTGGTCGAAGCGTACATAGTGTTGTCATTCTAGTCGCGAACGTGTACGTACATATATACTGGTGGATGTAGAGGCGCGCACGTGTCGTAGTAGAGGCGGCCAAGGTGCAAGAAAGAAAATACAGCCATGTATGTGTACATACGGGCGGGGTCTCGAACGCCTACTCGCGCATACGTACGGTGAGGGCTCGTGTACATGGCTGGGTCAGAACGGAGAAACATCGTCGTCGTCGTGTTCATGGGTCAGAACGGAATGCGTGGTCGTGTTCATCGGGAGGGCTTGGACGGAAGAGGCGATGGAAACGAGGCCTGGCATACCACACAACAGAGGAAACCGGCCTCCTACGGTCGAAACGGGGGTCCTGTTGATCGAGAGGGGTGTGGCGTACCGCAAAATGGAGGAAACGGACCTCCTACGGTCGAAACGGGGGTCCTGTTGATCGGGAGGGGTGTGGCGTACCGCAAAACGGAGGAAATGGACCTCCTACGGTCAAAATGGGGGTCCTGTTGATCGGGAGGGGTGTGGCCTACCGCAAAACGGAGGAAACAGACTTGTGTTGGAGCGCTACGGTCGAAACGGGGGTCCTGTTCATCGGGAGGGGTGTGGCGTACCACAAAACGGGACTCCACGGGATACTATTCATCTCCACCGTCGACCCCCTTCAGCCTCCACGAGCTACTGTTCATCCACCGTCGACCTCCTCCAGCCTCCACGGGCTCCTGTTCATCCAGCCTCCACCGCGCGCTACTCCACCGGCTACTGTTCAACCACCCCTCCACCATCTACTGTTCATCCAGCCCTCCACACCACAGGGTCCTGTTCAACCACCCCTCTATGGGCACCCCTCCACTGTCTATTGTTCATCCTGCTCTCCACGTGGTGGTCTTGTTCATCCAGCCCTTCACGGGGTCCTGTTCATCCAGCCCAACCGGCTCGATCGATCGGGGTCCTGTTCATCTAGAGGCAACACCATGGGGTCATGTTCATCCACCCCCACCGGGAACTATTCATCCAACCCCCCCCCCCCCCCCCGCAACGCTCACTGTTCATCCAGAGGCATCATCGGTCGGCTTCAGTTAGCAGCAGTAGCCAAGGAATCGCTCGATTGGGTTCAGTTAACAGCCGTCGATTGATCGCTCAGGTTCATTAACGCGTAGCCTGCAGTGCAATCGCTCGGGTTCAGTAGGAGCCCAACGCCTCGCTCAGGTTCAGTTAGAGCCAACGCCTCGCACACACGCGCGTACGTGTACGAGAGAAACGCGCATCGCTCGGCCCCCGACCTCCCACCGTAACCGAGAACTCCTTGAAATTTTCCTCCCCCTCGCTTCTACCATGGTTTTTTCCGTCATGGACGGCCCAAAGAATGTCATGCAGCTGCGTCTCTGGGCCGCCCAGGACAAAAAGCTCATTTTCTGTCATGATTTTTTGTCATAGGAGTAGGAGCCCACCACATCTATGATGATACCGGGTTTTGTCACAATTATCGTCATAGAAGTGTCATATGTATGACAGAAAAAAAATTCGTTCGGCCCAAAATGTCACGGATCTGTCTTTTTTTTGTAGTGGGTAGATGTTCGGGGTCACGGCGAGGAACTTGATGCATCATTAAACTTGGCGTCCAAGGAATTCTGCGTAGTCGTACACGAGTCATAGTCGAACTTGACGGTTCCGTTACACGGTTCTTCGGAGACGGTAGTTGTTCTCGGTTCGTAGACGAGCTTGACGGATCCGAGGGCTCCGGCAATCGGGGCACTTGGCGCAACACCGTGAAGTCGTACACATTCCGTAGATGTTCATGTCATCGGTGTCTTGGTACTTGGGGTCTTCGGACTTTCCGGTCCCGTTCTTGCGACGACAGTCGTGCACGTTCGTTCGGAGAGGTACTTGGTCTTGTGAAGAGGTACTTTGTGGTAGTGGTACTTGGTGTAAACCCACGGAGATGGTCTTGACATGCAACGAGCAACAACGTGGTGTACAGATGCAGAAGTGGTCTTGCCGGTGTCGCGGCCGGAGCGGGGTGGCCCTGGCAAGGTCCTGTCCTGGGTCGGCGTTGGTCGGTGGTGAGTAGCAGCTCGGGCCGAGGGCCCGTGGTGGTCCTGCTCCGCACGAAGGAGTAGAAGAGGTCAACGGATGGCGACGGCATGCACGCACGCGGAGGACAAGACGAGCAGGTGGCGTCCATGGCTCCATACCCCGGCGAAGCAGCAAGGACCGACGCAGACGACGAGGAGGCCACAGGGAGGCGACGAGTAGGTCTCCGGCACGGGCGTCTGACGAGATGACTCGACGACGACCTGCTGCTGGCAGCGTGCTCCGGCGAGGCCGGCATCAGGCCGCGTGGCCCGCGGGTGAGCAGCGAGGGCGTGGAAGCAGAAGTAGCAGAGGAAGGGGGGTTGCATGGAGGGCGTCGTGCTCGCCGGCGTGAGGTGCGCGCCGATGAGGAAAATCCAGGGAGGAGAAGGGGCGCGTCGGGGTCCAGGACGAGGACTGGCTGGAGGAGGATGCGCGGGTCGCGGGAGGAACTGGCGCGGGGAGCTCCTCTCTGGACGGAGCTGCAGGCGGCTGTGGGGTTGACGAGGTACTCTGGCAGCGGCGCTAGGAGGGGGATGAGGGGATCGGAGAGAGGTAAAAGGGGATCGAGCGCGGCTGACAAGTTCGATGCGTGCGTGAGTCTCTGGCGGTGCAGGAGGAGAATGAGGGGAGAGGGAGAGATCGAAGGAGAGGGTGGTTTCGGTCGTGCCTAGTGGCTGCTAGGGTTAGATCCGGTGCGGGCTGGGCCTTAGGAGTTTGGTAGGCCGGCCTGGCCCAGTGGCTTGCGGGTGCTGGGCTCTCTCTCCCTCCCTCTTAAAACTACTTTAACAAAAACATTAGAGAGAAAGGAAAAAAAGGAAGAGGGATTCGGAACGAATTTGAGCATGCGGGTAATTTTTCTAGACTCACAAAAACGTGCATGTTCACAGAAAAATAGAAGTGGCAAGATTGAAAGATCTGGATTCAAATCCATTTGAATTTAATTCAAATGGTTTGAGTAAGTTCAAGGTTTTCCAGAGTCCAAAAATGTTGGGAATTTTGGTGGAGCTCGGGAAAGATGAAAGAATTTGCGGCAAAGTTGGAGGCCAAGAATTGAGAAGGAAAAGGCATGGAACTTAACTGTAAGTGTGTTATGGTGATTCCAAAATAATGGAATATTTAAAATATAGCTCCCTAATAATAGTAGGAGACTTTTATATGTTATAAAGAGAATTTCACCATGTGAACTCCCTCGATTGAAATGGATCAAAGATCCATGCCATTTATTTAGTTGAGTTAAAAAAATGACATGATGGCATGATGACATGATGCAATGCACAAATGCATAGATGAATGCAATAGACAAAACAAATTACCCGACGAAACTCGGAAAACCAAGGAAGGCATCTGAAGCTCCGGTCTTGGGGCGTTACCAAGCTCCAGCGATCCATTTATGGACTGGTGCAAGCCTCTCGGAGTTGGAATATACGCTTTGATAGTGTGATCAAAGCATATGGTTTTATACAGACTTTTGGAGAAGCCTGTATTTACAAGAAAGTGAGTGGGAGCTTTGTAGCATTTCTGATATTATATGTAGATGACATATTGCTGATCGGAAATGATACTAAATTTCTGAATAGCATAAAAGGATACTTGAATAAGAATTTTTCAATGAAAGACCTCGGTGAAGCTGCTTATATATTGGGCATCAAGATCTATAGAGATAGATCAAGACACTTAATTGGACTTTCACAAAGCACATACCTTGATAAAGTTTTGAAGAAGTTCAAAATGGATCAAGCAAAGAAAGGGTTCTTGCCTGTGTTACAAGGTGTGAAGTTGAGTCAGACTCAATGCAGGAGATAGAAACAAAATGAAAGTCATTCCCTGTGCTTCATCCATAGGTTCTATCATGTATGCAATGCTGTGTACCAGACCTGATGTGTGCCTTGCTATTAGTTTAGAGGGGAGGTACCAAAGTAATCCAGGAGTGGATCACTGGACAACGGTCAAGAACATCCTGAAATACCTGAAAAGGACTAAGGATATGTTTCTCGTTTATGGAGGTGACAAAGAGCTCGTCGTAAACGGTTACGTCGATGCAAGCTTTGACACTGATCCGGATGACTCTAAGTCACAAACCGGATACGTATTGTTTTATTGAATGGTGGAGATGTCAGTTGGTGTAGTTCCAAGCAAAGCGTCGTGGCGGGATCTACGTGTGAAGCGAAGTACATAGCTGCTTCAGAAGTAGCAAATGAAGGAGTCTGGATGAAGGAGTTCATATCCGATCTAGGTGTCTATAAGTGTAACTATCCCTGGGTGGTTTTGGTAATTCCTAACAACATATAGCTCATTGAGCTAATGCTATTCCAATATGAATATTTCAGGAAAGCTCAGTGATTGGCATGACATGGATTAGAAAGTGGACCCTTCAAAATGCTAAGGATAAAAGATTGGCTCAAGCTCAAAGCACAAGTCTCTGCATTTTTTATATTAGTGATCCAAGATCACATTGAGTCTATAGGAAAAGCCAAAACTATTAAGAAGGGATGATGTGTTGCTTAATGAGGTGCTTGCTCAAAATGCTTAGTGATATGCTCCAAAACCCTCCACTACTTTCTCCCATCCACTTATGTCCCAAACCAAAAGTCAAACTCGGCGCCACCGATTCTTTTCTATCCGGCGCCGACGAGTTCAGTTGACATAGCCACTGCCAGAAACCCTAATCAGTTCGGTCTCATCGATAGGGATCTCGGTCTCACCAAGATGGGATTGTAATCTCTCTGTTTACCCTTCGTAACATTTTGGTAAAACCGAGATGAGCAATCGGTCCCACCGAGATTGCAATGTAAACTCTCAGTTTCCCTTTCGTAACACTTCGGTCCAACCGAGATGAGCGAATCGGTCCCACCGAGTTTGCCTGACCAACTCTTTTTTAATCCATTACCAAAATCGGTCTCACCGAGTTTGTGTAATTGGTCTCACCGAGATTACTTTATGCCCAAACCCTAACGAAATCGGTCCCACCGAGTTGACATGTCGGTCCCACCAAGAATCCTAACGTTCACATTTTAAACTAAATCGGTCTGACCGAGTTTCATGATTCGGTCCCACCGAGTTTGGTGATTTTTGTGTAATGGTTAGATTTTGTGTGGAGGCTATAAATACCCCTCCACCCACTTTTCATTCAAGGAGAGAGCCATCAGAACATGCCTACACTTCCAATACACATTTTCTGAGAGAGAACTACCTACACTTGTGTTGAGGTCAAGATATTCCATTCCAACCACATAAATCTTGATCTCTAGCCTTCCCCAAGTTGCTTTCCACTCAAATCCTCTTTCTACCAAATCCAATCTTATGAGAGAGAGTTGAGTGTTGGGGAGACTATCATTTGAAGCACAAGAGCAAGGAGTTCATCATCAACACACCATTTGTTACTTCTTGGAGAGTGGTGTCTCCTAGATTGACTAGGTGTCGGTGTCAAAACCGGCGGATCTCACGTAGGGGGTCCCGAACTGTGCGTCTATGGTGTTTGGTAACAGGAGGCGGGGGACACGATGTTTACCCAGGTTCGGGCCCTCTCGATGGAGGTAATACCCTACGTCCTTCTTGATTGATCTTGATGATATGAGTATTACAAGAGTTGATCTACCACGAGATCATAGAGGCTAAACCCTAGAATCTAGCCTATGGTATGATTGTCTGGTGTCCTACGGACTAAAACCCTCCGGTTTATATAGACACCAGAGGGGGCTAGGGTTACACAGAGTCGGTTACACGGGAGGAGATCTACATAGTCCAACAGTCCGGCCAAAGGATATAGTCCGGCTGTCCGGAGACCCCCTAATCCAGGACTCCCTCTGTAGCCCCCGAACCAGGCTTCAATGGCGATGAGTGCGGCGCGCAGATTGTCTTTGGCATTGCAAGGCGGGTTCTTCTCCAAATTTTGAATATCTGCTGAGTAGTGTCTGGCTCCCCATAAATGTTGCACTTCTTGGCTTCCGCGCCCAATAGGGCTATCTTCCACGTGTCGAGTGAATGCGAGGAGCCACGACATTTTTACATTTGCGACCATAGCCATGTAAGTAAACTATCTATTAAAGAGACGAGGATTCTCAGATCCAGACCACACCATCCTCCCATGGCGAGTATCCATCGGAGCGCGCTCGGAAAAATCCATTCCAACATGGCCGACCATCACAGCTCCTCCTCCCGCTACCGTAGCCCTAAGCCCGATGATTGGGAGAAGTGTTCCATCCCGCACAGCCAATTAGTAGACTTACTGACCCAGGGATTTCTCCCTCCAGCGTATATGGTCCCCGTTCGAGCTGGGCTTGCCACCTATAATGGCGGGGAGCAAGCGGAGAGCTTCCCCAATCCCTCCAAGGGGGAGCGGGTATGCCTTGTCCCTTATTTACTAAGGGGACTTGGATTTCCAATCCACCCGTTCCTCCCGCGGGCTCCTGGAGTTTTATGGCCTCCAGTTGCATAATTTCACCCCCGCTTCCATATTACACATCGCTGGTTATATTGCCCTTTGTGAGCTGTTTCTGGGCTGTGAAGCTCATTTCGAGCTGTGGAAGAGGCTATTCTACCTTGTGCCCCATACACAGAAGGGGTCAATATATCAAGTGGGCGGAGCCGAAACATGGCGCATCGCCAAGTCCGGATACCTGTCCGGTACCCCGAAGAAGACGTCCGAAGACTGGCCTTCGGAGTGGTTTTACATGGAGGACGTCCCCCTTCCAGAACCTATTCGGATGGGTCTTCCCGAGTTCGACAATGCCCCTTTGAAGAAATGCCAAAGCTGGTGCCCACGGAGCCCCCAGGAGGAAGATAACGGAGAAGTCCTTTACCTGATGGACCGGATAAAAGTGCTGGCTCAATCAGGACTAACAATAGTCGAGGTTATGTCAATATGTATAATGCGGGGGGTGCAGCCACTTCAATATCGAGGGCACCCCATGTGGCGCTTTAACGGGGAAGATGATGCCACCCGCTGCGGGCGTAAGGGACCGTACTCCGTTGCTGCTCTAGCAAAAATTCTGTCCGAGTTGTTCAAGGGAGAGGAGGAGGAGTTCACTCGTATTAAGCCACGGGATGGATTCTCTATGTACAACCCTCCAAGCTGGGTGAGCTATCACTTTTTATTCCCAACCTTCCCGCATTCTTCGTCATAAATACTCACCTTGCTGTTTCATGGCAGGAACTGCGAAAAGCTGTAAGGGAGGTCAACAGCCCACCTCCACAACCGGAGGACCCTGACCGGGCCCTCTATCCCGGACTCGAAGAGGATCCAGACATATTTGTGGAGCTGATCGACAGGACATTCTATCAATTGAGCTGCGATGATGCCATGGTGGCCATCATAGCCGACTATCCCGGGCTACTCCCTGCATCGCATGTAAGAAAAACCGGAGTCCCAACTTCCGAGAAGGATCCCCTTTTACGCACTTCACCTACCGTACACATATGGTGTTTTACAGGGAAGGCCCTTGGGACGCCATGCCGAACCCGCAGTGACTCGCCAACAAGGGACACCGAAGCTGGGTAGGCCAAAACGGAAGGCGGTCAGGACTGAGACGCCGGCGCAGAGGTATGATACAGAACCTTGCTCCGTGGTTGTCGTCTTTCTTAAAATATAATGACGTCCATGTTTCCTAGTAGGAAAAACGCTCGCCGGACTATATCCGGAGAGGTTGCCGATCACGCCTCCACCATTCGGGCTCCAGGGCCGGACATAGAGGTGGAAGCTAACATGAGGCGAATGCCGGATGCTCCTCCTACAGAGGATGCGGACAGACTATCGCCTACAAATTTCAAAGTGGAGAGCGCCATAAATCACAGGCGTCACCGGGCCGTACTCCGTGACGCTTGTTTCTCCCAAGAGGCGTTTGATGCCTTCAACTCAGGAGATGCGTACATCCGTGCTGCTCAAAACGGTCTTGCAAGAGCCACAGACCAGTATGTAAAGGATATACGGGTAAGAAAATCTGATGATTATATATATCAGTAGCCCCTGAGACTTGAAACAGTTGACACAACTGATTTAAGGATCATTATTTGTGCAGGTTCTTATAGAGAAGAATACCCAATTGTCTCAAGAGCTGGAAGAGTGCAAAGCCCAGCTACGGTCCGCGGTTGCCGCATTGAAGGAGTCCGAGAAGGCCCCCTCTGGTAACACTTGTTTCCATTGCAAAGAATGACATGTAACAGATAGTATGCGGCATGCATGCAAATCTAACAATAGATGTTGCAGATCACTCCGGAGTAAATCCGGAGGCCGTGCTGGAGAATGTGCAACGTGCTAATCGACAGCTAAATGCTGGCGAGCGCGTGCTTACGCGGGTCGGGCAAGAGAAAAACAATCTCCAGGACGCCAATATCTAGCTGGGCGTGGAGCTGAAAGATGTCCGAGCCCAGCTTGCAGACTCCGTGAAGGAGAATAAGCGACTTCGACGCGGCATTTTCAGTAAGTTCTTGAATGAACTTTTGAAAGAGTTCGGCGAAGAAGCTGGCTAACAGAGTTTTGTCTGCAGGTATGCTGACGGGTCGTCCCGCGGAGGAGATGCCCGGGTCTGCGGGTGATCCTCTACCAGAGCTCTCACAACTGCATGAACAAGTTCGGCAGGTGATGCAGGGTATTTCCCAAGCCTTGTGGCCATCCGCATCCCTGCCAGGAGGCATGGGGGAGCTTATAGAGAAGCTCAAGGGAGTGCGGCGACGCTTCCGATTATGGAAGATATCAGCGTACCGACAAGGTGCAAGGGAAGCCTGGGCCATGGTGAAGACGCGATATACCAAAGCTGACCCAAACCACATGGCCGAGGTCGGACCTGTGGGGCCCGATGGGAAAGAGATCCCCGTTAGTTTGGTGTATGACCAAGTAGAATTAGCCGCAAAGTATTCCCAATAGGATTGTAGGCTAGACAGCCTATTGGATGGTATAGAAGAAGAATTTAGTCAGTCTTAGTGACTGTGTACTTCAAGTGACATATATAATGTCCCTAGCCGGATTGTAATCATTTGTCATGGCGGACCTTTTTGCTTCGACCTCTGGACCTGATAGTCCGGAGTGTATCCAAATACCCGCTCGGTTATGTAAAAACCGGGGTATGCGTGGAAACTAGGCGTAGGGGTCATAAGTGCTTGAACAGACAAGTACCCAACTAGCTATGTTATATTACATGGATAGTAAGAAACATCTTCCAGGGAGAATAGTTCCGTTAAGGGTTCCTTTCCCTGGGTATGCATGCCCTAATGTGCATATCCGAACTGCGAAAAGAGACGCAGGCTATAAACATTTGGGTGCATGTATCAAAATAAATAAAAGTCATGTTTTGTTCACCGACCGAATATTCCCTTAAGAACGCTAGCTTTCGGCTTCACCCAGTCTGAGGTACACATCCGGCTGACCCGGCAGTAATAATCGCAGAGGTGCTCCCCTTATGCCCTAGACGAATTAACGGGAACGTAGGGCATAAATACAAGAGCCAGGCAACCCATCTTGGCCAAAACATAAGTCATATCGATGCATATAATGGCGAAAAAAGGTACATGTGGAAGAATAACACATGTGTGGGGCATAAAGCCCAAAAAATAGTTATATTAAGCTTCTGTATAAGAAGCCCCCAGGTATAATCAGCGTGGTTAGCGCGTCAAGATTGTGTAGTCAAGACACAAGTTAGCCTTTTAAGGCCTTGAGGAGAAGAAAAAAGAAGAAAGAGAGAAAAGACAGATAATGGATATGCAAAAAATTGACGGGGGTAAGGAGATGAACATAGAGTCCGGCACTAGGCATAGAATCTTCGGAGTCTGGCTGCGCTGCATGGGTTTGGATTGTCCGATGCATCCCGCAGACGGTACGCTCCACTGGTCAGAACCTGGTCAATAATGAAGGGACCTTCCCATTTGGGCTTGAGCTTGTTCTTTTTCTTCTCCGGCAGGCGTAGAACTAGTTCGCCAACGTTATAGGTTTTGGCCCGTACTTCTCTGCTTTGATACTTTCGAGCCTGTTGCTGATAGAATGCGGAACGGGCTTTTGCCATGTCGCGCTCCTCCTCCAGGGCATCCAAACTGTCCTGCCGATCGAGCTCGGCCTCTTATTCTTCGTACATGCGCACTCGAGGTGAGTCATGAATTATGTCGCAAGGCAGAACCGCCTCTGTGCCATACACCATAAAAAATGGTGTGTATCCGGTAGTGCGATTAGGCGTGGTCTGCAGCCCCCATAGTACAGAGTCGAGCTCCTCTACCCAGTGCGTGTTTGATTCCTTTAAGGACCACACTAATCTGGGTTTGATGCCGCTCATGATAAGACCATTTGCTCGCTCGACTTGACCGTTAGATTGCGGGTGATAGACACAAGCATAATCGAGCTTGATGCCCATGTTGCTGCACCAAAGTTTTACCTCGTCGGCTGTAAAGTTCGTGCCGTTGTCAGTGATGATGCTGTGGGGGATGCCATAACGGTGTGCAACCCCAGATATGAAGTCTATCACTGGTCCGGATTTAGCCATTTTAACGGGTTTGGCTTCTATCCATTTGGTGAATTTATCCACCATGACCAGTAAGTATTTTTTCTTATGGGTTCCCCCTTTGAGGGGTCCGACCATTGATGCGTCTCCAATGTATCTATAATTTTTGATTGCTCCATGCTATATTATCTACTGTTTTGGACATTGTTGGGCTTTATTATCCACTTTTATATTATTTTTGGGACTAACCTATTAACCGGAGGCCCAACCCAGAATTGTTGTTTTTTGCCTATTTTAGGGTTTCGAAGAAAAGGAATATCAAACGGAGTCCAAACGGAATGAAACCTTTGGGAATGTGATTTTTAGGAAGATTATGATCCGGAAGACTTGGACCCTACGTCAAGAAAACAAACAGGAGGCCACGAGGTAGGGGGCGCGCCCACCCCCACCAGGCGCGCCCTCCACCCTTGTGGGCCCCCTGTTGCTCCACCGACGTACTCCTTCCTCGTATATATACCTACGTACACCCAAATGATCAGATACAGAGCCAAAACCCTAATTCCACCACCGTAACTTTCTGTATCCACGAGATCCCATCTTGGGGCCTGTTCCGGAGCTCCGCCGGAGGGGGCATCGATCACGGAGGGCTTCTACATCAACACCATAGCCTCTTCGATGAAGTGTGAGTAGTTTACCTCAGACCTATGGGTCCATAGTTAGTAGCTAGATGGCTTCTTCTCTCTTTTTTGGATCTTAATACAATGTTCTCCCCCTCTCTTGCGGAGAACTATTCGATGTAATCTTCTTTTTGCGGTGTGTTTGTTGAGACCAATGAATTGTGGGTTTATGATCAAGTCTATCTATGAATAATATTTGAATCTTCTCTGAATTCTTTTATGTATGATTGGTTATCTTTGCAAGTCTCTTCGAATTATCAGTTTGGTTTGGCCTACTAGATTGATCTTTCTTGCAATGGGAGAAGTGCTTAGCTTTGGGTTCAATCTTGTGGTCTCCTTTCCCAGTGACAGTAGGGGCAGCAAGGCACGTATTGTATTGTTGCCATCGAGGATAACAGCATGGGGTTTTCTTCATATTGCATGAGTCTATCCCTCTACATCATGTCATCTTGCTTAAGGCGTTACTATGTTTTTAACTTAATACTCTAGATGCAAGCAGGATAGCGGTCGATGAGTGGAGTAATAGTAGTAGATGCAGGTAGGAGTCGGTCTACTTGTATCGGACGTGATGCCTATATACATGATCATACCTAGATACTCTCATAACGATGCTCAATTCTAACAATTGCTCAATAGTAATTTGTTCACCCACCGTAGGATACTTATGCTCTCGAGAGAAGCCACTAGTGAAACCTATGCCCCCCGGGTCTATCTTTATCATATTGATCTCCTACTACTTAGTTATTTCCTTTTCTATTTACTTTGCCTTTATTTTACTTTGCATCTTTATCATAAAAATACCAAAAATATTATCTTTATCATATCTATCAGATCTCACTCTCATAAGTGGCCTTATAGGGATTGACAACCCCTATTTGCGTTGGTTGCGAGGATATATTTGTTTTGTGTAGGTACGAGGGACTCGCGCGTAACCTCCTACTGGATTGATACCTTGGTTCTCAAAAACTAAGGGAAATACTTACGCTACTTTGCTGCATCATCCCTTCCTCTTCGGGGAAAACCAACGCAGTTCTCAAGAGGTAGCAAGAAGGATTTCTGGCACCGTTGCTGGGGAGGTCTACGCAAAAGTCAACATACCAAGTAGCCATCACATACCCTTATCTCCCGCATTACATTATTTTCCATTTGCCTCTCGTTTTCCTCTCCCCCACTTCACCCTTGCCGTTTTATTCGCCTCTCTCTCTCTATCGTCCCTCTCTATTTGCCTCTTTTTGCTCGTTTGCTTTTTGTTTGCTTGTGTGTTAGTTTGTTTGCTTGTCACGATGGCTCAAGATAATACTAAATTGTGTGACTTCACCAATACCAACAACAATGATTTTATTAGCACTCTGATTGCTCCTCTTACCGATGCTGAATCTTGTGAAATTAATGCTGCTTTGCTGAATCTTGTGAAATTAATGCTGCTTTGCTGAATCTTGTCATGAAAGATCCGTTTTCCGGCCTTCCTAGTGAAGATGCCGCTACCCATCTAAATAGCTTCGTTGATTTGTGTGACATGCAAAAGAAGAAAGACGTGGACAATGATATTGTTAAATTGAAGCTATTTCATTTTTTGCTTAGAGATCGTGCTAAAGCTTGGTTTTCGTCTTTGCCTAAAAATAGTATTGATTCATGGAACAAGTGCAAAGATGCTTTTATCTCTAAGTATTTTCCTCCTGCTAAGATCATCTCTCTTAGAAACGATATTTTGAATTTTAACCAACTTGATCATGAACATGTTGCACAAGCTTGGGAGAGAATGAAATTAATGATACGTAATTGCCCTACTCATGGTTTAAATTTGTGGATGATTATACAAAAATTTTATGCCGGATTGAATTTTGCTTCCAGAAATCTTTTAGATTCGGCCGCGGGAGGCACTTCTATGGAAATCACTTTAGGAGAAGCTACTAAACTCCTAGATAATATTATGGTTAATTATTCTCAATGGCATACTGAAATATCTACTAATAAAAAGGTGCATGCGATAGAAGAAATTAATGTTTTGAGTGGAAAGATGGATGAACTTATGAAATTATTTGCTAATAAGAGTGTTTCTTCTGATCCTAATGATATGCCCTTGTCTACTTTGATTGAGAATAATAATGAATCTATGGATGTGAATTTTGTTGGTAGGAACAATTTTGGTAACAACGCGTATAGAGGAAATTTCAATCCTAGGCCTTATCCTAGTAATCCCTCCAATAATTATGGTAATTCCTACAACAATTCTTATGGAAATTATAATAAGATTCCCTCTGATTTTGAATCTAATATTAAAGAATTTATTACTTCGAAAAAGAATTTTAATGCTATGATTGAAGAAAAATTGCTTAAGATTGATGATTTGGCTAGGAACGTTGATAGAATTTCTCTTGATGTTGATTCTTTGAAACTTAGATCTATTCCACCTAAGCATGATATCAATGTGTCTCTCAAAGCCATGGGAATTTCCATTGATGAGTGCAAAGAAAGAACCGCTAGGATGCGAGCTAAGAAAGATGCCTTTATAAGAGCGTGTTCTTCTAGTTCCTATGAAAATAAAGATGAAGATCTAAAAGTTATTGATGTGTCCCCTATTAAATATTTGTTTTGCAATATGAATCTTGATAATGATGGGACTGAATATGATCCACCTTTACCTAGAAGGCGTTCCAAGAATTCGGAATTTGTTGATCTTGACGCTAAATTTGATAAAAGTGGGATTGAAGAAATTAAAACCCTAGATGTCGCTAAACCCACTATTATGGATCTCAAGGAATTTAACTATGAAAATTGCTCTTTGATTGATTGTATTTCCTTGTTGCAATCCGTGCTAAATTCTCCTCACGCTTATAGTCAAAATAAAGCATTTACTAAACATATTGTTGACGCCTTGATGCAATCTTATGAAGAAAAACTTGAATTGGGAGTTTCTATCCCTAGAAAACTTTATAATGAGTGGGAAACAACTATTAAAATTAAAATTAAAGATCATGAATGCTATGCTTTATGGGATTTGGGTGCTAGTGTTTCCACGATTCCAAAGACTTTGTGTGATTTGAGGTTTTCGTGATTTTGATGATTGCTCTTTAAACTTTCACCTTGCGGATTCCACTATTAAGAAACCTATGGGAAGAATTAATGATGTTCTTATTGTTGAAAATAGGAATTATGTGCCCATAGATTTTATTGTTCTTGACATAGATTGCAATCCTTCATGTCCTATTATTCTTGGTAGACCTTTCCTTAGAACGATTGGTGCAATTATTGATATGAAGGAAATATTAGATTCCAATTTCCATTAAGGAAAGGCATGGAAAACTTTCCTAGAAAGAAAATTAAATTACCTTATGAATCTATTATGAGATACACTTATGGATTACCTACCAAAGATGGCAATACCTAGATCTATCCTTGCTTCTTATGCCTAGCTAGGGGCGTTAAATGATAGCGCTTGTTGGGAGGCAACCCAATTTTATTTTTATTCCTTGCTTTTTTTGATCCTGTTTAGTAATAAATAATTTATCTAGAATCTGTTTTGGTTGTGTTCTTTGTGTTTAATTAGTGTTTGTGCCAAGTAGAACCGTTGGGAAGACTTGGGGAAAGTCTTGTTAAACTTGCTGTAAAAAACAGAAACTTTAGTGCTCACAAGAACTACTTCCATTTTTATTTGGAAAGTGATATTCAGTTAATTATTTTTGCATATGATTAATAGATAAATTACTCACGTCCAGCAATTTATTTTAGAATTTTTGGGGTTCCAGATCTTGCGCTAGCTACAGATTACTACAGACTGTTCTGTTTTTGACAGAGTCTGTTTTTGTGTGTTGTTTGCTTATTTTGATGAATCTATGACTAATAAATAGTTTATAAACCATAGAGAAGTTGGAATACAGTAGGTATAACACCAATATAAATAAATAATGAGTTCATTACAGTACCTTGAAGTGGTCTTTTATTTTCTTTCGCTAACGGAGCTCACGAGATTTTCTACTTTAAGTTTTGTGTTGTGAAGTTTTCATGTTTTGGGTAAAGATTTGATGGATTATGGAACAAGGAGTGGCAAGAGCCTAAGCTTGGGGATGCCCATGGCACCCCCAAGATAATCTAAGGACACCTAAAAGCCAAAGCTTGGGTATGCCCCGGAAGGCATCCCCTCTTTCCTCTACTTCTATCGGTAACTTTACTTGGAGCTATATTTTTATTCGCCACATGATATGTGTTTTACTTGGAGCGTCTTGTATGATTTGAGTCTTTACTTGTTAGTTTAAAACAATCATCCTTGCTGTACATACCTTTTGAGAGAGCCATATATGATTTGGAATTTGTTAGAATACTCTATGTGCTTCGCTTATATCTTTTGAGTTATACAATTTTGCTCTAGTGCTTCACTTATATCTTTTAGAGCATGGTGGTGGATTTGTTTTATAGAAAATATTGATATCTCATGCTTCACTTAGATTATTTTGAGAGTCTTAAATAGCATGGTAATTTTCTTAAAATCCTAATATGCTTGGTAGACAAGATTAATAATAAAACTTTCTTATGAATGTGTTGGATACTACGATAAGTTTGATACTTGATAATTGTTTTGAGATATGGAGATGGTGATATTAAAGTCATGCTAGTTGAGTAGTTGTGAATTTGAGAAATACTTGTGTCGAAGCTTGTGATTCCCGTAGCATGCACGTATGGTGAACCGTTATGTGATGAAGTCAGAGCATGATTTATTTTTTGATTGCCTTCCTTATGTGTGGCGGTCGGGGATGAGCGATGGTCTTTTCCTACCAATCTATCACCCTAGGAGCATGCGTGTAATACTTTGCTTTGATAACTTGTAGATTTTTGCAATAAGTATATGAGTTCTTTATGACTAATGTTGAGTCCATCGATTATACGCACTCTCACCCTTCCACCTTTGCTAGCCTCTCTAATACCGCGCACCTCTCGTCGGTATCGTACACCCACCATATACCTTCCTCAAAACAGCCACCATACCTACCTATTATGGCATTTCCATAGCCATTCTGAGATATATTGCCATGCAACTTTCCACCATTCCATTTATTATGACACACTCCATCATTGTCATATTGCTTAGCATGATCATGTAGTTGACATCGTATTTGTGGCAAAGCCACCGTTCATAATTCTTTCATACATGTCACTCATGAGTCATTGCATATCCCGTTATACCGCCGGAGGCATTCATCTGGAGTCATATTTTGTTCTAAGTATCGAGTTATAATTGTTGAGTTGCAAGAAAAATAAAAGTGTGATGATCATCATTATTAGAGCATTGTCCCAGTGAGGAAAGGATGATGGAGACTATGATTCCCCCACAAGTCGGGATGAGACTTCGGACGAAAAATAAAAATAAAAAAGAGAGAAAGAAAAGAGGCCATAAAAAAGGCCCAAATAAAAAAATGAGAGAAAAAGAGAGAACGGACAATGTTACTATCCTTTTACCACACTTGTGCTTCAAAGTAGCACCATGATCTTCATAGTAGAGAGTCTCTCATGTTATCACTTTCATATACTAGTGGGAAATTTTCATTATAGAACTTGGCTTGTATATTCTAATGATGGGCTTCCTCAAAATGCCCTAGGTCTTCATGAGCAAGCAAGTTGGATGCACACCCACTTAGTTTCTTTTTGAGCTTTGATATACTTATAGCTCTAGTGCATCCGTTGCATGGCAATCCCTACTCACTCACATTGATTCTATTGATGCGCATCTCCATAGCCCGTTGATACGCCTAGTTGATGTGAGACTATCTTCTCCCTTTTTGTCTTATCCACAACCACCACTCCATTCCACCTATAGTGCTATGTCCATGGCTCACGCTCATGTATTGCGTGAAGATTGAAAAAGTTTTGAGAATGTCAAAAGTATGAAACAATTGCTTGGCTTGTCACCGGGTTGTGCATGATTTAAATATTTTGTGTGGTGAAGATATAGCATAGCCAGACTATATGATTTTGTAGGGATAACTTTCTTTAGCCATGTTATTTTGAGAACACATAATTTCTTAGTTAGTATGCTTGAAGTATTATTATTTTTATGTCAATATGAACTTTTGTCTTGAATCTTTCGGATCTGAATATTCATACCACAATTAAGAAGAATTACATTAAAATTATGCCAAGTAGCACTCCACATCAAAAATTCTGTTTTTATCATTTACCTACTCGAGGACGAGCAGGAATTAAGCTTGGGGATGCTTGATACGTCTCCAACGTATCTATAATTTTTGATTGCTCCATGCTATATTATCAACTGTTTTGGACATTATTGGGCTTTATTATCCACTTTTATATTATTTTTGGGACTTACCTATTAACCGGAGGCCCAACCCAGAATTGCTGTTTTTGCCTATTTTAGGGTTTCGAAGAAAAGGAATATCAAACGGAGTCCAAACGGAATGCAACCTTCGGGAACGTGATTTTTAGGAAGATTATGATCCGGGAGACTTGGATACTACGTCAAGAAAAGAAACAGGAGGACACAAGGTAGGGGGGCGCGCCCACCCCCACCAGGCGCGCCCTCCACCCTCGTGGGCCCCCTATTGCTCCAATAATGTACTCGTTCCTCCTATATATACCTACGTACCCCCAAACAATCAGATACGGAGCCAAAACCCTAATTCCATCGCCGTAACTTTCTGTATCCAAGAGATCCTATCTTGGGGCTTGTTCCAGAGCTCCGCCGGAGGGGGCATCGATCACGGAGGGCTTCTACATCAACACCATAGCCTCTCCGATGAAGTGTGAGTAGTTTACCTCAGACCTACGGGTCCATAGTTAGTAGCTACATGGCTTCTTCTCTCTTTTTGGATCTCAATACAATGTTCTCCCCCTCTCTTGTGGAGAACTATTCGATGTAATCTTCTTTTTGCGGTTTGTTTGTTGAGACCGATGAATTGTGGGTTTATGATCAAGTCTATCTATGAATAATATTTGAATCTTCTATGAATTCTTTTATGTATGATTAGTTATCTTTGCAAGTCTCTTTGAATTATCAGTTTGGTATGGCCTACTAGATTGATCTTTCTTGCAATGGGAGAAGTACTTAGCTTTGGGTTCAATCTTGTGGTGTCCTTTCCCAGTGACAGTAGGGGCAGCAAGGCACGTATTGTATTGTTGCCATCGAGGATAACAAGATGGGGTTTTGTTCATATTGCATGAGTCTATCCCTCTACATCATGTCATCTTGCTTAAGGTGTTACTCTGTTTTTAACTTAATACTCTAGATGCATGCTCGATAGTGGTCGATGAGTGGAGTAATAGTAGTAGATGCAGGCAGGAGTCGGTCTACCTGTCTCTGACGTGATGCCTATATACATGATCATACCTAGATATTCTCATAACTATGCTCAATTCTGTCAATTGCTCAACAGTAATTTATTCACCCACCGTAGAATACTTATGCTCTCGATAGAAGCCACTAGTGAAACCTATGGCCCCCGGGTCTATCTTTATCATATTGATCTCCTACTACTTAGTTATTTCCTTTGCTATTTACTTTGCCTTTATTTTACTTTGCATCTTTATCATAAAAATAACAAAAATATTATCTTTATCATATCTATCAGATCTCACTCTCGTAAGTGGCCTTATAGGGATTGACAACCCCTATTTGTGTTGGTTGCGAGGATTTCTTTGTTTTGTGCAGGTACGAGGGACTCGCGCGTAGCCTCCTACTGGATTGATACCTTGGTTCTCAAAAACTGAGGGAAATACTTACGCTACTTTGCTGCATCATCCTTTCCTCTTCTGGGAAAACCAACGCAGTGCTCAAGAGGTAGCAACCATCTCAAGGCCCCAGACCGCAAAGGGCCAAGTAATGAGGATTGTTTGGAGAGCGGTAGGCGGCATATGGCTTTGGTTTGCAAAAAGCTGGCAACCAACGCAACGTTGGACCAGATCCTGTGCATCTGCTCGGGCCGTCGACCAATAGAAACCTGTACGGAAGGCCTTGCTTACAAGGGCGCGGGCTGCGGCGTGATGGCCGCCGAGTCCGACATGGATTTCTGCCAAAAGCTTCCGCCCTTCCTCTTCGGAGATGCACCTTTGAAGGACTCCGGTAGTGCTTTTCTTATAAAGCTCTCCCTTGTGGACCTTGTAGGCTTTAGAATCCCCGCACTATGCAGCGTGCCTCATTTTGGTCCTCGGGTAGTTCCTGCCTGGTTAGGTAGGCCGGGAATGGTTCTGTCCACGGGGCGATGATGACCATTATCACGTGGGCTGAAGGTGTTATTTCGATGGCAGAGCCTCCGATTGTGTCAGTGTTCGGTATCTGGTGTTGTGGCCGGGTCCGGACTATTGTTACCGGTGTCCCCTTCCCATACCACGGATGGCTTAAACAACCTTTCCAGGAAGATGTTTGGTGGGACAGGATCGCGCTTAGCGCCGATACGGGCAAGGATATCCGCCGCCTGATTGTTTTCCTGAGCCACATGGTCGAATTCAAGCCCCTCGAACCGAGTTGACATTTTGAGGACGGCGTTGCGATATGCCGCCATTTTCGGATCCTTGGCATCGAAGTCTCCATTTATTTGAGATATTGCGAGGTTCGAGTCCCCACGCACCTCCAGGCGTTGAATGCCCATGGAAACTGCCATACGGAGGCCATGTAATAGGGCCTCGTATTCGGCTGCGTTGTTGGAGTCTGTTTATAGTATTTGGAGTACGTATTAGACTGTATCTCCGGTGGGGGACGTCAGGACGACGCCAGCCCCCAGACCAGCCAGCATTTTAGAGCCGTCAAAGTGCGTGATCCAATTGGAGTATGCGCCATACTCTTTAGGGAGTTCGGCTTCTGTCCACTCGGCGACGAAATCGGCCAGTACTTGCAACTTAATGGCTCGCCGTGGTCTATATGTTATGTCGAACGGGAGGAGCTCGATAGCCCATTTGGCAATCCGGCCCATGGCATCGCAGTTGTGTCATAATTTCCGGGATGGCATGAAAACCCCGTATGCTATCTTTTGATAATGTGGGTACCGTGATTTGCATGGAGTGAGGACAGTGGATACATAATATACCGGCTTTTGAAGTGGGAATTTATGTACGTCCATCTCTCGTTCGACGACGAGCACTGCGCTTACAACTTGGTGGGTTGCCGCTATATATAACAACATTGGTTCGCCGACATTTGGCGTGGCCAAGATTGGGTTGGTGGCCAGGATGGCTTTTATTTCTTCCAATCATGTCGTGGTTGCGTCCGTCCACTCGAAGTGTTCGGTGCGCCGAAGAAGGCGATAGAGGGGGAGTGCCTTTTCTCCTAATCGGGAGATAAAGCGGCTTCAGGCCGCCACACATCCAGTTAACTTCTGGATTTGCTTGAGGTCAGTTGGGATAGCCAACTGCGATAGAGCTCGGATTTTAGCCGGATTTGCTTCAATTCCTCTACTGGAGACGATGATGCCCAGGAGCTTTCCGGCGGGTACGCCGGAAACGCATTTTTCCGGATTGAGCTTAATGTCGTGTGTTCAGAGATTGTTGAATGTGAGCCTCAAGTCGTCTATTAAGGAGTCAACGTGTCTGGTTTTAACGACCACATCGTCTACGTATGCCTCCACTGTTTTTCCGATCTGCTTTTCCAGATATGTCTGAATCATGCGTTGATATGTTGCGCCGGCGTTTTTGAGCCCGAAGGGCATTGTGTTAAACCGTATGGAGTGATAAATGCCGTTGCGGCTTGATCGCACTCCGCCATCTTAATTTGGTGGTAACCGGAGTATGCGTCGAGGAAGCACAATGAGTCTGTCCTGCGGTGGCGTCGATAATTTGATTGATGCGAGGGAGGGGGAAGGGATCCTTTGGGCAAGCCTTATTAAGGTCCTTAAAGTCGACACATAGGCGCCAGGATTTCTCCTTCTTTGGTACCATTACCAGGTTTGCTAGCCAGTCCGGATGTTTTATTTCTCTAATGAATCCGGCCTCCAGTAACTTGGCTAGCTCCTCTCCCATGGCTTGTCGCTTAGGTTCGGAGAAACGCCAGAGAGTCTGCTTGACCGGCTTGAATCCCTTTAGAATGTGAAGGCTATGCTCGGCCAGCCTACGTGGGATTCCTGGCATGTCTGAAGGATGCCAGGCGAATATGTCCCAATTCTCGCGTAGGAACTCCCGTAGTGCGGCGTCTACAGCGGGGCTTAACTGTGCCCCGATGGATGCTGTTTTGTGGGGTCCGTTGGATGGACTTGGAATTTGGCTATTTCATCCGCTGGTTTAAAGGAGGTGGACTTGGATCTTTTGTCGAGTATCACGTCGTCCCTGTCCACTATGGAGCGCAGCGCAATTAATTCCTCTTCCGCAAGGGCTTCGGATAATGCCTCGAGGGCCAGTGCGGCTGTTTTGTTCTCGACGCGGTGTGCTATGTCCGGATCACTAGCTAGAGTGATGATTCCATTGGGCCCGGGCATTTTGAGCTTCATGTACCCGTAATGGGGTATGGCTTGGAAGATCATGAATGCCTCCCACCCTAGAAGGGCGTGGTATCCGCTACTGAACAGGCCACTTGGAATGTAATTTCTTTGGGCCTGTAATTCTCCGGAGTGCCGAATACCACATCTAGTGTGATTTTCCCAGCGCAACATGCCTCCTGACTGGGGATGATTCCTCAGAAGGTCGTGCTGCTTTGCTCAATACGGTTTCTGTCTATTTCCATTTTTTGAAGAGTCTCCTCATAAATGAGATTTAATCCGCTGCCGCCGTCCATGAGCACTTTAGTAAGCCGAAAGTCGTCCACAATTGGACTGAGGACCAAGGCGGCTGGTGCTCAGGCTGTTCGGAATTTAGGTTCGTCACTGGCATTGAAGGTGATAGCCGTGTCGCTCCATGGATTTATTGTTGCCACGTGGTAAACTTCGGCAAGGCTGCGGAGTGCTGGCTTACGCCTATTATTTGAGGCGAAGGTCTCAAAGACTGTCAATACTGTATTGTTATCCACGGGATGGTGCTCTGCGGTGTTTTGAATGAGGAGATCCTCACCGCTCTTGGCCACCTGCCGAAGTACCCAACATGCTCTAAGGCTGTGTGTTGGTATGGTATCCGCTGTACTATGAATTTTGCAGGGCCCATTAAGCCATCCCTCCAATACGGTTCCATGCCCTGTAGTGGGCTTTTGCTTCTTTGTAATTGAGTCGGGCGACTTATGAGAGTGCACCCTTTTAGTTTGGACTGGGGGTTTTGTCAGAGCCGGATTATCCCAAAATTTTGTTTGGGTTTTCCAGGCGCTTTCCATCGCACAGTACTTCAGTACTATGGCCGCCAAGTCAGCGAAGTGTGCTATGTCACAACGAATTATGGCGTTGAGGATTCCCTTGTCCATGCAGTTGTTGTAAAAGAATGAAATTGCGTCTTCCTCGCGACACTCCTTGACCTTGTTCATTACAAGGAGGAATCTGGCCCAATAGTGATGTACTGTCTCTTGGGGCTCTTGCCTAATGCGGGAAAGATCGTTTATATCTGGGAGGGTGGGTGGATTTAAGTCCAGACCTTGACCCAATCTGAGACCCCGGGGTGGGGGAGTTTTTGATCTTGGAAGTTCGGGCTCCGGGATGTTGCCCCGCAGGTTCAGCATGCAGCCTGATTCTAGGTTCAGGGTTAGGGCGATGTCCTCCCGTGGGCGGGTATCCGACTCGAAGAGCTCGGGAATCCGGACATAGTTCGTCCTCAGGATAGAGGGAGAATCGCCGCATTGCTCCTCCACTACCGCTTTCTAATGGGTGACCGGCAGAGAGTTAATCTCCCTTTGGTCGGGTTTAAGCCCAATCCGATCGTAGTCCGTAGCGACTCCCAGAGCGGCGATGCGATCCAAGAGCTCGTTCAAAGAGGAGAGCTCCACCGGATCCATCTGCTCGGTGAATTTCGAGCCGATGTGGAGGCTATTTTCGATGACCCGAGAAGTCATCATCGGCGTAGCGGCCGAGCGGGCGGTCATGACGAAGCCGCCTAGTCGGAGAGTTTGGCCTACAGCCAGGGCTCCCCCATAGGTGATGTTGTTCTTGACAACGAGACGAGACATCCCTCCTTATGATGACGACACAGTGGAACTCTCAATGAAAGCACCAATGTCGGTGTCAAAACCGGCGGATCTCGGGTAGGGGTTCCCGAACTGTGCGTATAAGGTGGATGGTAACAGGAGGCGGGGGACACGATGTTTACCCAGGTTCGGGCCCTCTCGATGGAGGTAATACCCTATGTCCTGCTTGATTGATCTTGATGATATGAGTATTACAAGAGTTGATCTACCACGAGATCGTAGAGGCTAAACCCTAGAAGCTAGCCTATGGTATGATTGTCTGGTGTCCTACGGACTAAAACCCTCCGGTTTATATAGACACTGGAGGGGGCTAGTATAACACCCACGATGTGGTTATATCTCCCACGTGTTGGGGCATGGCTTAGAGGCATAACTGCATGGTAGGCATGTCGCAAGAGGGGTAATCTTTACACATCCCATGTACTGAATAAGAAAGGGATAAAGAGTTGGCTTACAATCGCCACTTCAAACAATACATAAATATCATACATTAACCGGAATTCAATCAAGGTCCCACTACGGAACCAAAATAAAGAAAGACAACCCCAAATGCTAGATCCCCGATCGTCCCAACTAGGCTCCACTACTGATCAACCAGAAATGAAACAACACAACGAACAAGATCTTCATCGGGCTCCCACTTGAGCTTGGTTGCGTCACCTGCACTGGTATCGTCGGCACCTGTAACTGTTTGGAAGTATTTGTGAGTCACGAGGACTCAGCAATCTCACAACTGCGATATCAAGACTATTTATGCTTATGGGTAGGGAAAAGTTATGAGGTGGAGCTGCAGCAAGCACTAAGCATATATCGTGGCTAACATACACAAATAAGAGCGAGAAGAGAAGCAATGCAATGGTCGTGAACTAGAAGTGATCAAGAAGTGATCCTAAAACTACTTACGTTCAAGCATAACACAATAACTGTGTTCACTTCCCGGACTCCGCCGAAAAGAGACCATCACGTCTACACACGCGGTTGATGCATTTTACTTAAGTTAAGTGTCAAGTTTTCTACAACCGGACATTAACAAATTCCCATCTGCCCATAACCGCGGGTACGGCTTTCGAAAGTTCAAAACCCTGCAGGGGTGTCCCAACTTAGCCCATCACAAGCTCTCACGGTCAATGAAGGATATTCCTTCTCCCGAGAAGACCCGGTCAGTCTCGGAATCCCGTTTACAAGACATTTCGACAATGGTAAAACAAGACCAGCAAAGCCGCCCGCATGTGCCGACAAATCCCGATAGGAGCTGCACATATCTCGTTCGCAGGGCACACTGGATGAGCAATCCGTACAACTAAAACCAACCCTAAAGTTTCCCCGAGGTGGCCCTGCAAGGGCCTCTGGTTTGGACCAACACTCAGAGGAGCACTGGCCCGGGGGGGTTAAAATAAAGATGACCCTCGAGCTCCAGAAACCCGAGGGAAAAAGGCTTAGGTGCCAAATGGTAAAACCAAGGTTGGGCCTTGCTGGAGGAGTTTTATTCAAGGCGAACTGTCAAGGGGTTCCCATTATAACCCAACCGCATAAGGAACACAAAATCAAGGAACATAACAACGGTATGACGGAAACTAGGGCAGCAAGAGTGGAACAAAACACCAGGCGTAAGGCCGAGCCTTCCACCCTTTACCAAGTATATAGATGCATTAATTAAATAAGAGATATTGTGATATCCCAACATATCCATGTTCCAACATGGAACAAACTTCATCTTCACCTGCAACTAGCAACGCTATAAGAGGGGCTGAGCAAAGCGGTAACATAGCCAAACAACGGTTTGATAGGAAATGGTGGGTTAGAGGCTTGACATGGCAATATGGGAGGCATGATAAAGCAAGTGGTAGGTATCGTGGCATAGCAATAGAGCGAGCAACTAAGCAAGCAAAGATAGAAGTGATTTCGAGGGTATGATAATCTTGCCTGAGATCCCGCAAAGAAGAAGAACGAGTCCATGAACAAGACAAGCGGATGTAGTCGAACAGATCCTCACAAACGCGACGTTATCGGAACTAACCCGAAGAAGCAACACCGGAAATAAGCAAACAACATAGGAAACAACCATCACATAAGCATGGCATGATGCACAACCAAGTATGATGCATGTCCGGTTTAAATATGCATGGCATGGTAAAGTGCACAAACAAAACTACAAGTTAAGTGGAGCCCAATATGCAACGAGTTGCATATTGACGGAACACCACATCAATTATTTAGTTCACTCCCGGTTAGGTACTCAACAATATTAAATGTTGGTTAAACATGGCAAGAGGTGAACCAAAAGTAAACTACACAGTTAGGCATATTAAATGAGGCCGGAAATATCAAACAACAATTCCGGTAAATCTTCATGTGCATTAGTAATTTAATGCAACAACAATTTAAACATTCTTGATGTTGTTATCATGATGCGGATGACATGTGCAAGTTATGCAATTTTATGAAAAAGTTGACATGAGCAAAATATGAAGCATTTATCACCGTGGTGAAAAGAAAGGGTGCCACGGCGATGAATCTGAATATGATGCCACGGCACCATATCGGTTCTGGTAGCTCATGGAGATACCGGTGCAAAAGGTAGTGTGGCGGGAGCGTGCAAAAGATGGTGGGGTGATCCCGGATACCGGGTTTCCACGAGTCGATGGCATGGAATTGAGAGACAGTACGGACACGGTGCAGACAAAGGGTGCATCTCATACAACAAGCAATCATTCGTTCACGGGCGTTGTCTCGGGGTTATACCTTCCAGGCGTGACTTTTCGGAACGGATCAAGTTCGTAGCGGAAGTAGACGTTCTCGCCACGTTCATAGTGGAGGTAGTTGATACGTCTCCATCGTATCTATAATTTTTGATTGCTCCATGCTATATTATGTACTGTTTTGGATGTTTATGGGCTTTAATATACAATTTTATATCATTTTTGGGACTAACCTATTAACCCAGAGCCCAGTGCCAGTTTCTGTTTTTACCTTGTTTTAGGGTTTCGAAGAAAAGGAAAACCAAATAGAGTCCAATTGACCTGAAACTTCATGGAACCCATTTTTGGAAGGAAATAAGCCCAGAAGACTTGAAGTGCACGTAAGGGAAGCTTCGAGGAGGCCACGAGGTAGGGGGCGCGCCCACCCCCTGGGCGTGCCCTCCACCCTTATGGGCCCCTATAACGCCCTCGATGCGGCTATATCTCCCACGTGTCGAAGCACGACTTAGAGGCATAACCGCATTGAAAGCAATGTCGCAAGTGAGGTAATCTTCACACAACCCATGTAATGCATAAGGGAAAGAGATACATAGTTGGCTTACAATCGCCACTTCACACAATACATGAATAAAGCATTACAACATCCAGATACAATCAAGGTCCGACTACGGAACCAAAATAAAAGAAGACTACCCCAAATGCTACACAGATCCCCGATCGACCCAACTGGGCTCCACTACTGATCGAATAGAACGAAACAACATAAAGGACAAGATCTTCATCGAGCTCCTCCTTGAGCTTGGTTGCGTCATCTGCACGGTTCAACGGCACCTGCAAGCAGGTTTTGGTAGTATCTGTGAGTCACGGGGACTCAGCAATCTCACACCCTCGCGATCAAGACTATTTAAGCTTATAGGTAAGGTAATGGTATGAGGTGGAGCTGCAACAAGCGACTAGCATATATGGTGGCTAACATACGCAAATGAGAGCGAGAAGAGAAGGCAAAGCACGGTCGAACAACTATGATCAAGAAGTGATCCTAGAACAACCTACGTCAAGCATTACTCCAACACCGTGTTCACTTCCCGGACTCCGCCGGAAAGAGACCATCACGGTTACACACACGGTTGATGCATTTTAGTTAAGTTAAAATTCAAGTTTTCTACAACCGGACATTAACAAATTCCCATCTGCCCATAACCGCGGGCACGGCTTCCGAAAGTTCAAATCCCTGCAGGGGTGTCCCAACTTAGCCCATCACAAGCTCTCACGGTTAACGAAGGATATTACTTCTAGCGGGAAGACCCGATCAGACTCGGAATCCCGGTTACAAGACATTTCGACAATGGTAAAACAAGACCAGCAAAGCCGCCCGATGCGCCGACAAATCCCGATAGGAGATGCACATACCGTTCTCAGGGCACACCGGTTAGGTCAAGCTACGAGTAAAACCAACCCTCGAGTTGCCCCGAGGTGGCCCCGCAGGCTGCCCGTTTCGGACCAACACTCAGAGGAGCACTGGCCCGGGGGGGTTTAAAATAAAGATGACCCTCGGGCTCGCGAAAACCCAAGGGAAGGTTATAGGTTGTTAGTGCAAATGGTAAAACCAAGGTTGGGCCTTGCTGGAGGTGTTTTATTCAAGGCGAACTGTCAAGGGGTTCCCATTATAACCCAACCGCGTAAGGAATGCAAAATCCAGGAACATAACACCGATATGACGGAAACTAGGGCGGCAAGAGTGGAACAAAACACCAGGCATAAGGCCGAGCCTTCCACCCTTTACCAAGTATATAGATGCATTAATTAAATAAGAGATATTGTGATATCCCAACAAATAACCATGTTCCAAACATGGAACATACTCCAATCTTCACCTGCAACTAACAATGCTATAAGAGGGGCTGAGCAAAGCGGTAACATAGCCAAACAACGGTTTGCTAGGACAAGGTGGGTTAGAGGCTTGGTTCAACAATATGGGAGGCATGATAAGCAAGTGGTAGGTATCGCAGGATAGGCATAGCAAAAGAGCGGGCAACTAGCAAGCAAAGATAGAAGTGATTTCGAGGGTATGGTCAACTTGCCTGAGATCCCGCAAGGAAGAAGAACAAGTCCAAGAAGAAGACAAACGGGCGTAGCCAACGGATCCTCACAAACGCAACATTACCGGATTACCGAGAAGAAGTACACCGGAAAGAAGCAAACAACATAGTAAACAATCATCACATAAGCATGGCACGATGTGCAAACCAGTATGATGCATGTCCTGTTTAATGATACATGGCATGGCATGGCAAAGTGCACAAACAATCCTACAAATTAAGTGGAGCTCAATATGCAACTGAGTTGCATATTGAAGAAAACACCACATAACTTATTTAGTTCTCTCTCGTTTATGTACCCAACAAGATTAAATGTTGTTAGCATGGCAAGAGGTGAAGCATGATGAAACTATCTAATCTAGGCAAGTTTAAATGAGGCCGGAACAACAAAACAACAAGTCCAAAAACTCCTCATATGCATATATTAGGTTTGGTACGGTTCTGCCCTAAACACAATTTTAGAGTTGTTAAACATGCGAGATGAGTGCATCATGTTAAACTAGGCATTTTTCCACCCCATTTACATATAAAGTTTGTTACAAACCGAGTTACGATTAAAAAGTTATGAATTAAAGCATTTAACATGGCAATAGGCAAATTAAACCAAACAACAATTTAAACATTTCAAACTTGCATGAAAGTTGAAAATTATGAAACTAGACAAGATTCTAAGCATATTTCATATATAACTTATTTTAATCCGATGCATGGTTTGTGAGACATTAAATGCATGAACATGGAGGGTTTTTCTGTAAAACTGCAGTCTCAGGAATAAATAGTAAAATCGCAGGTCAGCAAAAAAACAACACGGGCCCAAATTGACTAGCCCAACAATGTGCAGGGACAACCGGAAGATGGGCTTCCTCACATTGGGTCTGTCAAGGAAACGGGGGGTGCTGGACCGATGGATCTGGCAGCCCAGCTCGATCAGGAGAGGGTCAACGCGCACGGGCGCGCTCGCTGCAGAGTGCAGACGAACAGGTCTTGGCACCCGAGACGGCAACGGCGACGTGGGATGCTCACGCTGGTGAACTTGAGGACGAGCGGGCACCGCGGCTCCAGGAACATGGCGGGGCGGCGAGATTCGACGCGAGGAAGACGCTTTGGCCGAAGACGATGGCTTGGCGAAGCAGGGGAGACTCGAGCAGCGCACCGGGTAGAGGAAGTAGAGGCCGCAATAGGCAGACTTGGCGGGAGCAGCAGGTCCCGGAGGGGTCGACGGGGCTTGGACGCGGGGCTCCGGCAAGGTTGGGGAGGTCCAGCGCGCGAGGAACGGCGCATGGAAGGACGACTGGGCACGGATACATGGTGCAGGCAGGAGGCTCCATGGCGGTTGCTGCTATGCTGGTCGCCGGGCAGAGGACGGCAGAGCACAACGAAGAGGCCAGGAACGGGCAGGTTGGCTACGGGGGAGGACCTGAACGCTGGAATCCGAAGGAGCGGCGACTTGGCGGAGGCCGGCCGGATCTGGAGCGGGCTATGGCACCGGCGTGGGCAGAAAGTCAACGAAGGCCATGGCGCTGCGGGGAGCTCCTCTCCCGTATGGCGCAGCGGGTGGACTTGGTAGCAGGTGCTCCGACGAGGTACTTGGCTGGGCGACGGGTCCTGCGAGGGCACGACTTGGCGGTGCCAAGGAACGAGGAAGGGCTTGCATCTACTGCGGAGGGAGCAGAGGATGGCTACGGGGATGGATTTGGTGGGATCTGAACACGAGGAAGAAAAAGTGGTTGCTGCGATTCGTCTCGGGTGGAACTGGATCGGGAGGGGATCCCGATGTGGGAGAGGAGTGGCGGCGGGGAGGGACAAGCCAACTAGGTTTTAGGGTTAGGCTAGATTTGGTAGGTGGTGGTCTATAAATATAAGGAAAAAAAGGAGTTTGGATCCTCCGATCAAAATCGTACGGTTCAGAAAGAATAGGCTAGGGAGTCCAAATAATAAAATGGTGATACTTTGTAGACGTTTGGGGATGATCCGGACACAACGGTGGCGATTGCCCGGGTCGGGTCTGGGACAGCTTTTCGGACGCACGCGCGAGGGGGGTTGATGCACTGAGGAGAGAAGGTTTCGGACCGTGCGATCGCATCGGACAACTCCGGAAGCGAAGAGGGGAAGGAGGATGGACTAGGTGGGCTGTGGCGAGACTGCGAGGGCGAGAAGAGAGAGAGAGGGCCCGGCATCTGTCTCCGGAGAACGAAAACGTCCAACGTTAGACTGGCTATACTACCGCTATAGTTATCCATTGGGGCATCAAACTATCTCCGAATGCGATGAAACTTGACAGGCGGTCTATCTACACTATAATAAGACAACACGTCAACTCTCATCCCATTTCGAGATTTTCCGGCCACTTATAAAATAATATTTCGGACATGCCGCGGGCGCGTGCAAGTGTTGTTGGGCTCAGAACAGACAACGGAAGGAACAAGGAGACCGGGACGGTTGCAAGTTTTTGAAAACATGTGATGCAATGCACATGATGACATGATATGAAAAACATGACATGCAAGCAAAAGACAAGGCACCATCAACGAATAACTGGAAGACACCTGGCGCAATGGTCTCGGGGCGTCACAACACTCCACCACTACGAGAGGATCTCGTCCCGAGATCTAGAATGGCACCGGAGGGAAAACGGAAGAGAGAGAGAAAAGTAAAACTAAGTTGCTCCTTTGACAAACGAGTGAAACCAAAGAACCTTGAATAGGTTAATCCATTTCGAGAAAAGAATACAACAGAGATAAATGAAGTTGAAAGCACTCCGTTAGCAAAGAGGAACAAGGAAGAACAACTTTGGGCAGCACTCCGGTTGAGAAGGGATGGAAGACTTTGCAAGATGAAAAGAACTTGAGCAGAGGACACAACACTCCGGTTAAATGGATAAGCATGAAAAGGACATGATCTTAGACAACACGAGATGACAGTTCGAAAGAACAACATCGCAATGCCTCCGGACGAAATGAAAGAATGCAAAGAAAAGAACGGAGAAGAAAACAACATGTTCTACCTCGAATGAATTTGAGAGAGCATCCTTAAAAAGAAGGATTGAATGGAGTTGTTGGGAAATCAACAACGAAAAGAACAGGCTTGTTGAGGGCTTATGGAAAACATCTCAAAAACTTGAGGTGAAAACCTGCCACAAACAAAAACAATTCCTTGCTTGAGAGCGACGGAGAGATGAAAACATCTTTCATCGCGAGAATAGGAGGAAACTTGGATCACCGATAAACACCATAAATAGCAACATTCCTTAGGGAAGGTTTTAGGTGAAATATAACCCAACATGTGAATCATGAAACATGAACTCAAATTATCAAGAAAGACATAACACCACCTCAAAAGATAAGTTAGAAAGAATTGCACTCCGGGTTGAAAGATGAGGAATGCTTGAGCTCCTGTGAAAGGAATGTCAATGAACACCTCGAGAAGGAATTACGTCCTTGATGAACCATCATGTAGAACCTTCATGAAGAACTCTGGTAACAAAAGAATGATCAAACGAGAGAAAAGGAGGTTGAAAACACAAGGTTAAGCCTTGCGATGATTTAGATGAATCTCCGCGATGAAATAATTGAGAGAACTTGGAACTCCGGGAAAGAAAGATGAAACAATTAAAATAGAGAATTTGAAGAACCTCCGAAACAAGGAATTACTCACTTCGATGAAACAAGAATAAGAATTACATTCCGCTTATGCTTCGTCAATTAAATTGATGACAACCAAAGGATTTGGCATACTACTTATTCTCGTACGAAGGATTAAGAGAGATATAGCGTAAATTTGAGAGGGTCTTCAACGAACCACCGGTAGAATCGAAACAACGAATGAATTAATATGATAAAGAAGGAAGAGAAATGTTGAACGAACCACCATAAGGATTGAAAATGAACGAAGAAAAAATAAAGAAACACCGGGAAGAATTTAGCAAATGAACGAAGATGCTTGATAGAATTTAGATACAAGAGAACGAAGAATTCAAGAGCTGATAAGAGAATACTTGAATGATGCACCGGTAAGATTTGGAGAGCGAGAGCTGAAAGCTGAATATGAATAAACCTGAATTGATGGACTCCGGAAAGGTGAAAGGAATTCTCACAATCAAAAACAATTATGAGAGGATGGCCTCGAACTAGAACCACGAATTTCTGCGAGAACGGATAAGATATGGAGGTAAAACTCTTCTTCGGTCTTCAAATGCATAGAATGATGATGAGAAACACAACCATGAATTGTTTAGACACTACGAAAGAATCAAAAGCGAAGAGGTTGAGCCAACGATGAAAAGAATTTGACCGATCTTGGAGAAAGGCATTAGACTGATGATAATTCATTCTTACGTCAAACTTTAGAAGATTTGAGAATAACTCCGGGAGAATAAGAAGAGTCAGGTAAGATCCTGGGAAAAGACCTGTGGGTTAGGGCCCACTCAAAGAAACACCATTGAAAAGGTCACTTGGAAGATAGATTGCACCGGTTGAACTAAGACTTGAATGAGAGAACATCCTCGAAAGATCTTGAACGAATGCAGAGTGGAAACACTAATATTCGATATATCTTGAACACTCTGGAACAATTGAATAGCAAGCGGGGAATGATTTTGAGGTGCACCGACATGTGAATATCATTAGAAACAAAGAAAAGAATATGATCAACATTGAAAACTCGAATTGAATCCACCGGAGAAGAAAGGGAAACGAACAATGATGAACATGAGGCTCCGTTAGGATCTTCATGAGAATCACCGGATAAGAAAATTGACGGAAAAGGAATGGAGAGACTTCACAAGAATAAAAGGATACTTGATAAAGAAATCTTAGTCCTTGAGGAAAAAGGGTGGGTGGGCGGGAAAAACAAAGGCAACTTGGAGACGGATGAAACAAGCAACATTGAGAAGAACTGATAATTGATCTTACTGATGTTGAAATGATTGGATCCACTTGAAGAGAAACACGCCGGTGAAAAAGGATTGACAAAACAATCTTGATGATCAAGAAGGATTGGTATTCACATAGGAACATGAGAACACCGCTTAGGCAAGGAATGGAATGAACATTTGACTTCGAAGCAACTCGAATACCACAACTCAAAACAAAACAAAGGATTGGCTTGCAAAATAAGCCGGAACAAA
This sequence comes from Triticum urartu, assembly GCF_056163025.1. NCBI lineage: Eukaryota > Viridiplantae > Streptophyta > Magnoliopsida > Poales > Poaceae > Triticum > Triticum urartu. The sequence continues at coordinate 410,349,099 of NC_141873.1, forward strand.
CATATGATAGAGATTTCGTCCGAAGTTTTCGTGGTGGGGCCTACACGGGCTCGATCGTACAGCACCATCATGTACAAGGCAGTGCACATGACATACGAAGTGTCCCCGAGTCGGCATAGCCAAGGACTCTTTAAGACACAACGAGACCACTGTAAAACCAACCGTGGATAGGCGGACCACTAGACGTCGAACCCCAATTTCATATCATACATCTATCGGAAAGATATCCTAAGAGCTACTTGAATTCCCACTTATAAACTCCCGAAATTCTCCCAGTTATGCAATCAGGTGTTGGGGATACAGGGGAAGCATAATATCTCACCCAAAACTAGCAAATCCTACATCCATCTATATCCATCCTTCAACACATAACCAAGAAACCTTCGGAAATCATCTACCTCAACCTTCGAAAAGCATCTGTTATACAAGTTATGGCAATACTCCCGAACTCCCGCCCCAGTACTGGGTGGCATCAAGGTTATCTCACCAACAACTGCATAAAAGAGATTTTCGATGTCGGCGAAACTAAACTCAGGTATTCCAGAACTGCAACGATAAAATTGTGACGACAACACCTCGGAGCTCAACTCCCCAGGACAGTGCCACAACCCCTAAATGACAGGAGGCACCAAGAACAATGTTCTCGTCACAAAACCATCGGAACGATTCCAAGATACCCGCATGATCCTAAAAAAAATTTAGTGAAAATTTGAGAAGAGAAGAGTCAAAACTCTATGTCAGGATGCCTCACCAAAGCGACGAAGGGACTGAGGAGTAAAAAGAATTCCTAACTCTCCGATATATATAATCCTAAATGACTCAAAACATTTTTCTAGACTCAACAACGCCAGCGATTCGATCAAGCAGGGGGCTCCTAAGGTCGGGGAAGGCTCTGATACCAACTTGTAACGCCCTCGATGCGGCTATATCTCCCACGTGTCGAAGCATGACTTAGAGGCATAACCGCATTGAAAGAAATGTCGCAAGTGAGGTAATCTTCACACAACCCATGTAATGCATAAGGGAAAGAGATACATAGTTGGCTTATAATCGCCACTTCACACAATACATGAATAAAGCATTACAACATACAGATACAATCAAGGTCCGACTAGGGAACCAAAATAAAAGAAGACTACCCCAAATGCTACACAGATCCCCGATCGACCCAACTGGGCTCCACTACTGATCGACTAGAACGGAACAACATAAAGGACAAGATCTTCAACGAGCTCCTCCTTGAGCTTGGTTGCATCATCTGCACGGTTCAACGGCACCTGCAAGCTGGTTTTGGTAGTATCTGTGAGTCACGGGGACTCAGCAAACTCACACCCTCGCGATCAAGACTATTTAAGCTTATAGGTAAGGTAATGGTATGAGGTGGAGCTGCAACAAGCGACTAGCATATATGGTGGCTAACATACGCAAATGAGAGCGAGAAGAGAAGGCAAAGCATGGTCGAACAACTATGATCAAGAAGTGATCCTAGAACAACCTACGTCAAGCATTACTCCAACACCGTGTTCACTTCCCGGACTCCGCCGGAAAGAGACCATCACGGTTACACACATGGTTGATGCATTTTAATTAAGTTAAACTTCAAGTTTTCTACAACCGGGCATTAACAAATTCCAATCTGCCCATAACCGCGGGCACAGCTTCCGAAAGTTCAAATCCCTGCAGGGGTGTCCCAACTTAGCCCATCACAAGCTCTCACGGTCAACGAAGGATATTACTTCTAGCGGGAAGACCCGATCAGACTCGGAATCCTGGTTACAAGACATTTTGAAAATGGTAAAACAAGACCAGCAAAGCCGTCCGATGCGCCGACAAATCCCAATAGGAGCTGCACATATCTCATTCTCAGGGCACACCGGATAGGTCAAGCTACGAGTAAAACCAACCCTCGAGTTGCCCCGAGGTGGCCCCACAGGCTGCCCGTTTCAGACCAACACTCAGAGGAGCACTGGCCCGGGGGGGTTTAAAATAAAGATGACTCTCGGGCTCACGAAAACCCAAGGGAAGGTTATAGGTTGTTATTGCAAATGGTAAAACCAAGGTTGGGCCTTGCTGGAGGAGTTTTATTCAAGGCGAACTGTCAAAGGGTTCCCATTATAACCCAACCGCGTAAGGAACGCAAAATCCAGGAACATAACACCGATATAATGGAAGAGCTTTACTTAAGGCAAATTGTCAAGGGGTTCCCATAATAGCCCAACCGCGCAAGGAACGCCAAATCCGGGAACATAACACCGATATGACGGAAACTAGGGCGGCAAGAGTGGAACAAAACACCAGGCATAAGGCCGAGCCTTCCACCCTTTACCAAGTATAAAGATGCATTAATTAAATAAGAGATATTGTGATATCCCAACAAATAACCATGTTCCAAACATGGAACATACTCCAATCTTCACCTGCAACTAACAACGCTATAAGAGGGGCTGAGCAAAGTGGTAACATAGCCAAACAACGGTTTGCTAGGACAAGGTGGGTTAGAGGCTTGGTTCAACAATATGGGAGGCATGATAAGCAAGTGGTAGGTATCGCAGCATAGGCATAGCAAAAGAGCGGGTAACTAGCAAGCAAAGATAGAAGTGATTTCGAGGGTATGGTCAACTTGCCTGAGATCCCGCAAGGAAGAACAAGTCCAAGAAGAAGACAAACGGGCGTAGCCAACGGATCCTCACAAACGCAACGTTACCGGATTACCGAGAAGAAGTACACCGGAAAGAAAGCAAACAACATAGTAAACAATCATCACATAAGCATGGCACGATGCGCAAACCAGTATGATGCATGTCCTGTTTAATGATACATGGCTTGACATGGCAAAGTGCACAAACAATCCTACAAATTAAGTGGAGCTCAATATGCAACTGAGTTGCATATTGAAGAAAACACCACATGACTTATTTAGTTCTCTCTTGTTTATGTACCCAACAAGATTAAATGTTGTTAGCATGGAAAGAGGTGAAGCATGATGAAACTATCTAATCTAGGCAAGTTTAAATGAGGCCGGAACAACAAAACAACAAGTCCGGAAACTCCTCATATGCATATATTAGGTTTGGTACTGTTCTGCCCTAAACACAATTTTAGAGTTGTTAAACATGCTAGATGAGTGCATCATGTTAAACTAGGCATTTTTCCACCCCATTTACATATAAAGTTTGTTACAAACCGAGTTACGGTTAAAAAGTTATGAATTAAAGCATTTTAACATGGCAATAGGCAAATTAAACCAAACAACAATTTAAACATTTCAAACTTGCATGAAAGTTGAAAATTATGAAACTAGACAAGATTCTAAGCATATTTCATATATAACTTATTTTAATTCGATGCATGGTTTGTGAGACATTAAATGCATGAATATGGAGGGTTTTTCTGTAAAACTGCAGTCTCAGGAATAAATAGTAAAATCGCAAGTCAGCAAAAAAAACAACACGGGCCAAAATTGACTAGCCCAACAATGCGCAGGGACAACCGGAAGATGGGCTTCCTCACATTGGGCCTGGCAAGGCAAGGGGGGGTGCTGGACCGATGGATCTGGCAGCCCAGCTCGATCAGGAGAGGGTCAACGCGCACGGGCGCGCTCGCTGTAGAGTGCAGACGAACAGGTCTCGGCACCCGGGACGGCAGCGGCGACATGGGATGCTCATGCCGGTGAACTTGAGGACGAGCGGGCACCGCGGCTCCAGGAACATGGCGGGGCGGCGAGATTCGACGCGAGGAAGACACTTTGGCCGGAGACGATGGCTTGGCGAAGCAGGGGAGACTCGGGCAGCGCACCGAGTAGAGGAAGCAGAGGCCGCAATAGGCGGACTTGGCGGCAGCAGCAGGTCCCGGAGGGGTCGACGGGGCTTGGACGTGGGGCTCCAGCAAGGTTAGGGAGGTCCAGCGCGCGAGGAACGGCGCATGGAAGGACGGCTGGGCACGGATCCATGGCGCAGGCAAGGGGCTCCATGGCGGTTGCTGCTGTGCTGGTCGCCGGGCAGAGGACGGCAGAGCACAGCGAAGAGGCCGGGAACGGGCAGGTTGGCTACGGGGGAGGACCTGAACACCGGAATCCGAAGGAGCGGCGACTTGGCGGAGCCCGGCCGGATCTGGAGCGGGCTATGGCACCGGTGCGGGCAGAAAGTCAACGAAGGCCATGGCGCTGCAGATGGATGGGTTCGGGTGTCGCTGCGGGGAGCTCCTCTCCCGTATGGCGCATCGGGTGGACTTGGTAGCAGGTGCTCCGGCGAGGTACTTGGCGGGGTGACGGGTCCTGCGAGGGCACGACTTGGCGGTGCCAAGGAACGAGGAAGGGCCTGCATCTGCTGGGGAGGGAGCAGAGGATGGCTGTGGGGATGGATTTGGTGGGATCTGAACACGAGGAAGGAAAAGTGGTTGCTGCGATTCATCTCTAGTGGAACTGGATCGGGAGGGGATCCCGATGTGGGAGAGGAGTGGCGGCAGGGAGGGACAAGCCTCCTAGGTTTTAGGGTTAGGCTAGATTTGGTAGGTGGTGGTCTATAAATATAAGGAAAAAAAGGAGTTTGGATCCTCCGATCGAAATCGGACGGTTCAGAAAGAATAGGCTAGGGAGTCCAAATAATAAAACGGTGATTCTTTGGAGACGTTTGGGGATGATCCGGACACAACGGTGGCGACTGCCCGGGTCGGGTCCGGGACAGCTTTTCGAACGCACGCGCGAGGGGGGTGATGCACTGAGCAGAGAAGGTTTCGGACCGTGCGATCGCATCGGAAAACTCCGGAAGCAAAGAGGGGAAGGAGGATGGACTAGGTGGGCTGTGGCGAGACTGCAAGGGCGAGAAGAGAGAGAGAGAGGGCCCGACATCTGTCTCCGGAGACCGAAAACGTCCGATGTTAGACCGGCTATACTGCCGCTATAGTTATCCGTTGGGGCATCAAACGATCTCCGAATGCGATGAAACTTGATAGGCGGTCTATCTACACTATAATAAGACCACACGTCAACTCTCATCCCATTCCGAGAACATTTTCCGGCCACTTATAAAATAATATTTCGGACATGCCGCAGGCGCGTGCAAGTGTGGTTGGGCTCATAACGGACAACGGAAGGAACGAGGAGACCGGGACGGATGCAAGTTTTTGAAAACATGGTGATGCAATGCACATGATGACATGATATGAAAAACATGACACGCAAGCAAAAGACAAGGCACCAACAACGAATAACTGGAAGACACCTGGCGCAACGGTCTCGGGGCGTCACAGCCCCTCGTGGCTCACCTGATGTACTTTTCCGCCTATATATCTCCATATACCCTAAAAACATCCGGGAGCACAATAGATCGGGAGTTGCACCGCCAGAAGCCTCCGTAGCCACTGAAAGCCAATCTAGACCCGTTCTAGCACCCTACCGGAGGGGGAATCCCTCTCCGGTGGCCATCTTCATCATCACAGCGCTCTCCATGACGAGGAGGGAGTAGTTCTCCCTCGGGGCTGAGGGTATGTACCAGTAGCCATGTGTTTGATCTCTATCTCTCGTGTTCTTGAGGTGATACAATCTTGATGTATCACGAGCTTTGCTATTATAGTTGGATCTTATGATGTTTTCTTCCCCCTCTACTCTGTTGTAATGGATTGAGTTTCCCCTTTGAAGTTATCTTATCGGATTGAGTCTTTAAAGATTTGAGAAGACTTGATGTATGTCTTGTCGTGCGTATCTGTGGTGACAATGGGATACCACATGATTCACTAGATGTATGTTTTGGTGATCAACTTGCGGGGTTCCGCCCATGAACCTATGCATAGGGGTTGGCACATGTTTTCGTCGTGATTCTCTGGTAGAAACTTTGGGGCACTCTTTGAGGTCCTATGTGTTGGTTGAATAGATGAATATGAGATTGTGTGATGCAGATCGTATAATCATACCCACGGTTACTTGAGGTGACATTTGAGTATCTAGGTGACATTAGGGTTTTGGTTGATTTGTGTCTTAAGGTGTTATTCTAGTACGAACTCTAGGGCTGTTTGTGACACCTATAGGAATAGCCCAACAGATTGATTGGAAAGAATAACTTTGAGGTGGTTTCGTACCCTGCCATAATCTCTTCGTTCGTTCTCCGCTATTACTGACTTTGGAGTGACTCATTGTTTCATGTTGAGGGATAGTTATGTGATCCAATTATGTTATTATTGTTGAGGGAAAATACACTAGCGAAAGTATGAACCCTAGGCCTTATTTCAACGCATTGCTGTACCGTTTGTGCTCACTTTTATCACTTGCTACCTTGCTGTTTTTATAATTTCAGATTATAAAAACCTTTATCTACTATCCATATTGCACTTGTATCACCATCTCTTCACCGAACTAGTGCACCTATACAATTTACCATTGTATTGGGTGTGTTGGGGACACAAGAGACTCTTTGTTATTTGGTTGCAGGGTTGCTTGAGAGAGACCATCTTCATCCTACACCTCCTACGGATTGATAAACCTTAGGTCATCCACTTGAGGGAAATTTGCTACTGTCCTGCAAACCTCTGCACTTGGAGGCCCAACAACGTCTACAAGAAGAAGGTTGTGTAGTAGACATCAGTAGTCGTTCTCGCTTCGTGTATGTTCACACTCCGTAGGTGTTCGGGGTCAAAACAAGGAACTTGACGTCCACGGGTCTTCGAGGTTCGACGGGCGGGTGATACGTCCATTTTGCATCATGCTTTTATATCGATATTTATTGCATTATGGAATGTTATTTCACTTTATGTCACAATACTTATGGCTATTCTCTCTTATTTTACAAGGTTTACATAAGGAGGGAGAATGCCGGCAGCTGGAATTCTGGGCTGGAAAAGGAGCAAATATTAGAGACCTATCTGCGCAACTCCGAAAGTCCTGAAACTCCATGGAACATCTTAAAACAAATAAAGAAGAAATTTTTCGGGACGAGACTCCACCGCCACGAGGCGGAACCTTGGCGGAACCAATCTAGAGCTCCGGCAGAGCTGTTCTGCAGGGGAAACTTCCCTCCCGGAGGGGGGAAATCATCACCATCGTCATCACCAACGCTCCTCTCATCGGGAGAGGGCAATCACCATCAACATCTTCACCAGCACCATCTCATCTCCAAACCCTAGTTCATCTCTTGTATCCAATTCTTGTCTCAAAGTCCGGGATTGGTGCTAGTAGGTTGCTAGTAGTGTTGATTACTCCTTGTAGTTGATGCTAATTGGTTTATTTGGTGGAATATCATATGTTCAGATCCTATATGCATATTATTACCCCTCTGATTATGAACATGAATATGCTTTGTGAGTAATTACGTTTGTTCCTGAGGACAAGGGAGAAGTCTTGCTATTAGTAGTCATGTGAATTTGGTATTCGTTTGATATTTTGATAAGATGTATGTTGTCTAGCCTCTAGTGGTGTTATGTGAACGTCTACTACATAACACTTCACCATTATTTGGGCCTAGAGGAAGGCATTGGGAAGTAATAAGTAGATGATGGGTTGCTAGAGTGACAGAAGCTTAAACCCTAGTTTATGCGTTGCTTCGTAAGGGGCTGATTTGGATCCACATGTTTCATGCTATGGTTAGGTTTACCTTAATACTTTTGTTGTAGTTGCGGATGCTTGCAATAGAGGTTAATCATAAGTGGGATGCTTGTTCAAGTAAGAACAGCACCCAAGCACCGGTCCACCCACATATCAAATTATCAAAGTATCGAACGTGAATCATATGAACGTGATGAAAACTAGCTTGACGATACTCCCATGTGTCCTCGAGAGCGCTTTTCCTATTATAAGAGTTTGTTCCGGCTTGTCCTTTGCTACAAAAGGATTGGGCCACCTTGCTTCACTTTATTTACTTTTGTTACTTGTTGCTCGTTACAATTTATCCTATCACAAAACTATCTGTTACCACTTATTTCACTACTTGCAGAGAATACCTTGCTGAAAACCGCTTATCATTTCCTTCTGCTCCTCGTTGGGTTCGACAGTCTTACTTATCAAAAGGACTACGATAGATCCCCTATACTTGTGGGTCATCAAGACTCTTTTCTGGCGCCGTTGCCGGGGAGTGTAGCGCCTTTGGTAGGTGGAATTTGGTAAGGAAAATTTATATAGTGTGCTGAAATTTACTGTCACTTGTTACTATGGAAAGTAATTCTCTAAGGGCTTGTTCGGGGTATCTTCAACCCGTCCAGTAGACCAAAGAGTTGCTCCTCAACCTACTGGACCTATTAAAAATGAAACTCCTTTTGAATTTCCTTCGGGTATGATGGAAAAACTGCTAGCTAACCTTTACACGAGATGGAACAAAGCATCCTGATGAGCACTTAATATATGTGGATGAAGTTTGTGGATTATTTAAGCTTGCAGGTATACCCGATGATGTTGCTAAGAAGAAGGTCTTCCCTTTATCTTTGAAGGGAGACGCATTGATATGGTATAGGCTATGTGATGATATGAGATCATGGGACTATAAAAGATTCAAGTTGGAATTTCATCAAAAGTATTACCCTATGCATCTTGTTCATCGTGATCGCAATTATATATATATAATTTCTGGCCTCGCGAAGGAGAAAGCATCGCTCAAGCTTGGGGGAGTCTTAAATCAATGTTATATTCATGCCCCAATCATGAGCTCCTGAGAGAAATAATTATGCAAAGTTTTTATGCTCGGCTTTCTGAAAACAATCGCACCATGCTTGATACTTCTTGTGCTGGCTCTTTTATGATGAAGACTATTGAATTCAGATTGAATTTATTGAATAGAATTAAATGCAACTCTGAAGATTGGGACCTCGACGAAGGTAAAGAGTCAAGTATGACACCTAAGTTTGATTGTGTTAAATCTTTTATGGACACCGATATTTTCTGTAAGTTTAGCACTAAATATAGACTTGACTCTGAGATAGTAGCTTCTTTCTATGAATATTTTGCTACTTATGTTGATCTCCCTAAGGAGAAGTGGTTAATATCATCCTCCCATAGAAGTAAAAGTAGCTGCACCTATTAAAGTTGAAGAAAAGACTATCACTTATAATGATCCTATTGTTCCTACTTCTTATGTTGAGAAACCACCTTTCCCTGTTAGAATAAAGGATCATGCTAAAGCTTCAACTGTTGTTCGTAAAAGCAATATTAGAACTTATACACCTCCTGAGCAAGTTAAAGTAGAACCTAATATTGCTATTGTTAAAGATCTCTTGTCTGATAATATTGACGGGCATGTTATTCAGTTCGAAGGTGAAACTGCTAGAATTGCTAAACCTTGTGATAAAGATAAACATAGACTTGTGGTAGGCGTGCCTGTTATTTCTGTTAAAATAGGAGATCATGGTTATCATGGCTTATGTGATATGGGTGCTAGTGCTAGTGCAATACCTATTGACTTATACAAAGAAATTATGCATGACATTGCACCTGTTGAGTTAGAAGAAATTGATGTTACTATTAAACTTACTAATAGAGATACTATTTCACCAATGGGAAATGTTAGAGATGTTGAAGTCTTGTGTGGGAAAACTAAATATCCTGCTGATTTTCTTGTTCTTGGTTCCCCACAAGATAGCTTTTGTCCCATTATATTTGGTAGACCCTTATTAAATACTGTCAATGCTACCATAGATTGCACAAAGAATGTTGTTACTGTTGGCTTGGATGATATGGTTCATGAGTTTAATTTCTCTAAATTTAGTAAACAACACCGTGAGGAAGAATTACCTAGTAAGGATGAAATTATTGGTCTTGCTTCTATTGCCGTACCTCCTAGTGATCCTTTAGAACACTATTTGCTAGACCATGAAAATGATATGTTCATGAATGAAAGAAGGGAAATAGATGAAGTATTCTTTAAACAGGAACCTATTCTGCATCACAATTTGCCTATTGAAATCTTAGGGGATCCTCCTCCACCCAAGGGTGATCCCATGTTTGAGCTTAAACCTTTGCCTGATAATCTTAAATATGCTTATCTTGATGAAAAGAAGATATATCCTATTATTATTAGTGCTAACCTTTCAGAGCATGAAGAAGAAAGATTATTGAAATTCTGAAGAAGCAACGTGCTGCTATTGGATATACTCTTGATGATCTTAAGGGCATTAGTCCCACTCTATGTCAACATAAAATAAATTTGGAAGCATATGCCAAACTAGTTCGTGATCCTCAACGACGTTTGAATCCTAAAATGAAAGAAGTGGTAAGAAAAGAAATACTCAAGCTTTTTGGAGGCAGGTATAATTTATCCCGTTGCTGATAGTGAGTGGGCATGTCCTGTCCATTGTGTCCCTAAGAAGGGAGGTATTACTGTTGTTCCTAATGATAAAGATGAATTGATTCCACAAAGAATTATCATAGGTTATAGGATGGTAATTGATTTCCGCAAATTGAGTAAAGCTACTAAGAAAGATCATTACCCCTTACCTTTTATTGATCAAATGCTAGAAAGATTATGCAAACACACACACTATTGCTTTCTAGATGGTTATTCTGGTTTCTCTCAAATACCTGTGTCGGCTAGAGATCAATCAAAGACTACTTTTACATGCCCTTTTGGTACTTTTGCTTATAGACGTATGCCTTTTGGTTTATGTAATGCACCTACTACCTTTCAAAGATGCATGATGGCTATATTCTCTGACTTTTGTGAAAATATTTATGAGGTTTTCATTGACGACTTTTCCGTCTATGGTTCCTTTTTTGATGATTGCTTGAGCAATCTTGATCGAGTTTTGCAGAGATGTGAAGAAACTAATATTGTCTTGAATTGGGAACAGTGCCACTTTATGGTTAATGAAGGTATTGTCTTGGGGCATAAAGTTTCTGAAAGAGGTATTGAAGTTGATAAAGTCAAGGTTGATGCTATTGAAAAGATGCCATGTCCCAAGGACATCAAAGGTATAAGAAGTTTCCTTGGTCACGCCGGATTTTACAGGAGGTTTATTAAGGACTTCTCAAAAATTTCTCGGCCTCTAACTAATTTATTGCAAAAAGATATACCATTTGTCTTTGATGATGATTGTGTAGAAGCATTTGAAATACTTAAGAAAGCATTAGTCTCTGCACCTATTGTTCAGCCACCTGATTAGAACCTACCCTTTGAAATTATGTGTGATGCTAGTGATTATGCTATAGATGCTGTTCTAGGGCAAAGAGTTGATAAGAAATTAAATGTTATTCATTATGCTAGTAAGACCCTAGACAATGCTCAAAGAAATTATGCTACTACTAAAAAAGAGCTTTTAGCAGTTGTATTTGCTTGTGATAAGTTCAGATCTTATATTATTGATTCTAAAGTAACTATTCAAACTGATCATGCTGCTATTAAATATCTTATGGAAAAGAAAGATGCTAAACCTAGACTTATTAGATGGGTTCTCTTGCTACAAGAATTTGATTTGCATATTGTTGATAGAAAGGGAGCTGAGAACCCCGTTGCAGACAACTTGTCTAGGTTAGAAAATATTCTTGATGACCCACTACCTATTAATGATAGCTTTCCTAATGAACAATTAAATGTTATAAGTACTTCTCGTAGTACTCCATGGTATGTTGATTATGCTAATTATATTGTTGCTAAATTTATACCACCTAGCTTCACATACCAGCAAAAGAAAAAGTTTTTCTATGATTTAAGACATTACTTTTGGGATGACCCACATCTTTATAAAGAAGGAGTAGATGGTGTTATTAGACGTTGTGTAACTGAGCATGAATAGGAACAGATCCTATGCAAGTGTCATTCCGAGGCTTATGGAGGACACCACGCTGGAGATAGAACTGCACATAAGGTATTGCAATCTGGTTTTTATTGGCCTACTCTCTTCAAGGATGCCCGTAAGTTTGTCGTATCTTGTGATGAATGTCAAAGAATTGGTAATATTAGTAGACGTCAAGAAATGCCTATGAATTATTCACTTGTTATTGAACTGTTTGATGTTTGGGGCTTTGATTATATGGGACCTTTTCCTGCCTCTAATGGATACACACATATTTTAGTTGCTGTTGATTACGTTACTAAGTGGGTAGAAGCTATTCCAACTAGTAGTGTTGATCATAACACTTCTATTAAAATGCTTAAGGAAGTTATTTTCCGAGGTTTGGAGTCCCTAGATATTTAATGACAGATGGTGGTTCACACTTTATTCATGGTGCTTTCCGTAAAATGCTTGCTAAATATGATGTTAATCATAGAATTGCATCTCCTTATCACCCTCAGTCTAGTGGTCAAGTAGAGTTGAGCAATAGAGAGCTGAAATTAATTTTGCAAAAGACTGTTAATAGGTCTAGAAAGAATTGGTCCAAGAAACTTGATGATGCATTATGGGCTTATAGAACTGCATACAAAAATCCTATGGGTATGTCTCTGTATAAAATGGTTTATGGAAAAGCATGTCATTTACCTCTCGAACTAGAACATAAGGCATATTGGGCTATTAAAGAGCTCAACTATGATTTTAAACTTTTCGGTGAGAAGAGGTTATTTCATATTAGCTCACTTGATGAATGGAGAACCCAAGCTTATGGAAATGCCAAGTTGTTTAAAGAAAAAGTTAAAAGATGGCATGACAAAAGGATACAAAAGCGTGAGTTTAATGTAGGTGATTATGTATTGCTATACAACTCTCGTTTAAGATTTTTTGCAGGAAAACTTCTCTCCAAATGGGAAGGCCCCTATGTTATCGACGAGGTCTATCGTTCTGGTGCCATAAAAATCAACAACTTCGAGGGCACAAATCCGAAGGTGGTAAACGGTCAAAGAATCAAACATTATATCTTAGGTAATCCCATAAATGTTGAAACCAATATTATTGAAACCGTAACCCCGGAGGAATACATAAGGGACACTTTCCAGAATGTTTCAGACTCCTAAAAGGAATAGGTATGTGGTACGGTAAGTAAACTGACTCCAAAACAATTTTTAAGGCAATAGTTCTCCGTTTTGGAATATTTAGAAAAATAGAAAAATAAGTAGCAGTCCGGGAAGGACACGAGGGCCCCACGAGGGTGGTGGGCGCGCCCTACCCCCCTGGGCGCGCCCCCTACCTCGTGAGCACCTCGTGTGCCTTCCGGACTCCGTTTTCTTACACGATACGTATTTTGGTCGGTAAAAATTCTTTATATATTCTACCGAAGGTTTTGACTCCTGTATCACGCAAATCTCCTCTGTTTTTTTTGAGCTATTGCTGCTGCAGATTAGAGCAAGATGTCTTCTCAAGAGTCAATCGGGGAGAGCCGGGTATCTAATCCGGCACCGGAACCAAGGGCAAACAGCGACGCTGACCACTTTGGGCCAGCAACGGAGAAAGAGATGGAGGCTGACTTGATGAGAGTAGATGCCATGGAGGATCAAGAAGTCACCTCTCGCCTATGAGCTGGGTTCACGATGGGGGAACTACAGAGCTCAGCTATTCCAAACTCAGTTATCCCTTCTAATGTTAGATTTCTTTCTTATGAAAATATGAAGAGGAGTGTCACTTGTTCTCCCGCAGCTATGCAACACCCTTGGGTGCAAGGAGCTTTAGCTGTCACAGGAAAGCTTCGTAAGGAAATAATGGACCTCAAATAGCAAGTCAATAAGCTCGAGGAGGAGAACCGCATCCTGAGGGGAATCATCGCCAAGAATATTACACCGACAACAAAGAAGGAGACATAATCACATGGGTATGGGCACTCCCCTTGGCAACTGCCAAGCTTGGGGGAGGTGCCCCGGTTTCGTATCACAATCACAACTCCTATATTTACCCTTTTTCATAGTTCGATCCTATTAGTAGTATCTTGATCTAGTAGAATAAAGTTTATAGCATGATCTAGTTTTGAGTTTGCTTTATGATCTCTCTATGTAATCGAGTACGTGAGCTATATATAATAAATATTAGTGTTGAGTCAAGGGCTTGATTATTTTGCCATGATCTTGGGTGAATAAAATAAAAGAGAAAAAGAATAAAAAGAAACAAAAAGTTCATATTGATCTTATTGAGAGTAATGACTTCACATAGAAAGAGTATGATGATTAAAAGTTGTTGGGAGTTGGCAGACATAGCTTTGGTCATTGTTACAATTAATAGGAAGTAATAAGGAAAGAGAGGTTTTCACATATAGATATATTATCATTGACATATTTTATGATTGGGAGCACTCATTAAAATATGACATGCTAAAGAGTTGATGTTGGACAAGGAAGACAATGTAATGAGTTATGTCTTTCTTATATCTGAGATAAAGTATGTTGTCATGGATCCTCTAACTTGTTGAGCTTGCCTTTCCCCCTCATGCTAGCCAAATTCTCAGCACCAAGTAGAAATACTACTTGTGCTTCCAAATACCCTTAAACCAGTTTTGCCATGAGAGTCCACCATATCTACCTATGGATTGAGTAAGATCCTTCAAGTAAGTTGTCATCGGTGCAAAGCAATAAAAATTGCTCTAAATATGTATGATTGATTGGTGTGGGAGAAATAAGCTTTATACGATCTTGTGATGTGGAAGTAATAAAAGTGACGGACTACATAATAAAGGTTCATATCACAAAGGGGCAATATAAAGTGACGTTCTTTCGCATTGAGATTTTATGCATCCAACCATAAAAGCGCATGGCAACCTCTGCTTCCCTCTGCGAAGGGCCTATCCTTTATTATTATCTTCTACCTTATGCAAGAGTCATGGTGATCTTCACCTTTTCTTTTTCATTTTATCCTTTGGCAAGCTCAGCATGTTGGAAAGAACATGATATATATATATATATATATCTAATTGGATGTAGGGGAGTATGAACCATTATTGTTGACATTACCCTTGAGGTAAAAGGTTGTGGGGCAAAACTATAAGCCCTTATCTTTCTCTGTGTTCGATTAAAACTCCGTAACCACAAGTATTGCGTGAGTGTTAGCAATTATGGAGGACTAAATGATAGTTGAGTATGTGAACTTGCTTTTTAGCTCTCACATAGACTCTTTCCGATGTTATGATAAATTGCAATTGCTTCAATGACTGAGATTATAGTTTGTCAGAGCCCAATAAGGTTTATGATTTATACTTTTGCATTGTGAATAGATCATCACTTGAACATAAGTAATCATACGACAGAATCTATATATGTTGCTGTTATGAGAATAATCATGATGCCTTCATGTCTATATTTTATTTTTATCGACGCCTCTACCTCTAAACATGAGGACATATTTATTGTTATCGGCTTTTCGCTTGAGAAAAAGCTAGGTCTAAGCATGGGGGAGTTGATACGTCCATTTTGCATCATGCTTTTATATCGATATTTATTGCATTATGGACTGTTATTTCACTTTATGTCACAATACTTATGGCTATTCTCTCTTATTTTACAAGGTTTACATAAGGAGGGAGAATGCCGGCAGCTGGAATTCTGGGCTGGAAAAGGAGCAAATATTAGAGACCTATTCTGCGCAACTGCAAAAGTCCTGAAACTCCACGGAACATCTTAAAACAAATAAAGAAGAAATTTTTCGGGACGAGACTCCGCCGCCACGAGGCGGAACCTTGGCGGAACCAATCTAGAGCTCCGACAGAGCTGTTCTGCAGGGGAAACTTCCCTCCCGGAAGGGGAAATCATCACCATTGTCATCACCAACGCTCCTCTCATCGGGAGAGGGCAATCTCCATCAACATCTTCACCAGCACCATCTCATCTCCAAACCCTAATTCATCTCTTGTATCCAATTCTTGTCTCAAAGTCCGGGATTGGTGCTAGTAGGTTGCTAGTAGTGTTGATTACTCCTTGTAGTTGATTCTAATTGGTTTATTTGGTGGAAGATCATATGTTCAGATCCTATATGCATATTATTACCCCTCTGATTATGAACATGAATATGCTTTGTGAGTAATTACGTTTGTTCCTGAGGACAAGGGAGAAGTCTTGCTATTAGTAGTCATGTGAATTTGGTATTCGTTTGATATTTTGATAAGATGTATGTTTTCTAGCCTCTAGTGGTGTTATGTGAACGTCGACTACATAACACTTCACCATTATTTGGGCCTAGAGGAAGGCATTGGGAAGTAATAAGTAGATGATGGGTTTCTAGAGTGACAGAAGCTTAAACCCTAGTTTATGTGTTGCTTCGTAAGGGGCTGATTTGGGTCCACATGTTTCATGCTATGGTTAGGTTTACCTTAATACTTTTTTTGTAGTTGCGGATGCTTGCAATAGAGGTTAATCATAAGTGGGATGCTTGTTCAAGTAAGAATAGCACCCTAGCACCAGTCCACCCACATATCAAATTATCAAAGTATCAAACGCGAATCATATGAACGTGATGAAAATTAGCTTGACGATATTCCCATGTGTCCTCGGGAGCGCTTTTCCTATTATAAGAGTTTGTTCCAGCTTGTCCTTTGCTACAAAAGGATTGGGCCACCTTGCTGCACTTTATTTACTTTTTTACTTGTTGCTCGTTACAATTTATCCTATCACAAAACTATCTGTTACCACTTATTTCAGTACTTGCAAAGAATACCTTGCTGAAAACCGCTTATCATTTCCTTCTGCTCCTCGTTGGGTTCGACACTCTTACTTATCGAAAGGACTACGATAGATCCCCTATACTTGTGGGTCATCAGCGGGTACTTGGCGCAACATAGGTCTCCAGGGTCGTCGGGTACATGTTCACATTGTAGCTGTACACGTCAACGGTCTTATTGGAACCACGTCAACATTCACGATCCACCTTGGTGATCCGAAGGGGTACTTGGCATCTTGGTACTTGGGTCTTCGGACCTACCGGTCTCGGTTCTTGCGATGGTAGTTGTACAAGGTCGTCGTGGGAAGTAGTCGTACTCGCGAACTTGTCGGATCCACGATGATGGTAGTGGAACTTCGCGGATCCGTGGTCTCCGGGCGTAATGGTACTTGGCGAATCCCGAAACGTTCTTGACGATCCAAAATGGCACAAGTCAGATGCACATCCACATAGTCTTCCGACTTGGGCTCCGGGTTCAAGCTTTGACGAGCCTAGGGAGACGACGGAGAAAGCAAACAACGGAGCATCAACAGACACGAGGCCACGGACAAGACTTGGGACTTCCTGGACCCACGGAAACGGCCGGCAGCAGGAGGCTGCTAGTAGAGGCAGGGCCATGCCGAGGTCGAAGGTGGCAGGGCGAGCTTGACATAGGTCATCCGCGGTCGGACGAAGCAGCAGCAGCATGGCACGGCAGCGCGCGCGAAGCTGCAGGCCAACACGGTGGCCTCCATGGCCGGGCGAGCAAAGGGGTGTTGAGGTGCTGAAGATGAAGGAGACAAGGAGAGAGGGACGGCGCAAGACGGCGTGCTCGTCATCGGGGCTTGGCGAAGAGCAGCAGCACCGGGGCTCGCTGCTGGCGTGGGGAGGCAGACGAGATGTTTGCACGATGATGGCAGGGAGCGTCTCAGTATGCTGCTGCTCGCGTGCTCCAGCACAGGCGGAGCTAGCAGCGAGGAGGAGAAGGGAGCTGGGTGCGCTGGAGGAGAAGCAGGGCGCGGAGGAGCTTGAGCACGGGACGGCGGCCTAGTGGCGTTGGCGCTCCTGCGAGCGTCCATGGCGACGGCAGCCTCCGCCTGGTTCGGTGGCTGGACTCCCGCGACGAGGAGGGGGCAAAGGGGAACGGGATGAGGGTGTGGTGCAGCTCTCTCTCTCCCCGCAAGTGTCGGCGCTAGGAGGAGAACGAAGGTAGCACTACAAAAAAAGACACATCCGTGACATTTTGGGTCGAACAAAAAAAATTTCTTTCATACATATGACACTTCTATGACGATAATTGTGACAAAACCCGGTATCATCGTAGATGTGGTGGGCTCCTACTTCTATGACAAAAAATCATGACAAAAAATGGGCTTTTCGTCCTGGGCGGGCCGGAGATGCAGCTGCATGACATTCTTTGGGCCGTCCATGACGGAAAAAACCGTGGTAGAAGCAAGGGCGAGGAAAATTTTGGGGAGTTCCCGGTTACGGTGGGAGGTCGGGGCCGAGCGATGCGCATTTCTATCGTACACGTACGCGTGTGTGTGTGCGAGGCGTTGGCTCTAACGGAACCCGAGCGAGGCGTTGGGCTCTAACTGAACCCGAGCGATTGCACTGCAGGCTATGCGTTACTGAACCCGAGCGATCGATCGGTAGCTATTAACTGAAGCCGATCGAGCGATTCCTTCGCTACTGCTGCTAACTGAAGCCGATAGAATGCTTCCTCTGGGATGAACAGTGAGTGTTGCGGGGGGGTTTGGATGAACAGTGAGCGGTGGCGTTGCCTCTGGATGAATAGGACCCCGTGGTGTGGTGGAGGGCTGGATGAACAGTAGACAGTGGAGGGGTGCCCGTGGAGGGGTGGTTGAACAGGACCCTGTGGTGTGGAGGGCAGGATGAACAGTAGACGGTGGAGGGGTGGTTGAACAGTAGCCGGTGGAGTAGCGCGCGGTGGAGGCTGGATGAACAGGAGCCCGTGGAGGCTGGAGGAGGTCGACGGTAGCCCGTGGAGGCTGGAGGAGGTCGACGGTGGAGATGAACAGTATCCCGTGGAGTCCCGTTTTGCGGTACGCCACACCCCTCCCGATGAACAGGACCCCCGTTTCGACCGTAGGAGGTCTGTTTCGTCCGTTTTGCGGTACGCCACACCCCTCCCGATCAACAGGACCCCCGTTTCGACCATAGGAGGTCCGTTTCGTCCGTTTTGCGGTACGCCACACCCCTCCCGATCAACAGGACCCCCGTTTCGACCGTAGGAGGTCAGTTTCCTCTGTTTTGCGGTACGCCGCACCCCTCCCAATCAATAGGACCCCGTTCCAAACATAGGAGGTCTGTTTCCTCTATTTTGCGGTACGCCAGGCCTCGTTTCCATCGCCTGTTCCGTCCAAGCCCTCCCGATGAACATGACCACGCATTCCGTTCTGACCCAGCAGGTTGGCTCCCACGCGTTTCGTTGCCTCCCGATGAACACTACACATTCCGTTGCCTCCCCATGAACACGATGCATTCCGTTGCCTCCCCATGAACACGATGCATTCCGTTGCCTCCCCATGAACACGACGCATTTCGTTGCCTCCCCATGAACACGATGACGACGTTGTTTCTCCGTTCCGACCCAGCCATGTACACGAGCCCTGGCCGTACGAATGCGCGAGTAGGCGTTCGAGACCCCGCCCGTATGTACACATAAGTGGCCGTATTTTCTTTCTTGCACCCTGGCCGCTGTACGTACGTGTACATGCTATGTGCACGCTTCTACTACGACACGTACGTGCCTCTACTACAACACGTGCGCGCCTCTACATCCACCAGTATATATGTACGCGCACGTTCGCGACCAGAATGACAACGCTACGTACGCTTCGACCAGGTGGGTCCCGACTGTCAGGCACTTTCTTGCCTGCGAAGATGTAGCTGGTGGGTCCCATCAGTCAGAGGGGCGAATCGTTTTTTTTGCCCAGATGCACTTCCTTGCGTGCGAAGATGTAGCTGGTGGGTCCCAGCAGTCAGGGGGAAACGTTTTTTTCGCGAAATACAGTGGCCTGTCCGGTGGGTCCAAGCTGTCAGGTGGAGGAATAATTTTTTTGCGCGTAATAAGGAGGCACTTCCTTGCTGCGACCGTGGACCCAGCTGTCAGCCTCTCCACGTACAGTCCACATCCGATGGAAGCCATTCCTTGACCATGTTGACCACACCGCGCCGAGAGCACCAGGGCGGTGGACGACGGCGAGGCCTAGGAAGGGGACGATGCGGAGCCGGGGAAGATGCGACAATGGATGCCCATGCATAGAGGAGTATGAGGGTTCAATCGTTCGGCTGCGGTATGAGGCTGCCGTTGCCGCAGAATAACAGGGGGTGTGGGTGCGTAGAGGGATGGCCTTGCCAGCGGTGGGAGTAGTAGGAGGCGGTGACACCTCCGCGGCATCACAGTCGGCCACGGGCGGCAGGAGCAGGCGGCACAACCGGTGCTGCTTTGGGCGGCTGGAGCAAGAAGACCAGAGGTTGAAGAAGCACTACGGCCATTGGATGGACATCGTACGGTCCCTAGAGCTAGAATCGTTCATATATTGACTAAAGTTGATAAAGGCCTCCGTCCCAGTCAACTTCGTAGGCCCACAAGTCAGCCTCCCACCAAGGTGGGTCCCAGCTAGCAGGGGGTATTCATTTTTTTGTGCGTAATAAGGAGGCACTTCCGGTGGGTCCGAGCTGACAGCGGGGGAACGTTTTTTTCGCGAAATACGATGGCCTGTCCTGTGGTTCCCAGCAGTCAGGGGGAAACATTTTTTTCACGAAATACTGGTGGCCCGACCGGCGGGTCCCTATTGTCATGTGGAGGAATAATTATTTTCCTTGTAATAAGGAGGCACTTCCTTGCGGCTGCCGTGGACCCAGCTGTCAGCCTCTCCATGTACAGTACTCTTCCGATGGAAGTCGGTCGTTGACCACATTGACCACGCCGCCCCGAGAGCACCACAGCGGTGGACGACGGCAAGGCCTAGGAAGGGGACGACGCGGAGCCGGGGAAGACGCGGCAGTGGAAGCCCGCGCGGAGAGGAGTACGAGGGTTCACCGGTTCGGCTGCGGTGTGAGGCTGCTGTCGCCGCAGAATAACAGGGGGTGTGGGTGAGTAGAGGGATGCCCTGGCCAGTGGTGGGAGTAGTAGGGGGCACTAAGGCCTGCGCGGCAGCACAGTCAGCCATGGGAGGCGGGAGTAGGCGGTCCCGCCGGCGCTGCTTTGGTGGCTGGAGCAAGAAGACCAGAGATTGAAGAAACACGACGGCCGCTGGATTGACATCCAACGGTTACGTCTGCTAGAATCGTTTGTTGACGTATATAATAACTAAAAAAATCTTGCATACGCGTCAACTAAACGGGCCCACAAGTCAGACCACTCCCTCTTTTTTTAATAATTTATATATAGCTCATGGC